>NC_057864.1:108157131-108513381 GCF_019393635.1 Dromiciops gliroides
TACAAATGCAAGTCTATACCTGCAGTTTATAGTGTTAGTGAGTTTTCCAAGGCACTGAGAAGAGATTTGTCCAGGGTCACACAGCCCAAAAGTAGAACTGAAAACCACATCTTTCTGATTTCAGGGCCAGTTTTCTATCTTCTACATGATGCTTCCTCTCTTATCTATAAAATGGGGATAATTATAGTGCTGGGGAGGTGGGGAGGGCAGGTAGGTGGTACAGTGGATAGAGATTTATAGAATAAGGCTTGGAATCAACAAGATCTTCTGATTTAAAATCTGTCCTCAAACACTTACTAGCTGTATGACCCTGGGAAAGTCACTTAACCCTCTTTGCCTCAGTTTCCTCATCTGTAAAATGAGCTGGAGAAGGAAATGGCAAAAGACTCCAGTATCTCTGCCAAGGAAAGCCCAAATGGGGTCATGAAGAATGAGATATAAAATGACTCAATAACAATTACAGTGCTTCCATAGGAGAGATGTGGTGTCAGTTGAGATAATCCATGTAATGGCACTCAGTAAACCTTTAAAAGTTATATTAGAGCACAGCTAGGTGGCACAGTGGATAAAGCACCGTCCCTGGATTCAGAAGGGCCTGAGTTCAAATCTGATCTCAGACACTTTTCACTTACTAGCTGTGTGACCCTGGGCAAGTCACTTAACTCTCATTGCCCTGCTCCCCCCACAAAAAAAAAAAGCTGTATCAAAAGAGCATAAAAAAGACAATGATGAGCGTGGCTGTGATCACCTTGATAAATTTACTCATGCTAAATTCAACAAGTTCCAAATGAAACCTTTCCACTTGTCCTCTTCAAAACTTCCTTTCTTTTCCTGGAGGGTTCCACTACCCATCCAGTCTGTCAAGTTCACAACCTTGGAGTTAGCCTTGGTTTTTACTTTGCCTGTACTCCCCTCATTTAGTCAGGTGCTAGATCTTGTAGAGCTTCCTTCCATAGTCTTGGGGATCTGACCCTTTCTTTTTACTTACTTTACTTATGACCACCCTCTGAGGTCAGGTGCTCACCACTCTTTGCCTGCACAATTTTAATAGCCTTTTAAAGGGATCCCTTGTTTGCATTCTCACTACTTTCCTCCAACCTATCCTGCACTCAGCTGTCATCTTATTATTACAAAAACAGATGCCTGGTTATGTCACTACACTGCTCAAAAATCTCCTTACTGGCTGTAGGATAAACTTTCAATTCCTCACTCACATTGGCATACAAAGACCTAGGAAGTCTGACTCCAGTGTACCTCTTCAGACTTATTTGACATTGTTCCCTTCACACACACTAACTCCCAGCCAGATTGGCTTCCTGGTTGCTCACTGAACTCCATGTTCCATCTTGGGTGTCCTTTGCACAAACTGTCCCACGTGCTTGAAATGCCCTCCCTCTTCACCTCTGCCTCAAAGAATCCTTAGGTTCTTCTTAGGCTCTGTTGGTTTGTTTTATTTTGTTTTTTGTTTGTTTTGAGGGGCAATGAGGGTTAAGTGACTTGCCCAGGGTCATACAGCTAATAAATGTCAAGTGTCTGAGGCCAGATTTGAACTCAGGTCCTTCTGAATCCAAGGCCAGTGCTTTATCCACTGTGCCACCTAGCTGCCCCTCTTAGGCTCTGTTTGAATGTGAAATCTTTCCTGATCCCTATAGTACTTAGTTCTTTCTCCCTGCTTGAATTAATTTAATTGTCAGTTATGTGATGTGGGCAGCTAGGTGGTACAATGGATGGAGCACTGGCTTTGGAATCAGCAAGACTCATCTTTATGAACTCAAATCTAATCTCAGACACTAACTGTGTGACCTTGGGGAAGTTATTTAACTCTGCCTTCATTTCCTCATCTGAAAAATGAGCTGAAGAAAGAAATGTCAAACCACTTTAGTATCCTTATCGAGAAAATATCCAAATGGGGGAGACTGACGCAACTTAAACAACTCAGCAACAATAATACATGATGCATTATCCTTCCCTCTCACAAGGCAGGGATTATTATATTTTTATCTGTGTGCCAAACATTTAGTCTTGTACATAGTAGGTACTTAATAAGTATTCATTGAATTGAAGGTGTTGGGGATTTAGTGTTTTAATTTTCCCACAAATATTTTCATTTTAACTGAGCTTAATCCAAAAGATTTTTGGATTTCTTTTTTTTTCTTTCTTTCTTTTTTTTTAGTGAGGCAATTGGGGTTAAGTGACTTGTCCAGGGTCACACAGTGTTAAGTGTCTGAAGCTGGATTTGAAGTCAGGTACTCCTGACTCCAGGGCCAGTGCTCTATCCACTTTGCCATCTAGCTGCCCCCACCATCTAGCTTCCATGATTTTTGGATTTCTTAAAAACTTAAAATTGTTTTTTTGTTAAAAGGAGGGGGGGCATAATTGGGTGAAATTATCTGGGGTAGGGAAGTCTCCTGGAGGTTTCCTATTCTCCAGAAGGCTGGCTCTGCCCTCCTTCCCCAAACCACAGTTTTCAGTTTTCAACCTGTGCCTCTCACAAAGGAATAAGATTGAGATCAAAAAAGCCTGCAGGGGCTGAGGCTTCCCCACTGCTGGGGCCTTGAGTCCCAAGGGATTGCCTTAGGGCTAGAAGGAAGCTGTCTTTATGATGTTAGAATGTTAAGAGAAAGGGAGCTGGGAAACAGTGATGAAGGGTGCCCAGGGAAGCCCTGAGGCCAGAGAGGCTTCTGTTTAGCTAAGGCCAAGGGGGCCCAGTGGCACTCCACTTAGCTTGTTGCAGATTTAATGTACTCATTCTTATTCTCCCTAGTTAATACAGGAAACTCATCTGCTTTCCAGATGTAGTTGAGGCTGAGTTTTTGAACAGTTCCTGCCTCCTGCTCCCTGGTGTTCCTTCATCTCTCGCTTTTCCTCACCATCCCAACCCCCAAGCTTCCATTGCTTCCTCCAATCTGCCCTAAACCCTCCCAGTTAAAAGGCAAAATGGTAGGTCTCAAAGGGAAATGCTGAAAACAATTAGCACTCCCCACACCTCTCTCTCTCCAATCTTTGACTCCAGTCTCTGAGGAAGCAGTCTTTCTCTTTGCCAAGGTTAGCCCTTCTACTTGTGGCCTTGTTCCCATCCCCTCTTGGCTCTTCCCTGAAGCTTGGTCCCTCAGCCATCCGGCTCTCACTAATCATTTTCTAGCTATTGGCAACTTCTCTGCTGCTTATAAACAGTCCCAGATTGTGTCCATCCTAAAAACAAAAACAACACAACAAAACAAAACAAAAACAAAAAACCCCTTCCTTTGACCACACAATCTTTTCAGGCTTTCTTATTATCTTTCCTCCCTTTCATAGCCAAAGTCCCAGAAAAATCTGTCTACACTGTCTACACTTGTCCTTACCTTCTTTCCTCTTTTCACTTTTCATACCATTACAGGCTGTTTTCACTCAACATTATCACTCAACAAAAACAGCTTTTTCTGTGGTTGATTGATCCATTCAATGACCTTTTCTCAGGTCTCATCCTACTCGATTGCTCTCCAACATCTGACACTGTTGAACATACCCTCCTTCTGGATACTCCCCCTGCCCTAGCCTTAGCCTCACATTTGTGACATAGGTTCTTCTGGTTTTCCTTTCCGTCTAAGACATCCTTATTCTCCTTTGTTAGCCAATCATCTGTATCCCAACCCCAACTATGAGTATTCCCCAAGGCTCTATTCTTAGGTTCAAATCTGGCCTCAGATATTTATTAGCTGTGTGACGCTGGGCAAGTTATTCAACACTGTTTGTCTCAGTTTCCTCATCTGTAAAACGAGCTGGAGAAGGAAATGACAGACCACTCCAATGTCTCTGCTAAGAAAACCCAAAAAAGGTGTCATGAAGAGTTGGACAAAATTTAAACAACTCAGCAACAACACATGATGAAGTAGACCCCCTTTGTTTCTTTCTCTTTGCCCATTCTCTTGGTAATTTCATTAACTTCCAAGACTTATGTGATCACTAATCTAGATGTTGCTTCTATTTCTATCTAGGCATGATTTCTCACTTGAGTGTCAGTCCACTGCCACTGTCTATTGATGTGTTCATCTGGAAGTCCCATAGGCATCTCAAACTCAAGCTTTCCAAAATGGAAATCCTTCTCTTTTATTCCTCACCTACCCCTATCCAAAACCCCCCCCTTTCTGGATAGTATACTACTATCCTCCTGTCAGAATGCTGTAGGCATTCTTGATTCTTCCTCCTTCTTCACTCTCCTGCTTAATAGCCAATGTTCCAAGTTTCTTTCAATTTTATTTCTAAAGGAGCTATCATATCCATTCCCATCTTTCTATTTACAAAGCTTCTCCTCTAGGAGAAGGTCAAGTGTCACCTGAACTATTGCAGTAGCATCCTGATTGGTCTCCCTACATCCAATCTTTCTTTTCTCCAAGTTAAATTTCACACACACATATATGTATACATATATGCATATGTATATATGTGTATGTCCATACATGTGTACATATACATAAATATATGTATAAACATGCATATTCAATTTGGGTATATATACATATATGCATGTGCAATACAAATATGGAATTACATGTGTGGGATATATAGAATATATATAAAATATATGAATTTTATATGTATTATATATACTATATGTGGAATACATATGGACTATGCAAGAAACATATAAAATATTCTTTTTTTTGTTTTTTTTAGTGAGGCAATTGGGGTTAAGTGACTTGCCCAGGGTCACACAGCTAGTAAGTGTTAAGTGTCTGAGGCCGGATTTGAACTCGGGTATTCCTGACTCCAAGGCCAGTGCTCTATCCACTGCACCACCTAGATGCCCCTAAAATATTCTTAAAGTCAAGATCAGACCATAGCACTCTCATACTCAAGAAGCTTAGCAGTCCCCTGATACTTTTAGGTAAAATACAAATTTCTTTTTTTGACATTTAAAACCTTTTTACATTCCATTCAAAATGATCAACATTCCAGCCCAAATTACTTGCTACTTTGTATAGTCAAGATCTTTCTTGCCTAGTTGCTGTTCACATGAAATAACAATGAAAGGAAAAGTTCTTGTGCCCTCTTCACTCAGGATGATAGGTGGCCATGTAAACAATCCTCTCTTCTTTGCCTTTGTTCTTTTCTATTTTGGGTGAATGTGATTGGAGATGGCTATGACACTGTGAACTTCAAAAGGTCAGGAGAGTGAGCCACTAGGGGAGCTCATGCTGGTAACCAGATGATGAGGATCATGGTCCAGAGTGACTAGCTTGACCTAATCTTCAAGCAACAGTAGCAGAGATATGAACTCATCTATCTATCAGCCATGATGCTTTTGAAAGTGAACTTGGTGGCTTGTATGCTATATAGAAACCATTAAGTCTGAATACTCTCTCTATAGGGACTGATGTAGTATATGTGGACCAGATGTTGGGAGAAAATGTTTGTTCTTCTATTCTTACTATATCTTCTAAATAAATACTAATTGATTTTAACTGTTTAAATGGAAATGGTACATTAATTAATAGTGACTAACAGTGAAAGGGACACAGATAGGAGAAAGACTTAATCCTATAGAATTAGAGAAGATCCACCTCACCCCCTGAAGGGTACCCCTAAAATGCAGAAGGGGAAATGTTCCAACCTTGTTCTGAAAGATTAAGGCCAAAGTAATCTCTCTCATTGTCTGTATCTTGTTTGTACAATTTTTCCTTTGTTGTCTCTTCCATTAGAATGTCAACCCCCTGAGGACAAGGACTGTGTGTTGTGGGTTTTTTCCCATTATTTGTACCCTTGGTACTTAGCACAGTGCCTGGTACATAGTGAGCACTTACTAAATGCTTGTTGACTTAAAATGTACTACCTGTCTATTCCTTGTACACGTTGCTACATCTCCATTCTGTATTCTTCTATTCAGGCTGTTCCCCAGTGCCTGGAGTGTTCTGCTTTCTCATCTCTACCCAGGAACCTCGAACTTCTTTCTATGCTCAGGTCAAACAGTTCTCCCTACATGAGACCTTTCCTAATACGCTCAGTTATTGGTGTCCTTCCCCCACCATCACTTTGCATAAATGTTGTTTTGACTTCCCTTCATACATGTTGTTCCCTCCTAGAAGAATGTAATCCCACCGAGAGTGGAGACTGTTTAATTTTCATCTTTGTATCTTTATTACTTGACCCAACTCCCTGTACATAGTCACTTGATAAATCTTTTTTTAATAAATGAAAGATTTCCTCTATGTAATTAAAATCATGAAAGAACAGAGAAAAAGTGAGAGCTTTGGAGGGAGGGTGGGAAGCCATATAGGCCAAAGAGGATCTCTAGACTCTGGTGGGGAAGGTATCTTGAAATGGTGACTTTTATATGCCTCCATAATTGTTATTTTTAGGAACCTCTATACTGGGAGTTTCTTGAGGGTAGGAACCATGTCTTATTATATATCTCTATGCAGTGCTCATCATTTTGTTCTGCACACACAGAATATTTAGTAAATGTTAAATGAATGAATGAATGAAAATGAATGAATGAACAAATGAATGAATGAATGAATGAATAAGTGAATGAATAAAAGCTCATGGGAGCCTTGGATTACAAAGTATATATTTGTTCATTCCACTTCCCTCAAGCCTGGCTCTTATATCATCATTTCACCAAGGAAAAGAAGTCTTCATATTCAGGTGGTGAGGGGCTCAGGGAGGGGCTGCTGCTGTTTTTCCTTCCTCCTGTCCCTATCTTAAGAGGCAGCATGGAACAATGGATAGAGAGGTGGGATAGAGGGTAGCCTTAGAAGCAGAAAGATTGAGGTCTGAGTCCCACACCTGACCCATCCTGGCTGTGTGACCCTAGGCAACTCACTTAACCCCCCACTATCCCAAGCTACTCTCTAATCTTTTAAATTCTATGGAAGGTGTTGATCTGCTTTGGTGAAGGGAGACTCCTCATCAGGGAATTCCCCATACCAAGGAAGTCTCTGGCCCAGTCCCTCTCCTGTCAATTATCTACCATACATTGCATGACTCTAGGTCAAAAGGCTAAATGATGGACCAGTGATGGATGAGTGCTGCTAATTGAATTCCAAATGAAATAATTGGTTAATAAATTTTTCCCTGGTGGAGGAAGAGAATGTAGAGAATTTGGAACTGAAAATATAAAAAAAAGTAAAGAAAAAAGACAGCTCAGTCCTTGGATTAGCTGCAGAAAAGACATTGGGACATCAGGGATTACGTTGTTGTAATATTTAATGTCTATTAGAGAATGATTGATTGGAGGTAGGGAGGGGCAAAAAACCCCACAACTTTCTTACTCCTACCAAACCCTGAGGACCCTTCTTAAATTTTTAGAAATAAAGCCACTTTGGAATCCTTTGGATCTGTGCCCTGGCATAACTCAGGGCTGCACATCATACTGGATTAGACCCCATGGTGCAATGTAACACCACATGATAGGTTCTATGTTAGGTCATCCATCAGAGTGGGGAGTTAGGCTAACATTGGAGGAGCCCCATGGGAGTCTGGCCAAGGGTCTGAGCCGTCAGTTAGGACTCCCCCATAAGCATCTGCCTGTAGACAGAGCTTCTTTTGAACAGCCCACCTCTCAACCATGTAGAAGCCCCTAGTATGCATGGAAGACTACTGGCTCCAGCCTTTCTCCTGCCTTGTCTCCCTCACATCTCAAAGCCTATGTATTCCTTTTCAGTCATTGCTTCCACCTGGGAACTCCCAGTAGGCAGAAAGGAACCATTTGCAAACTCATTTCACTTCAATTTTCTAGAAAGGCTAACTGTGGTATGAATAGAAAGCTCCCTGGGGTGAAGTTAGGACACCTGGGTTCCAGTTCCAGGTCAGGCATTCATTACCTAACTGCATAGCCAAGGGAAATCATTTAACCTCTATGGTCCTCATCTTTTTTCAACTAAAATAAGGGTGATTGTCTATATGATTTTTTTTTGAGGGGCAATGAGGCTTAAGTAACTTGCCCAGGGTCACACAGCTAGCTATATGATTTTTAAGATCCTTCCTGCCTCCCCAAATATTCTAGGATTCTAATACATTTTCTGTGCCTTCTGTTCCCAGCATTGTACTCTGTAAAGTGGAGTGGAGGAATAGCTGGGATTTGCTAGTTGATACACTGGATAGAACACAATTTGGAATCAGGAAGACCCAAATTCTAATTCTGCCTCCAGATACTTATTAACTAGGTGATCCTGGGCAAGTCACTTATCCTCTCTTTGCCTCAAGTTTCTTCATCTGTAAATTGGGGATAGTAATAGTACTTAACTTCCAGGGTTATTGTGAGGATCAAATGAGCTAATATTTGTAAAGTACTTTGCAAATCTTAAAGCACTATATAAATGCCAGCTGTCATCTATTTATTTATTTATCCATCCAGCCATCCATTATTTATTTATTTACCCATTTCTCTATCTACCTATCTATCCATCCATCTATCAATTCATCCATTTATTTGGCTGATTCATCAGCCTCATTAGAGGTGCAATGCTAATTCTGATTTTTGAATTCTCACATTCAAGAAAAAAATAGACAAGGAGTCTTTTCTAAAGAGCAAGGGCTCCCCTCGCTTTCAAGGCAGATGTAGAGAAATCATGATACACCTGAACAACTCCTTAGAAATCATCAAGCCAAACTCCCACATTTTAACACAGAAGAAATGGAGGCCAAAAGAGATTCAGTGACTTTTCTGAGGTCACAATAGTAATTAAGTGCCAGAACCAAGATTCAAACATCTATCATAGTCAGTCCTTAACACAGTGTCTGGCACATAGTAGGCACTTAATAAATGTTCATTCATTATTGATTGGTTGATCGTCTGACTCTGAATCCTTTTCACCATGCTTTCCTTCTCAAAACCTACCACAACATTGCTGAAGTTAGGATTATAGCACAAGAAGGAACTTTAGAGATCATTTATTACAATTGAAGGTGGTACAGTGCATAAAATACCTAATCTAGAGGCAGGAAGACAAATCCAAATCCAGTCTCAGGCACTGGCTAGCTGTGTGACCCTGGACAAGTCACTTAACCCTGTGTTTGTCTCAATTTCCTCATCTGTAAAATGAGGTGGAGAAGGAAATGGTAAACCACTCCAGGATCTTTGCTAAGAAAACCCCAAATGGGGTCTTCATGGAAGAGTCAGACTCTACTGAAACAATTCTACAACATCATTTTAGAGATAAAAAATGGAGCTGGGAAATATTAGAGAAAAGACTTAAAGCTGGACTAGCCACCATGCCATCCTTCTGACTCAGTTCTGCACTCATGGATTATTCATGTATTGTAATATATAAAAAAGACTCAAGTCTGGTGAAACTGATAGAGTATTTGATGTCTACATGGAAAACTGTTCTTTGGAAGGCCTTTCCTGATGCCCCCAGTGGTCAATGATGTGCCATGAAATCACTCAGCAATTCTTTTTTTACATATTTGTGTGTGGGAGGGGTCCTTTATCCCCACAGTCAAATATAAGTTCCTCATGAGCAGCCTCTCTTGTTTTTGTCTTTGTGATTCACACTGTGACATAGTAAAAAAGGACAAGAGATTTGAAGTCAGAGCACCTGGTTCACTCTTCTTGGATATAATCTTTATTTTTCTAATACATGAGAAGTGACCAAGTTAAAAGCTTTGCAATAATAAATACAAGTGGTGTTTGCTTCGGCAGCACATATACTAAAATTGGAACAATACAGAGATTAGCACGGCCCCTGAGCAAGGATGACATGCAAATTCGTGAATCGTTCCATATATTTAATAATAAATAAAAGTGGAGTAAATGTTACAAAGCTTTTGAGTGGCTTGTTCCAGTCACTGAATTGGTAAGGAGTTACTCTTTATATCCCTGGGGAATTTTTGGCACATGTATTTCACTCCTCAATCAATACATAGTTTTCTTATGAATGTTTATAGTGTCTCTCCCCCTCCCCCAGCAATACAAGTACTAGTGTAAAATACATAATGTGTGATAGGCCTCTATTTGGAATGGTCACTAGTATTCTCAAGTTTTGGTAATAAATATGTGATGCCTTCTGTTAAGAAACATGTGATTGGGATTAATTCAGAAAGGGAGCTGGTTAAGTGTTTTGTTTGTAATTCATGTACCACTGTGAAGCATTTGGGCCAATAATTATGGGTCTTAATGGGATCTGCCACCTTCCAGTTTTTTAGAGAAGTTAAAACTTTTGGCAACTTTCCTTGATATAACCATTCTGTCATTCATTACAGTAATGGTACACAATCTGTCTCATTTTTTATTTTACTTGGTCTTCTGTTGTGTTGGATTTCTTTTGATCCTATAAACAACCAGAAATTCTTCATACCCTCTTTCCTGTGCTGGCATTCTACTACTTTGACATTGCTATTCCAACTTGCATATCCATCATGGCAAGGACTATAGGTTGGTCTTTGAGAGGGTTATTATTATTGTTGTGGTTATTATTATTATTATCATCATCATCACAGAAAAAAATTCTTATAATCTGTTAACTATTGCAGTTTGATAAAAAACTGCTTTTTATATCATTATTACTTTATTCTTCTTATCCTTTTTAACAAGATCAGACACTAATGATCCAGGCATCTCTCCACTAATTTCTTTCCTTCTTGAAATTCTATAGAACAGCTCCTGATTTATATTGCATTATTTTGTTCTTTGCATTGCTTTGACTTATATTGCTATAACCTTTTTAAAAACTGTTGATCAAAGGTATCAGCAATTTCTGATATATGTTTATTTCATTATTTGTATCCTGCATACTTTGTTTTCCTTGCATTTAATTGGACAACATGGTACTTAAGTTTTCTACTGTCTATACCAAATAGATATTGATTTAATCTTTCAATGGTTTCTAACATGGTTCTTTAGGATAGTAGTTTTCTCAAGATGCTTCTGCCACAGCAGTATTTGATGCTTGTCCTTAGGGGTATTCTTGTCAGGCTTTCCTAGCACTGCAGTTGTCCTGGGGCACATGGAGAACCCACTATATATCACCCCAACTAGCATTTAGCTACTTTGAATTTGCTTCCCTTTTCCTTCCAACCCTCATCATAAGAATACTAGATTTGGCTTCAGGGGTGAGGGAGCAGAGTTATTATTATTAATATTATTATAAAATTTTTTATCATCTTATTTGATGGAGTTCAGATAGAAATGGGCTTGGAAAAAGTCACTATCCTGCTGTTATTATTTTATATCATTATATATTATAATATTATTTCATATTTAATGACTTATGGATTGATAAACTGCTTATTGTGTTCTCATCTTTTTGGATAGGGTTTAGACAGCAACGGTTCTGGAGCAAGTTGCTATCCTGCTATTATTCTTTGTTGTTTAATGTTTCTCTAATTTTTGTATAGATGGATAAAATAACTGGGGTTTTTTTGTAATTAAATAAAGTGGTAGATTATCTTTTGTCAGCTTACTAAAAATATCCTCAGGGTAGCTCCAGAAGAAGTAGAATAAAAGGGTTGATGTAAGCTTATCCTGTCCCCACATGTATTTGTTCCTGTGCTAGGTCTCTATAGTTTGAAGGGTTTTTTGTCATCAGTGGCTTTAAGATCATAATCATTTGGTGTGGTAAAACATATTAAAAATTTGTTCTCATGTTTTGACTTATTATTGTTTTTGTTTTTTTAGTGAGGCAATTAGGGTTAAGTGACTTGCCCAGGGTCACACGGGTAGTAAGTGTTAAGTGTCTGAGGCCGGATTTGAACCCAGGTACTCTTGACTCCAGGGCTGGTACTCTATCCACTGCACCATCTAGCTGCCCCCTACATTTTTACTTATTATTGTTATTTCTAGGTAATGGTGGGCAATAGTTCTATGTATGATAATGTTCCAGTTCCGGTATAATTTATTAGTTGAGTTTGCTGGGATATTTTGACAAGCTATTTGTTCTATAGGGATTTCTTATCTTTAAATCCATTAAAGATAGTGAGATCCTGCTGTATAATTCTGGTCACCAGGTCAGACCTTGTGGGTATTCAGTAGGTGCTAAATTTTTGCAGTCTGAAGTGATGTATTACATGTTTTCTATTTTCTTAAATAATTCGTATCGATCACTAAAGCCAGAAATGCATGGGAATATCAGGACGATCAGAACCCTAACCAGAAGACAAAAGTTTTGATTGAAGACTATAAAATCACAATTTTGGTGAAAGGGAGGAAAGTCCTGGCAAAGACTTGAGAATAGCTGTAGGAACCTTCCAGCATCACTTGCTGCATTTGAGGGGGGGTGCTTTAAGGAGCTAAGGCTGGCACTTTCTTTTTATTCAGACCATCCTTAGGCAATATGACTGTATGATTTAGTCACATAGGTCTTGAGAAAGTTGTTATGGATAAAGGAACTATACATGGCTGAACAAGTGTCAAATATTAGGTTTCTGGTGGCCAGGTTCAACTAGTAGTTCTTACTATAACTGAAAGCAAGAAGGAGGAGCCTGTGTGAATTCCATCTTTCCATAGAAAGTCTTCTGCAAATACCATCCCCTACAGTCTACCCCCTTGAACATAATGGGCTCTAATAGGTTTCCACTTGGCTTGAAATTGGCAGTGGTGGTGATGGGAAATGGGTTTAGTAGAAAGCTCCATATACAAGGCAACTTTTAATAATAGGAGTGACTTTTTTGGACAAGTTGGAGGCTTTTTGTCTGCAGTTGAATACCAGGTATAGCCAGTGATTATCTAGAATAGTCTTCATTCTTTTGTGGCTGTGCATGCAGATTGTCTCTCATGACAGGGTCAGCCTCTCTTTATCATCCCAGCGGCCTCCAAAGGCCTGGTGAGAGAAGAATAAACTCCCCACACAGGTGCATCCCTCCTCTTTGCCATCTCTACCCCCTCTGGGGGCAGCTACGTGGCAGAGTGGGTAGAGTACTGGGCTTGGAGTCAGGAAGACCTGAGTTTAAATTTGGCCTTAGACACTTGGTAGCTGTGTGATCTTGGGCAAGTCACTTAATCACGTTAGCCTCGGTTTCCTCATCTATAAAATGAGTGGGTGAAGAAAATGGAAAACTATCCCAACATTTTTGCCAAGAAAACCCCAGGGGCAGCTAGGTGGTGCAGTGGATAGAGCACCGGCCCTGGAGTCAGGAGTACCTGAGTTCAAATCCGGCCTCAGAAACTTAACACTTACTAGCTGTGTGACCCTGGGCAAGTCACTTAACCCCAATTGCCCCGCAAAAAACCAAAAAACAACAAAACAACAAAAAAAGAAAACCCCAAATGGGGTAACAAAGAATCAGACACGACTAAAAACAACTGAACAATCTCCTCTAGGGGGGTTTAGAGAAAACTCAGCTAAGACAGAAAAAAAATCAATTACTGAATGGAGCATTTTCCATGGAGAGAGGGGCACCAAATCCAGTTTCCCTCATCCCATATGTGCACTGGGCACTCCCTGTGTCCCTTTCTCTGCCTGCTCTGATTGACTTCTGTTTTTTTGTTTGTTTGTTTGTTTGTTTTTGCAGGGCAATGAGGGTTAAGTGACTTGCCCAGGGTCACACAGCTAGTAAGTGTCAAGTGTCTGAGGCCGGATTTGAACTCAGGTACTCCTGAATCCAGGGCCGGTGCTTTGCCACTGCGCCATCTAGCTGCCCCTCTGATTGACTTCTATTCCACTAAGGTGTCAGAACACAGTTAGATGGACTGGTAATTTAGTCTGGAGTAATCTTAAGTGGTCCTGGTTGGTCCAAGTCTGTCCTCTGAAAAGCTCCTTTGCCACCTCCTCCTTTTCTTCTTCCTCCCATTCTAAAGAGCTGATACCTTTACTCTATTCAGCCCCTCTGTCATTTCCTCCCATGGCAGCTTCAGGGATCCTACCTTGAGCCCTCCCCCAGCACAGGCTCCTTAATCATGAACAGGAAGGGGGCTGATTTCCCTTTCTCCTCTTTCTGTACAACCTTGCTGACCCTCTCTGTGAGAGTTCGTACAGCAATCAAACAATCATGTTTGTGGCAGAGCATAGTAAGTAGGACCCATTTCAAATTCTCTTCTTCCTTCAGCTCTCTCCTCTGTTTTCCAGCCTAAATTTCTCACTTTTGATCTATGGAGTGGGTGTGGTCTCCACCACAAAGGTACAAATCAGCCAACTAGGTCTGTAAAAGGTCTCTGTGCAGCAGGAGGCAGCCACCATCATTAAATGGCCGTGTGATGCTATCTCCCTCTCCTTGGGTTTGTAGACATTTTGCTCTCAATAGCATCATGACCTTGGCCCAAGAGTCCCACAATCCTGCCAGTTATGGCAAATATAGGCTGATGCATGTATGCATTCAAATTGCAAAGACATAAATGTAAAACACAATGTGGTAGCAAAAATAATGTTTATTGAAGATTAGCTAATGTTTCTAGTAGCAGGGGAAAGGCTTGGTAAAGACTCTGCCAAACATCTAACAGGAAACCTCTTGCATCACTGGCTGGATCCTGGTGGAGGCTTCAACGAGTCAAGAAAATAAAGGTCCTTTTTATTCAGAGCTCCTAGATTTGCAACCTAGAGAGTCCTGTAGGTCTCTAGGTACTTGTTACAATTAAGGGAGTATTGCCATTCACGATATATGACTGAATAGATATCGCATATGGAACCCACACCTGTTCTGGGTTATTTTCTCAGCTCCTTCTTGCATTAACAGGCTGAGTGCTTAGTGGGTGGCTGCTCTTGCTATCAGAATTCTCAGGGTAAACCTAAGGGGCTGACACCTCCAGTGGTTTTCTTATTGACATTTGGCCAGTCAGACTTAATTAGTTCGTATTAAAGTGATTTTTACTGGGAACATAAAGCAAGAGTAGTTGTTACAAAAAATATCCTCCCCAAACTGAAAGCACAGATTAAGTCCCTTGCATGAGAAGGTCTCTGGGCAGAGTGGCCTCGAAATGAAGGGACAATGGTTGTGTGGGGCAAACATGTAGAGAACACTTGAGGCAATGGGACATGTCCCAGCTAGTTACTGTCGGGCCCTTTCCTCTCTTTGTAGAGTCCCCCTGAAGTTTCCCTTAGGTGGAGTTCTCTGCTGAATTCTGAGGTTTGATAATATAGTATTAGCATACAAGAGAAGTATTCACATCTTCAATCCATTTCATAGATACTCAGGGCTTGCCCATCTTGGTGGTTAGTCTTATCCACACTAACACACTTTCAGCAAGTGGGGTACTGGTGCTTCTGATTTGTTCCAATGTCTCTTGCCTTCTGTGGTACCAGAATACAATGGAGAGCACACCATTGTGCTGTCTTCCATGTGGAGTGCATCATCATGATGGCTTTGAGTAGTAGAGCCATCTGGTGACCCAGTGCCATCCTGTCTATTTCTTAGTTTCCTAGAAGCCGTTTTATCACTCTGGCCAGTGTACTAACCCATTCAGTGGTATTGTCAGAGCCTAGTTGGCCAATGTTTCAAGGTTCCTGCCAGGCTTTCCCAGCCATTGTGGCAGACTCAGTGATTATAAAATCCCCACTGTACATAACCCCAGCCGGCATTTATTACTTTGCCATGGATCGAGCCTTCAGAAAATGGATGTTGGGTTGGGTTTGGGAGCCATTGTTGTTGTTATTGTTGGGAACAGAGTAGAACATGGATGGGGTGAGGATGAAGATGTGTGGCCTCAAGGAGTACAACATGAGTGGCTTAGCTTGCCCCAGATAGGGTCTCTGAGGGTTAGTTTGGAGGGGGGTGTAAAAGGAGCATTAGTGTTAGGAGAAAAAAATGTAGATCTGAGTTAGATTTGGGCTTAATTCAAGTCAACAAAGATTTATTAAGGACTTACTATGTGCCATGCACTGCATAAAGCATTGGGAGGCAAAAAAGTAATACAGGCTTTGCCCTCAAAGTACTTCCATTCTAATGGGGAAAGTTAATATAGAAGGAAGCTAAAAACTAAGGGGCAAAGGAAGGAAGGGAATCAAATACTTATTAAGCACCTAATGTGTACCAGACACTGTGCTAAGCATTTTACAAATATCATCTCATTTGACCCTGACAACAGGTCTAGGGAATGGTGAGATGCTATTTTATTATATCCAGGGTAGCTAGGTGGCAGAGTGGATAGACTGTCAGCTCCCGAGTCAGGAAGACTCAACTTCCTAAGTTCAAATCTGGCCTCAGATACTAGTCGTGTGATCCTGGGCAAGTCACTTCACCTTGTTTGCCTCAGTTTCCTCATCTGTAAAATAAACTGGAGAAGGAAATTGCAAACTACTCCAGTGTCTCTGCCAAGAAAACTTAAAATATGGTCACAAAGAGTCAAAAATGATTGAATAATAATTATTATGAGAGAGAGAAGAGAGAGAGAGAGAGAGAGAGAGAGAGAGAGAGAGAGAGAGAGAGAGAAGTGATTTGCATAGGATCATCAAACTAGTAAGTGTTTGAGGGCAGAACCCAGGTCATCCTGATTCTCAGATCCAATACAATGTGCCACCTAGTTGTATGGGGTGGGGGCAGGGTGGGCAAAGACATTCCTGGAGTAAGAATTACAGTCCAAAGAATAATGAAAGAGTGAACATAGATGTCCTGGGTACTTTCCTAAAACAGGTTCCTGGAAGATCCAGCCAATCAGAGGAAGGGGCTACAGAAGTGGAATGATTTTCTACAGTGAGAAGGCTGCTGAGTCATGGCAGAGGAACACATCTGAAGAATCAGGATTGGAGCCCAGAGAGGCATGAAGGAGTGAAAGGAAAGTGATCCTAAGATAAACTTCCTAATAATCAAAACCATTCCCAAGTAGAAAGGGTTCCCCATCAGAGGAGGTGTTTGAGTAAGAGACCAGATGGCTAACTTGTCTTAGATTCTGGGGAGACTATGTCTCCCTTCTGTTTCATGTTGACCTTTGGGTATGTTGCCCTGACTTCCAGATAATCTAGGGGCATTGATCATGCCATCCATGTGAGGTTAGTGTGACTCCAATTTGATGGGGGTGTCTGAAGAATAGCTATCACCACACTCTGTCCTGATCAGTGGTTGCATTTCCATATGGAGATGAGGTCCTAATCTGTAGAAGCTAAGTACTATTGCATCCTTGGTGCTGATTCTTACCATGATAGGGCTAAGTCAACTTCCTTTTGTTAACTGTCAAATGACCTTTGAGTTAAGTGATCTGTTTCATCCCAACATTGAGCCTGAACTAACCATCAAGCTTGCTTAGAATACCACCTCTGACAATAACTATGTGACTTTGGGCAAGTTGCTTAACCTTTGTGGGCCTTCTAGCCAGGACAGCTATGGGGTACAGTGGATAGAATGCTGGGCACTTACCTCCCAGGATGACTGTAAAAATCAAATGAGATAGTATTCATAAAATGCTGAGTACAGTGCCTGACAAATAATTGGTGCTATATACATGCTTCCTCCCTTCCTGTTTCCCTCTTCCCACTTTCCTCATTCATAAAAATCAAAATAGATTGAATTAGATGGCTTCTGAAAAATCCCTTCTATGCCTAAAATGATGATTTAAAGGTTTAGGGGGAAATGGACCATAGGATGAGGGTACACCATGGTGATGGTACCTTGGGAGAGTTGGCTGGGAGAGTACATGCACTGTGTACCACTGGAGAATCATGAAGAAAGATAGAATACTGCTGTTGTCCATACAGGGAGAAGGCACACTTCCCTGGATGTTGGTTCCCTCAAGCAAAGCCCTATTCACCTCAGTAGTTAATTCCCTATCTATATTAAAAACTCAAGTAGAAGAACTGTGAGGTAATAGAACTTGGGGAATAGGTGAATAAACTATTGGTCCAGCCTTGGCTAGAATCTGTTGGTGATCTGCATTCCATGAGTCTTATGGAGAAAAACCTCAAGCACATTTGCATGCCTATTTCAAAGTAAGAAAATGTTCACCACCCATCCCTGGAAAACAATGCCTGATCTTTGCTTCCTGTTTACCCCAATAGTCTTTTTCCTTCTGCTCCTGCAGCTTGACAAATGGGAATTGTTGCAGTTTAGTCCTCTGAAATGTCAAAGTCTCTCTGGAGCCCCTGGTCACGTAAAGGAGACGGAATCATCTTTGTGGTTAAATATAGTCTCTGACCCCCTTTCTTGCCTCCTTCCTCACAGCCAATCAAAAGCAAGGAGAGAATGGCAACCAGGTCGGTTGTGCAGCTTTAGAAGGGGAAGGTATTGATCAGGTGAAGAAGAAAAACAAAACAAACCAAAAAAAAAATGAGAGAGGAGAAAGGCAGCAGCATTCAAGTCTTAGAAGTTTCCTGGGTTGGATACAAAAGGGCCTCTTTTTGCTTAGCGTGAATTTCACCTTCAGGTACAAAATGGGAGAGAAAAGATCTAAGAAGCCAGAGCACTCATTGAAGGCTTGGCATTTGCAACAGGAACATTACTGGATATGATTATTGTAAATCAAACTACTGATTCCTTAAGAAAAATTTCATATGAGTGGAAAATGCTACTTGTCTCAATTTGAGGTGGTTTGAAGTCTGGCGACAAGAAGGTGGGGGGGTGAAGGAAGAGAGAGCAGTAGGAGAGAGGTCAGGGCTCTCTTAGACATTTCATGCCTCTGGCATGCCTAGCAGACAGTGAGGACAGCCTTGGGATAGGGAATGGGAAAGGATGGATAACAACATATTTTAGCTGCTCAGTACCCCAAGGGCTCCTGGGGGATGCTACTGGCCACATGCCTATGAAGGAAGATATAAGAGGCCGAAATTAGTAACACATAATATAAGACCAAGAGTGTTTTCTAGAGCCAGAAAACCTGAGTTTAAAATCCTGTCTCTGATGCATACTGTCCGAGCAAGTCACTTAAATTCTTTGAGCCTCAGTTTCTTCATCTGTAAAATGAGAGGAGTAGATGGCCTCAGAGAGCCTTTCAGCATCTCTAGATCTGTGATCCTGTCTGCTTATATAAAAAACAAAACAGCTTTTCAGGCCCAGATTAAATTCCTGTTCTTTGCAAGCTCCCTAGCCCACAGTGCTCTTTACCACCTCTGAATTCCTAATCTTTCATCTTCATTCATTTGGCACCTGTCTCATACTGCCTGGAGACATGCATGTTGTGGTGGAAAGAGCCTTGGATTTGGGGGCAGGAGACCTGGATTCAAATTCTCTCACTCTGTCACTTCGATTCAACAAGCATTTATTCACTTTCTTTTTTATTCACTAACTGTGTGACCTTGGGCAAGTGCTTCTTGTGGTAGATTAGATTCATTTTCTTGTGAAAACTTAGCTTGCTGTTTTTAAGGCTGCCTCAAGAGGTGGTGTGTTCCTCATGCTTGGAGACTTTCCAGCAGAAGCTGAATAACCACTCATCAGCTGCTTTACAGAAAGGAGTCCTTTTCAGTCATAGGTTGAATGGGATGGTCTCTGAGGACCTTTCAAACTCATATTCTGTGATTTTGTTGAGTATGTTCACCTCTATCCCTCTCCAGGCTGCATTCCTACAGGAGACTTTTTCTACCAGGCCCCCATACTGGCTACTCCCCCCTCTCCTTTTTTTTATTTTTTATTTTTAAATGTGTGTGTGTGTGTGGGGGGGCAATGAGGGTTAAGTGACTTGCCCAGGGTCATACAGCTAGTAAGAGTCAAGTGTTTGAGGTCAAATTTGAACTCAGGTCCTCCTGAATCAAGGGCCAGTGCTTTATCCACCGAGCCACCTAGATGTGCCCCCTTCCTTTTTAGCTCTCTTTTATCTGAGGTTTACCTCCATTAGAATGCAAGCATTTTGAGGGCAGGGCCTATCTTTCTGCTTATGTTTGAATTTCCAGTGCTTAACACATATTAAGGACTTCATGCTTGCTGACTGGTTGACCTCTTTGCCTCAGTCTTCTTATCTGTAAAATAAAGGGTTTGGTTTAGATGGGGGTATTGACTATTTGCCTCTTATATTATTTAATTAAAAAAAATTAAAATTAATCATGTGTAAGCCTAATCTCCTTTCTCGACAACCCTTCACTTGACGTTGACAGGAACAACCCTGCCGAAAATGAGATGCCCAAACAGACAAGGTACATTTGCTAGAGATTCCTAGTGACTTTTGCGAATTTGGGATAACTTGGTCTTTCTGGTGATTATGGAGTTTAAAATAGTTTTTAAATCATTTTAGAGAAAAATATAGAATTTTGTTTTGTCACTGGAGAAATTGGTTGGTTGTGGGGTCCTTAGGTATTCCTCTTTTTTTTTTCTGACAAAGCTAAACTTTATTAAAAGCACTCCCCCACCTTGAATTGTAGACTATCCTAAGATATCCATAGCATATCCTAGGAATGCATTTCTAAGTTATTTAGTGCTAGAGAATGTTCAGTGTATATAACTTTTTTTTTAATGTATGAGGTATTTTATTTTTTCCATTACATGTAAAGATAGTTCTCAACTTTTGTTTATACATGCTTTACAATTTCAGATTTTTCTCCCTCCCACCCCTCCCTCCCCCCCTCCCCTAGACAGCAGGTAATCTGATATAGGTTATATCTATATATCTCTATACATATACATATAGATATATATACACACACACATATATATACACATAATAACATTAATCCTATTTCTGCATTAATCCTGTTACAAGAGAAAGAATCAGAGCAGTGATGCAAAACCTCAAAATAGAAAGAAGAAAAAAAAAACCAACAGCACCCAAAACAAAAGAAATAATATGGTTCAATCAGCATCTATACTCCACAATTCTTTCTTTCTTTTTTTTTCTTGGATTTGGAGATCCTCTTCTATCATGAGTTCCCGGGAACTCTTCTGTACCATTGCATTGGTGAGAAGAATATAGTCCATCACAGTGGGTCAACACTCAATGTTGATGATACTGTGTACAATGTTCTTCTGGTTCTGCTCATCTCACTCATCATCAGCTCACATAAGACCCTCCAGGTTTCTCTGAACTCTTCCTGCTCATCATTTCTTACAGCACAATAGTATTCCATTGTATTCATATACCACAACTTGTCCAGCCATTCCCCAATTGATGGGTACCCCCTCAACTTCCAATTCCTTGCTACCACGTAAAGAGCAGCTATAAATATTTTTGTACATGTGGGTCCCTTGCCCCCTTCCATGATTTCTTTGGGCAAAAGACCTAAAAGTGGGATTGCTGGGTCAAAGGGTATGCACAGCTTTATCGCCCTTTGGGCATAATTCCAAATTGCTCTCCAGAATGGTTGGATCAGCTCACAGCTCCACCAACAATGCATTAGTGTTCCAATTTTCCCACAGCCTCTCCAACATTTATTATCTTCCTTTTTTGTCATTTTAGCCAATCTGATAGGTGTCAGGTGGTACCTCAGAGTTGTTTTAATTTGCATCTCTCTAATCATTAGAGATTTAGAGCATTTTTTCATATGGGAATAGATAGCTTTGGTTTCTTCATCAGAAAACTGCCTGTTCATATCCTTTGACCATTTCTCAATTGGGGAATGACTTGGATTCTTATAAATTTGATTTAATTCCCTATATATTTTAGAGATGAGGCCTTTATCAGAAGCACTGGCCTCAAAAATTGTTTCCCAGCTTTCTGCCTCCCTTCCAATTTTGGATGCATTGCTTCTGTTTGTACAAAAATTTTTTAATTTAATATAATCAAAATCATCCATTTTGCATTTTATAATATACTCTATCTCTTGTTTGGTCAAAAACTGTTTTCCTTTCCAAAGATCTGATAGGTACACTATTCCTTTCTCTCCTAATTTACCTATGGTATCACCTCTTATGTCTAAATCATGTATCCATTTTGACCTTATTTTAGTATAGGGTGTAAGATGTTGGTCTATGCCTAATTTCTGCCATACTATCTTCCAGTTTTCCCAGCAGTTTTTGTCAAATACTGAGTTCCTATTCCAGAAGCTGGAGTCTCTGGGTTTATCAAACACTACATTACTAGTGTCATTTACTACTGCATTTCCTGAGCCTAGCCTATTCCATTGATCTACCACTCTATTTTTTAGCCAGTACCAGATAGTTTTGATGACTGCCGCTTTATAGTAAAGCTCCAGGTTTGGTACCGCTAACCCACCTTCCTGTGAATTTTTTTTCATTATTTCCCTGGATATTCTTGATTTTTTGTTTTTCCAGATGAATTTTGTTATTATTTTTTCTAGCTGTATAAAATAATTTTTAGGTAGTCTGATTGGTATGGCACTGAATAAGTAAATTAATTTAGACAGTATTGTCATTTTTACTATATTAGCTCTGCCTATCCATGAGCAATTGATATCTTTCCAATTATTTAGATCTGATTTGATTTGTGTGAAGAGTGTTTGGTAGTTGTGTTCATAGAGTTCCTGGGTTTGTCTTGGCAAGTAGACTCCCAAGTATTTTATATTATCTACCGTTACTTTAAATGGAATTTCTCTTTCTATCTCTTACTGCTGGACTTTGTTGGTCATGTATAGAAATGCTGATGATTTATGTGGATTTATTTTATATCCTGCTACTTTGCTAAAGTTGTTAATTGTTTCAAGTAATTTTTGACTTGATTCTCGAGGATTCCTTAAGTATACCATCATATCATCTGCAAAGAGTGATAGTTTTGTTTCCTCCTTGCCTATTCTAATTCCTTTAATTCCCTTCTCTTCTCTGATTGCTAAAGCTAACATTTCTAGAACAATATTAAATAATAGGGGTGATAATGGACATCCCTGTTTCACCCCTGATCTTATTGGGAAGGCCTCTAATTTATCTCCATTGCATATAATACTTGCTGATGGCTTTAGGTAGATACTGTTTATTATTCTAAGGAAAGCTCCCCCTATTCCTAAACTCTCTAGTGTTTTTATTAGGAATGGGTGCTGTACTTTGTCAAAAGCTTTCTCTGCATCTATTGAGATAATCATATGATTTTGGTTGGTTTTCTTATTGATGTGGTTGATTATGTTAATAGTTTTCCTAATGTTGAACCAGCCCTGCATTCCTGGTATAAATCCCACCTGGTCATAGTGTATTATCCTGGTGATCACTTGCTGTAATCTCCTTGCTAATATCTTATTTAAGATTTTAGCATCAATATTCATTAGGGAGATTGGTCTATAATTTTCTTTCTCTGTTTTTGCTTTGCCTGGTTTGGTATCACCACCATATTTGTGTCATAAAACGAATTTGGTAGAACTCCTTCTTCACCTATTTTTCCAAATAACTTGTATAATATTGGAATTAATTGTTCTTTAAATGTTTGGTAAAATTCACCCGTAAACCCATCTGGCCCTGGGGATTTTTTCTTAGGGAGTTCATTAATAGCTTGTTCAATTTCTTTTTCTAATATGGGTTTATTTAAGGATTTTATTTCCTCTTCAGTTAACCTGGGCAGTTTGTATCTTTGTAAATATTCATCCATTTCATTTAGATTGTCAAATTTATTGGCATACAGTTGGGCAAAATATTTCCTAATTATTGCTTTAATTTCCACTTCATTGGTGGTAACATCACCCTTTTCATTTTTGATACTGGTAATTTGGTTTTCTTCTTTCTTTTTTTTAATCAAATTAACCAATATTTTATCTATTTTATTGGTTTTTTCATAAAACCAGCTCTTAGTTTTATTGATTAATTCTATAGTTTTTTTGCTTTCAATCTTATTGATTTCTCCTTTAATTTTCAGGATCTCTAATTTAGTGTCTAATTGGGGATTTCTAATTTGTTCTTTTTCTAGCTTTTTAAGTTGCATGCCCAATTCATTAATCTCCTCTTTCTCTTTTTTATTCATGTAAGCATTTAGAGCTATAAATTTTCCCCTAAGCACTGCTTTGGCTGCATCCCATAGATTTTGGTATGTTGTCTCATTATTGTCATTCTCTTGGATAAAGTTATTGATTGTTTCTATGATTTCTTGTTTGGCCCATTCATTCTTTAGAATGAAATTATTTAGTTTCCAATTGATTTTCATTCTACTTTTCCCTGGCTCTTTCTTACATGTAATTTTTATTGCATCATGATCTGAGAAGGATGCATTTACTATTTCTGCCTTTCTACATTTGACTATGATGTTTTTGTGCCCTAATACATGGTCAATTTTTGAAAATGTGCCATGTACTGCTGAGAAAAAGGTATATTCCTTTCTATCCCCATTCAATTTTCTCCAGACATCTATCATGTCTAACTTTTCTAGTAATCTATTCACCTCTTTCACTTCTTTCTTATTTATTTTTTGGCTAGATTTATCTAATTCTGAGAGGGGGAGATTCAGATCCCCCACTAGTATAGTATTACTGTCTAATTCCTCTTGAAACTCATTTAACTTCTCCTCTAAGAACTTGGATGCTATACCACTTGGCGCATACATATTTAATATTGATATTACTTCATTATCTATAGTACCTTTAAGTAAGATGTAATTTCCTTCCTTATCTCTTTTAATGAGATCTATTTTTGCCTGCACTTTGTCTGAGATAAGGATTGCTACCCCTGCCTTTTTTACTTTAGCTGAGGCATAATATATTCTGCTCCAGCCTTTTACCTTTACTCTGTGTGTATCTCTCTGCTTCAAATGTGTTTCTTGTAAACAGCATATTGTAGGGTTCTGGTTTTTAATCCACTCTGCAATTCGCTTCCATTTTATAGCAGAGTTCATCCCATTCACATTCACAGTTATTATTACTGACTGTCTATTCCCCTCCATTCTATTTACCCCCTTTGTACTTTTCCTCCCTTCTTTCACCCTATTCCTCCTCACCGACGTTTTACTTCTTACCCCTGCCTCCCCCGATCTGCCCTCCCTTTTTATCACCCCCCTCTCTTTTCTTTACCCTTTTCTCCCTTGCTTTTGTCCTCCCTTCTATCAGTCCCCCCTTTCCCTTCCCCTTTTGTTTCCCTAAAGAATGAGTTAAGTTTCTTTATCCCAATGAACGTATATGTTATTCCCTCTGAGTCAAATCTAATGAGAATAGGGTTGAAACCATATTCCCCCCTCCTTTCTTTCCCTCTATTATAATAGGTTTTTTTCCACCTCTTCATATGATATAATTCATCCCATTCCACCTCCCCTTTCCTCTCCTCCCCATAGACTCTCTTTTTATCCCCTTAATTCTTTTGTATCATCACATCAAAGACAATTTATATTTATACCCTCTATATAAAGTCCTTCTCTCTGCCCAAATACATTTACAGTTCTTAAGAGTTATGAGTATTATCTTCCTGTGTAGAGATATAAACAGTTTAACCTAATAGGGTAACTTTTTTTTCCCCTCTGTTTACCTTTTTAAACTTCTCTTGAGTCTTGTATGTTGAGATCAAATTTTCTATTCAGTTCTGGTCTTTTCACCAGGAAAGATTGAAAGTCCCCAATGTCATTAAATGTCCATCTTTTCCCCTGAAAGAAAATGCACATTTTTGCTGGGTAATAGATTCTCGGCTGCAATCCAAGCTCCTTTGCTTTCCGGAATATCATAATCCAAGCCTTGCGGTCCTTTAATGTTGAAGCTGTCAGGTCCTGAGCAATCCTGACTGTGGCTCCATGATATTTAAATTGCTTCTTTCTGGCTGCTTGGAGTATTTTCTCCTTCACCTGATAATTCTGGAATTTGGCTACAATATTCCTTGGAGTTTTCCTTTTGGGGTCTCTTTCAGGAGGTGATCGGTGGATTCTTTCAATGATGATTTTATCCTCTGATTCTATGATATCAGGGCAGTTCTCCTTAATAATTTCCTGGAATATGGTGTCTAGATTCTTTTTCTGGTCATGGCTTTCAGGCAGTCCAATGATTCTCAAATTGTCTCTCCTCGATCTGTTTTCCAGATCAGTTGTCTTTCCAATGAGGTATTTCACATTTTCTTCTATTTTTTCATTTTTTTTATTCTGCTTGACTGATTCTTGGTGTCTCATGGATTCCTTATCTTCCAACTGTCCCACTTTAATTTTTAAGGCATTGTTATCTTCAGTGAGATTATGCACCTTTTTTTCCATTTGGCTAAGTGAATTTTTTAAGGTATTGTTTTCTTCCGTGAGATTATGCACCTTTTTTTCCATTTGGCCAAGTGAATTTTTAAGGTATTGTTTTCTTCAGTGAGATTATGCAGCTTTTTTTCCATTTGGCCAAATGAATTTTTTAAGGCTTTGTTTTCTTCAGCTTCCTTTTCCAAGCTGCTGATTCTTTTTTCATAGTTTTTTTGTTTTGCTTTCATTTCTCTCCCCATTTTTTCTTCTACCTCTTGCAATTGATTTTTAAAATCCTTTTTGAGCTCTTCCAGGAAGGTCTTTTGTTCTTGCGACCAATTCACCTTCCCTTGTGAGGCTTCAGATGTAGCCAATTTGAGGCTATTGTCCTCATCTGAGTTTGTGTTGGCTTCTTCCCTATTGATACAGAAGCTCTCAATGGAGAGGGCTCTTTTTTGCTTCTTACTCATTATTGCAGCCTATTTATTTATTCTTTAAGTTGAGGTCTGCTCTGGGGGCACCAGGGTCCCTGTTTTGGGCTTCTTGTGCAGGTGTATAGGTGCTGTGTGACCGGGCTTTTACTCTGAGGCCTTTATGGTGTGTGGAGATCCCCTGTCCTGCACTTCCTGTCTGATTGTGCTCGGCCAGCCAGGCGCCAGACCCCGGCGTCTGATCCCGCCGTTCGTGGCCCTCTCGGCCAGTGCAGGTAGGTTTTTCCACTGTCCTTCTTGGCCACCAGATTTTTGAACCAGGTTCTGGGAGCCTCAGTTGTTTGGCTGTGGCCCGCAGCTCCTGCTGACTTGCCCCTGCTGACTTGCCCCGACCCCCTCGGCGCTGGGTTTCTGCCCTGCGCTGGGCCTCCCTTTTGCCCGAGTCAGACCGACCTTTTCCTGAAGTCTTCTAAATTATCTCTGCTTGGAGGACTGTGTCTCTCTGTCTCTTTGCAGGTTCTGTAGTTTCAGAATCCGTCCAGAGGCTTGATTTAATGTTCGTTTTGAGGGAACAGAAGGAGAGCTCAGGCAGCTTGCTGCTTCCTCTCTGCCATCTTCCTTAGGTATTCCTCTTTAAAAAATTACACCCTCTCACACACAAATCCAATTAGAATACAATAGTTTTTTTTTTTAATTTAAGCGCTAGAGAAAGGAGACCTTGAAAGGAGTCTTGAGGGGGAGTTGCACAGATATGATTCTCTGAGATACCTATCTCCTTGAACAGGAGAAAGGCAAAAACTGTTATAGAAGATGAATAGTGGAGGGAAAGATGGGCTGATCATCTGACTGTGGAAAGTTCCCTTTGGGGTTGGGGTAAGCTGGGATGAGGGGGTGGTCCTGATTTCTGGAGTTATCTGTCCCCTTGGTGCCACTCAGGTAGCAGCTACACCTAATAGGCTTATATATCTTCCTTCTCAAGGCATGTATGTCCTTCAGTTTATTGGCCAGTTTAAAATTTAATTTTAAACCCTGTAACAATTTCATGGCTGCTAAAATAGTCCTGCTACGGCTTAGTCTGACTATGTGTTTTTCTTACTCAAAAAATTTTCAGGATAATTCTTCAGGATAAAATACAAACTTCTTATCTGGCATCCTCATCCTCATCGTCATTGTCATCGTTGTTATTACAAAAGACAAGGAGAGGGGAGGCTAGGTGGCACAGTGGATAAAGCACCGGCCCTGAATTAGGAGTACCTGAGTTCAAATCCAGCCTCAGACACTGACACTTACTAGCTGTGTGACCCTGGGCAAGTCACTTAACCCATTGCCTCACAAAAACAAAAAAACAAACAAAACAAAAAACAAAGACAAGGAGATGATATATTTGCCTTCCTAGCCCAAGGGAGGTCATCTGTATCTGTCCCCAATCTGTTTTCTAGTTTCATTTCACATTGCTTTTTTTTTCATATGGTCTAGATTCCAAACTAACTGGACTATGTGTATTATTAGAATTGTAGAATTGGGAGGACCTCAGAGGACTTCTCAGAGGTCTGATACCTATCTGAAACAAGGACACATTTCATAAAATACTGGGAAATGGTCATTCAGCCTTTATTTTAAGTTTTTGTTTTTGTTGTTGTTTTTTTGCTAGGCAATGAAGGTTAAATGACTTGCCCAGGGTCACATAGCTAGTAAGTGTCTTGTGTCTAATGTCACATTTGAAACTCAGGTCCTCCTGAATCTAGGGCCAGTTGCTTTATGCACTGTGCCACTAAATGCCCTGTTTTAAGAATTCTACGGAGGGGAGCTCACCACTTCACTAGGTAGCCTATTCTACTTTTCATCAGTTCTAATGGATTCCTCATCTTTAAAATGAGTTGGAGAAGAAAATGAAAAAACCACTCCAGTATCTTTGTAAAAAATCAAAACAAAAACAAAAACTAAAAATATATCTCCCCCCCCCCCCAAAAAAAAACCCCAAACAAACCACAAATGGGGTCATGAAGAGCTGGACATGACACAATCAATAACAACAAACAAATGGTTAAGAAGTTTTTCCATTAAGGAGGTGAAATCTGCTAAATCTACTAATGCAAATGCTCTCTATTTCAAATCTATTCCTTCTTCCATATGACAGTCCTTTATTACCTGAAGAGACTTATTATGTCTCCCAACTTAACATCCCAGTTTCCTTAAATAATCTTCTTATGAATTGAACTCAAGTCCCTGTGTTGTTCTGGTTGCCTTCCTCTGGATAGTGTGGTGCCCAGAACTTAATGGACTATTTTTCTAGGTGATCCTACCTAGGAAAAATGCAGAACTATCACCTCTCTAGTTCTAGACACTACTCCTCGTTTAATGCATCCTAAAACATTAACTTTATTTTGGGCTGCCATTTTGCACTGCTGACTCATATTGCACTTGCAGTCCACTAAAACTCTCAGATCTTTTTCAGACAAATTACTGTTGTCATGCCTCCCCATCTTATATTTGTGAAGCTGATTAAAAGAAAAAAATGGCATGGAACATTTATCCTTATTAAAATTCATCTTAGATCTGGCCCAGTATTCTAGCCTGTCAAAATCCTTTTGGATCCTGACCTTGTAATATAATATTTTGGCTCTTCTACCCAGCTTTGTGCCATCTTCAGATTTAGTAAGCATACCATCTCTGTCTTCATCCTCATCATTGATAAAAATGCTCAATGGCACAGGGCCAAGCACAGATCCGTGAGACACTCCACAAGAGGAATCCTTTCAGGTTGACATTGAACTTTCATGAGAACTAAATGGCTTCTCTTTGGGGCCAGCCCATCAATTAGTTCCACATTCACCTGGAATGACAATAATACTGCCCTTTGGGTCTATTTATCATCCCTATATTGTGTAGATGGATGTGTGTATACACATGCTGGCTCAAAAGTCTATCATATGGATTATTTGTGCCTGACCTATGGTAGAGCCTTCCAAGCTCATATTGGTCTGATCAGCCACATCTGGGCATACTATACTTTGACTCCAACATAGTAATGTCATTTTGGTCCTCTCTGAGAACAAAGGTCAACAACCAACATACAGGGTCACCCCAAAGTCTGCCTATATCTATATCTAACTCTGTGTATGTGTGTGTGTGTGTATATATATATACACACATATAATATATTATATGTATATAGGTATGTATATCTATGTGTATATAAATACATATACACATGTATACACATGTGTACATACACATGTATACATGTGTGTATATCTATCTATCTATATCTTGTATAGGTATAGATGTCTATGTATATACACAGAGAAAAGTTAGGTGGTACAGTGGCTAGAGCTCTAAGCCTGGGCATGGGAAGACCTGAGTTAAAATCCTTAGATAATTATTAACTGTGTGACTCTGGGAAAGTCAGCTAACCTGTTTCTCTCAGTTTCTTCATCTATAAAATGAGGATAATAATATCAGCTACCCCCCAGGGTGATTGTAAGGATGAAATGAGGTAATAATTATACAGTGTTTAGCATAATACCTGGAACATAGTACCTGCTATGTAAATGTTAGCTATTATTATTATTATTATTATAGTTATGCTATTAAAGTTAACAGTTCACTAAGACTCTTGGGCTACCATGTTTGTGTGTGTGTGTGTGTGTGTGTGTGTATATATATATATATATATACATATATATATATATATGTATATATATATATATATATATATATATATATATATATATATATATATATATACATATTACAATGGAAACTACTTAAGGACCAAAGATTGTCTCACTTTTAAATTTATATCTCCAGAACCTCACATAGTGTCTCATATATATATATATATATATATATGTTTATATATGTATAGGTATGAATATAAGTACACATATTTACATATATAAAATACGATGTGTTTTTGTACTCATGCATTCATTTTTATTTACCTGACTTCACTTTCATCTTGCTCATCTGATTTTTTTGGGGAGGGGGGTGGTATCCCAAGGCCAAAACAGGACAAAAAGACACCAGTAAGAAAACACTACCCATGAAGACAATTTCTTCCAGGATTTTCTACTTAGAAGCCCTATGACCACCATCTCTCATCACTAGCTTCTTCCATCCTACTGTCTCTCTGCATTGCTCTTGTTCTACCTTCCTCAAGACTCCTTATCCTGGAGCTGCTTTGCTTAATGCCTATCATTTCTGAGGAGTACAGAGAGGATTTGTTCAACTTACTCTAAATGAGAGATACTTTCCCGAGCTGTATGGACTTTTCCAAACACACCAAAGAAGCTAATAGATTTCATGCTCACTTCTATCACCCAGCAAACAATCACGGGTCACCAAACCATAAATCAGCAGCTAATGGATTTTCAACTACGTGCCTTTGGCCCTTGGTACAGATTTTAATTTGCTTTTAATTTGTATTGATCTTCCCCCTCTGCTTCAATCTTTTCTAGCACAGCAGGTTAGAGAATGCATGCAATGGCTCCCTGGTCCTTGGCATTTGGAGGGTCAAAGAGCTGTACATTGTATACATTGAGATGAGCTCTCTTCTGTTGGAATGATCCCTGATGGGTTGGGGCTGTGGGAAGGGGGTGTGTGGAGATCTCAACCTCCTAGCTCTGGGAGCTTTGGTTTTTCATTCCACAGGAGAAGACTGGGTGAGGTAGACGTTTAGAAACAGGGAAATTAGAGTTGGGGAAAACCCCTCTGCTTAGGACAGGCAGGTAGATGACCTGGGTTGGCATCAACTGAAAATTCATATCCAGAGCCAGGTCTATTAGAAACCAAGGAAGGGGAATTAACCTCTCCACACACCATGATTAAAACTGCTGTCAATTCAGCCCTTTTCCCCAAGCATTAGAAAGTCGCTGGTTTTTCTTCTCTTTAATTGGATTAAAATTAAGGAAGCCGAAGACCTCGGGGGAAGGAGAACTGAAGAGAAATCCAAGCCCTCTGGGGTCTTAGGACTTGGCCAGCTCTGAAGAGTTTACATAGAAAAGGGCTTTGAAGTGGTGGAGGTCCAGAATTCTACAAGCTTGAGCCATAGTTAGGATTACTAGAAGGCAAACTCCCCAAGGGCAGGGCCTGGGTTTAACAAGCTGTGGTGACTAATCATGCCTCCCATTTATAGAATGCTTTATGGAGTCACTTGCTGTGAAAAAACTCTGGGAACTAGGCATTAGCAATAGCTCCCATTTTAGAGTGCCTTCCTTGCAGAATTTTGCATGGCAGCTGATGCAAATACTCTGATTCCTGATTGTAGAGATGAGGAAATTGAGACTTATAGGGGATTAATAGCTTGTAAGTGTTATATCTATGCAGCTGGAACCCACACTTCCTGACTCCAAGATACAATTTAAGAGGGAAACAAAGCTTTTATGAAGGGATATTTATTTTAAGAATATGGCAAAGAATAGAAATTAGAAAGCATTTCCCTTAACATCTTGGGGGCATACTCTTCTATAGCCTTGATATCTTGGAAAAGGGGGCTGAAACTTAAAGCAACTTGAACATGGTCTTTGCCCCACCCAATTCATTTTGAATTCAACATAACCAATTACTGTAGCTTCCTTTGGCTTTCTTTGAACTATGCTGGTTCAAACAGGCCATGGAGTGTGGGGTCCTTGCTCCTCACTATTTGCTTATGGGATTTTCTGGCATATACTCCAGCCCATCCTGACCTTTCCAAGCTCTTGAGGTTGTAGACATCTCCAATATTCCTTCACCTAAAAGCAGAACAAAGACAGAAGCAACAGGATCTTGTGCTCATGGTTGATATGTCAGTAGACCAGGTAGGGAGAGAAGATACTGAGGCTTACAGGATCCTTGCCTCCCACCTAAACACAGCTAATTATTTAACAAAATAACGAGTTAGTCACACAAAATAACTAGCTATTTAATGAAATTAATAAAAAATACAATTTGTAGTTAATTTGTGTTTTTTTTTAGTCTACATGTGGTCACGGGAATCCATTACTATTTGAGTTTTATACCACTGGGAAAGAGAGCATGTCTTTCTGTGACACCATGTTCCTCAACCAACATTTTACTTTGCTGGACTTCAATTTCCTTATGAGGGGTTGGACTTGATCAGAGGTGTCACACGAACACTTGACCCACAAAAACTCTAGAGTGAGGCTGCTGAACCAGATTTAAAATGTAATTGGAGAATGTTTAATAAACTAAATAAAAGCACAATGTAGATAATGATAACATGGTTTTCTTTTTTTAAAAAACGCTTTTTTCCACTTCTGGCTAGGTGCTTGTGATCATAGACCACTAGTCCTAGTTGTCAGTACGGAGTTGGAGGCTACATTTATTATCCCAATGGATGTCAGATTCTCTAATCTCTCCTTCTTTTGTTTTTGGGGGCAAATGTGCATCCTAATTGATGAATTACCAAGGAAGAGGGAAAAATCAGGCATCGCCATTCAGGAAGGACCTCCATGGGAAATGGAGGAAGCAAGATGGGAATTCCCCTAGTTTATGCAGGTGGAAGCCCGGGCATCCGGCTGGGCATTTTCATTTCCCAGCTTAATCTGGCAAATTGGTTGGATAACTATTTGTTCACTTAAGATCTTATGTTGCTATTGGTCTGAAGTAGATCAGAGCCTGAAGGCCTGGGGATACTGTGGGTAATAGGAATTGAGGGCCGGGGGTGTAGGGGAGGTGAGATGAAAAGCAGAGAATTATTTCTTCTTTCAGAAAACAGTGCCCTGAACTTCCCTGACTTTCCATCTCTCCCTATAGGCCAGAACCCATAGCCTAGCTTGCAGGCCTGTTGCTTTATATCCACAGAGAAGCAGCTATAATCTCTCTTAAATCTTCATATCACTATGCATACACACATATTGGTATATGTGTGAGTGTGTGTGTGTTAAGGCATACACACATAATTCCAGTGGGGTCATTTGTTTTTTTCTTTCTCAGGTCTTAGATGCTATGGATTTAAAGGGAGTGTGTGGGGGTGTGTGCAAAGGGGGCAGAAAAGATGTATGGGGAGGAAAGATGAGTTACATCGAGGACTCAAAACGATTGAAAGATGATTCCAAGTGTTAGGCAGCGATCGTGGTTCAGGCAAATAGAGGAATCTGCTGGGAGTGCTTTTGAAGAGAAATGGAAAATCATCCTCGAAGGGCATCTCTCTGAGGCTGAGGGAAAGGACTCAGGGATTTTTAAAAAGGACATTATTTTGCCTTTACAGGAAGAGATACTAATTGTTTTCTCTTTCCTAAGCTTTTTCCTTGCTGAATATTGCCTGTGCTGTAATGCCCTCCACAAGGATTACTATGTGAATCGGCGTAAGCCAGCGTGTTCAGAAATGACTTCGCTGGACTTTGGCAGATGCTTTGAACACGATACAGGGCCTTACAAACACAGGTTAAGGTTTTTTTTTAGAAAAGTATTCTTTTTCCTTCCCCAAACCTCCCTTCCCTCCACCCTCTAATCATCTTGCGGAGGCACCTTTCTGTTCTATACGGAAACAGAGAACTTTGCCAGGACACAATAAATGTCTGCTGAAACTCCTTGTTGCTTCTCCCTCTGTGCCTCCTTGGTGGAAACAAGCTTATATAATCAGCTTGGAAGAGTTGCTTTTCCATTCATCTGTTTGAATGAACTTGGGGATGAGAGACAATGTTCTCCTCCATCTCTAGGGCCTTGGATGCTGGGGAAACTGGCTAGATGTAACTCCCCTTTCACTGAAGCTGGGGCCAAGGGAGGCAAAACCTAACCAGTCATTTTCCAGGCTGGGACAGACCTGCCTGACAATGGTTGAGAACCAGGGTGTTTGAAGCAAAAAGAACAAGGGATTTTTGTTCTTAGAATAGTGGTGAGGATGTCTGCTGCAAACCACATGCAAATTGGAATATTTTTTCTTTTGAGTAAACAACTCAGATATAGCTTTGTTCGGTCTCCTCTTGGGTAGGGCCCACAAAAGACCCTATCAGGCCAACAGTATTTGTGGATACTTAGACTGACAACCATCCGAATCTTCAAAGCAAAAAGACTATCAGTCAGAGCTCAATGGATCCTTGGTTGAACATCAAGTCTAAACTTCTTCAAAGTTACAGATGAAGAAGATAGAAACCAGAGCTTCAGGATGGGAAGGCAAAGGCTTGTCATTGCAGTTAGGAAGTGTCAGAGGTGAGGTTTGAACTCAGGTCTCTTCTCTACATTTTAATCCACTATATACCCAGCCTCTATCCTGTTCCTGTTACCACCAATACCATAATAACTCATTTTATCCACCTTGCACAGAAAATTAAAAATGAACAAACCAGTAGGCCTTAATAACTTGTGCTGTCTGTAATCATTTGAATTAAAATATTAACCACCCTGAGAAAATTATAAAACAACCATATAAATGACGTATTTTATATGTGCTTTAAGGTCTATAATAGTACTGGCCCCATCACGACCTTGGGAGGCCAGATAGTAATCATCCATTGTTTTCTACAGATGAGAAGAGGGGACCAAAAGGGAAGTAAACTGCACATGGTCACTGAGCTAATAAAGACTGAAGCTGGGAGCTAAACCTGTCCTTTGTAACTGTCCAGCTTTGGTTCCATGGGAGTGTCCTGTCATAATCACCTGCTCCTTCTCCCTAGGTCTTCTCTTACTTCCAGGAGATCCCTCCCCTGCCTTCTCCCATCCCCTCGACAGCCACCACCTCCCCCCCCCCAATCCCGTGGACTGGAAGTGTGGAATAAGGTTAGCACTCGGCTGTCAATTCGACTGATGATGCATGAGGCTGGGAACAAGGCAGTTCACTCTTCCATGGCCACGGCATATTGGCCCTGCCGTGCTGAGGCTGGGAGATAATAAAAACTTTTTCTTTGCCTCTTTTCTCTTTTTGTATCAGTAAACGAAGCAGATCGGCCTGCCAGGGTGACACCGAGCGGGAGGAGATCAACATTGACAAGGTGCCTGATTTTTTTTTTCTGAACTATGATTTTTTCCCCTCCAGATTCAGTTTTCTGACCACCATCTCGCTTTGATACTTTTATTATCTGTAGCTCAATTTCATGGAGCAGATTTGGTTTTCTTTTCTAATCTTAAATTTCTTTTCAAAACAAATCGCTGTACTATAATCGGACCAAGCCTTTTCCCCCCTTCCTCCCTCGAATGGATAATTTCTCTAGGCTTGATTTCATGTGGAGAATAAATCCGTCATTTGTTTCCCTGGCATCTCTTCCCACCTTTGCTCTGCTTGTAGACATTATGTATGAACCTTTGCCATGTCATTTTATTAGTGCTTGTGATGTGCCAGGAACTGGACTAAAGACATAAGACAGGCAAAAACATAGTGCCTTGGTACTTAAGGGGGTCACATTGTCTGGGGAGACAACAGGCCAATAACTATGAACAAGATCTCGAGAAGGCAAGACTGTAGGGCTTGGGGAAGAGACCAGGACGGGCTCTGGCAGAAGGTGGGATTTGAACTGAATCTTTGAAGGAAACCAGAGAAACTGGAGCCAGAAGTGGGGAGGAAAAGCGGTTTCAGGCTTTGAGAAGAGCCAGTGAAAAAGGCTGCGTATACAAAGGTAGAGCGTCATGTTTGAGGAGCGGTAGGAAGGCTGGGTTCTTTTGGGGACCTGAAGGAAGCAGGACGTCCAAGAGTCAGAGATGAGGAAGAAAAGAACTCCAGGAATGGGAGGACAGCCAGGGAAAATGCCCAGAGTGTTTTATGTGAGGAACAGCAAAAAAGCTGATGTCACTGGATCAGAGTTTGGGGAACGGAGTTAAGGTAGGAAAGGGCAAGTTAAAAGCCAGAGGATTTTATAATTGATCCTGGAGGCAACAGGAGCTATTGGAATCTTTTTTTGGGGGAAAAAAAAATCAAATGTTCCGAACTACCATAACAGAAAGAAGAGATTTTTTTTTTCTGTTTTGGAGAATGAAGAATATTTCCCTTCATAGTGGAGGTTTAAGCACAATTTTCCACGTATGTAGTGTATTAGCTGGTATCTTTTGGCATGATTGTGACATGTTTGGTATGGGTAGGACTTATGTTGGTGTCCTCAGAAAAGCCAGCCCATTGTGGTGTGTATGCATGTGTGTGTGTGTGTGTGTGTGTGTGTGTGTGTGTGGTGGGGGTTGAGGGTTACATGGTCAGACTCATGCTTCAAGAAGATCACTTTGACATCTAAGTAGAGGGTGGACTGGCCCGAGAGATTTGAGGTGGTAGACCTACCAAAAAGTTACTATGATAGTGCAGACGTGGGGTAATGAGGGCTTGCAAAAACTGGTGGCTGTGTGAATAGAGGGAAACAGGCTTAAAGAAGGTTGTGATGGTAGATGACCACTGAACTGCCTTCTCTGTGATACTATGGATCCAGCTCTGGACATGTTACCTGGCCCCTTGTAAATGCTCAGTGATAGACTGGCTTAAATGCTTCCCACAGAGCAGGGCTGTGCCCTTGTGAGGAGGATTGACTCAGTCTACCAAGTCTTCCACCTGCAGGAACCATGGTGAGCCTTGGATTATCTGCCTACCTCATGGCTCTCTGTTTGCCTACCTGAATGAACATCTGGAAGAAATCTAAATGGGAGGATATGTTAAAGGGCACTTGATTCTTTACTTCTTACTGCCTTTGGGGCAGGGGCAGGGCAGTGGGGTTAAGTGACTTGCCCAGGGTCACACAGCTAGCAAGTGTCAAATGTCTGAGGCCAGATTTGAATTCAGGTCCTCCGCAATCCAGGGGCCACTGCTGTATCCACTGTACCACCTAGCTTGCCCCTCTTACTGACTTTTAATCCAGGAATCGAAGCTCAGTTTAAACTTGAAGCATTTTCCACGAAGAGTAGAAAACAGTCCAGGATGAAGACACTGACCTTATTTATTTATTTGTCTGCTTGTTTTGAGCAGTACCCTGGGCTGCCTTCTGCCTTCCCCGCTCTCTTTCCATATATAAGGTTACAGCCCACTGGTTGCGTCTGTCTCAGTTGAGATGAAAATGTGTGGGCTTGAATAACCTCTCTGAAATGGCTTTATTGGCCACTACCTTCCTACTGATGACTTATTAACAGGCACCAAAAGGAGAGGATCTTTTATCACGGAAGGATCTAAAGTAGTCTCCTTATCAAACCCGGACGCAAAGCTCTGTGCCATGATCAATTTAATTATGAGCTCTTGTCTGGAATTAAAAGTATAAATAACCCAGGGAAGAGAAAAGGACAATTTTGCTGAGATCTAAGTTAAATAGCTCTGAATAAGCTTCCCCCTTTCCTTTTCTCCACCCTGCCCCCGCTCCCCTCACATCACCATCCTTACCTTGCTGGCCACACTCTGTCATCCCTAAAGAACTGTGGCCCTGAAAATGGAGCTCATCTAGCCAGTGCTTCACAGTACTGCTGCCAGTGTTGAGGAGATAGAACAAAGCTATGGCCACTTAACCTTAACTGGCTCTGGCCTGGAGGGTCAGTGCAGAGGCAGGGAGCTAGTGGTGCAGTTGGGGGTGGTGGAGGAATGAACTTTAACTCTGGTCACTTATCATCTCTTGGATTGGAGGCTTCTAGAGGTGGGTACAGTGAATGACGCACTGGAACTTGGAGTCAGGGAGAATTGAATTCCCATCCGGCCTCAGATACTTATTAGACATATGACCTGGGTAAGTCACTTAGCCTCCGTTTATCTCAGTTTCTTCAAGAGGGGGATAATAACAGCATTTACCTTGCAGGGATTGTTGTAAAAAAATCAAATGAGGGGCAGCTAGGTGCGCAGTGGATAGAGCACTGGCCCTGGATTCAGAAGGACCTGAGTTCAAATCTGGCCTCAGACACTTAACACTTACTAGCTGTGTAACCCTGGCAAGTCACTTAACCCCAATTACCTCACCAAAAAAAAAAAAAATTAAATGAGCTAATATTTGTAAAGCACTTAGCACAGCACCTAGTGCACAGTAGGTGCTATGTAATAAACGCTTATTCCCTTCTCCTCTCCACTCCATAAGTAACTCAACTGATCTGACCCAGTTTCCTCAATTGTTCAATAGGTGTGAAAAAGGAGCAAATGAGATAATAACTTGTTTTCTTTCTTCCTATTGCAATTGCCTCCCAATGGATCCCCTGCTTCCATTCTCTCTCCTCTATAATCTCAACTGCATTCAGCTTCCAAATGAATATTCCTAAAACAGAGGTTTGATCATTCCGTTCCTCTGCTCAAGAAGTTTCAAGGCTCCCTGTTGTCTGAAGGAACACATGCCAATCCTGTTTGGTGTTTCAAGCCCTTCACAGTCATCCTACCGGAATGATTTCACATTACTCCCTTTCATGAGTTCTATGTTCTAGCCAAAATGTCATACTTGGCCCTTCGGGCACAGGACATGGTCTCTCCTGCCCCCTTCCTTTTGTATAGGTTGTCCCCATGGCAGGAATGCTCTTCCTCCTCCCCTCCACCTTTTGTAACTTTGTAGCCTCAGCTTCAGTAGGGACCTCCTCCAGAACGCCTTCCCTGACTTCTCTCTCCACCCCCTGTTCATAATAAGTACTCCCGAAGTTACTTTGTATTTCCATTGTGAGTGGTTGTGTATTTATTTTCTATACATAGAGTTTCTCCATAGAACATAAGCTTCGTGAGTACAGAGACAGTTTCGGGCACCTAACACAGGGTTTGGCACAAATAAACTCTACAGACTGAATTGAATTGAACCAGGTTAACAGGGATCTGGGGAGGAGAGAGAGGAAGAATTACAGAATGATAACTGTGTCTCATCTTCTATGAAACCTTCTCTGACCTTCCTAGATGGAAGTAATTCCTTCTTCTTGTGAACACCCATAAGTCTTGTATCTCCAGCTGATATAATGTCAGTAACAAGAGCTGACATTTACATAGCACTTTCAAGTCTTCTAAGTATTTTTTTTAATGTATTTTGATCCTGACAACAACCCTGGGAGAACTACGTCATGCAAGTGTCATCTCAGGTTCAGAGAGGCTAAGCTGCTTGTAAGAGGTCACACCAGCTTCTAAACTAATCCAACCAGTGACTGCCCACAAGCCCTCTGGGATGTGTGACATGTAAAGTATGATATGTGGGCTTCTTTATTCCACAGTCTGCAGGATCTCGGGCTTCTAGTCTTGAGCACACACTGCTCTGGGGGTTTTCATGATGTTTCTTACCCATTGGCTGAATCCCAGCCAGGGCTTAATGTCATGAGCTATGAGATGGGCTGGCATCCCACTTCTTTTCAGGAGGGCCTGGAATTCTCCCAATTCATTTTTGATTTATTTGCACAGTAGATTCACCATATTGTCTTTGATCAGGTCCAGAACTCTATCTGTCTGCTTGTCTGTCTGCCTGCCTGCCTGCCTTCCTGCCTGCCTGTCTGTTTGTGGTAAATACCAGCTATTTCTGTGCCACAAGCCGCTACATGTACAACATGTATCACCAAGTAAAGACAGTTCCTGTGACTTCAGAGGAGAGAGCCGAGAGCCAGGGCTTGCTTCCTCTCCCTAGATATTGCCATTGTTTAAATAGGTTATCAATCCCAAACTGGCTTTACTATAGAAAATCAGAACCTATACATCCCAAAAAAGGGGTTGAGCTTAAGGAGTGAATTCATCAATTTCAGTTAATATGTATGTGAGCAAAACCTCATGTCTATAGGGAAGAGCCTATTATCTACAAGGGCAGAAAGTTTAGAAATTGATCACTTGACTGCCATTGGGCCACCAACTTCAAGTTCTTCCTTGAATATATAACACCAGTAAAAAATTATTATTGACATTTATATAGTACTTAGTGCTGGGCCTAGAGTCAGGAAGACCTGAGTTAAAATTCCAGATACTTACTAGCTCTGTGACCTTGGGCAAGTCACTTAACTCCTCTAAGTCTCAGGTTCCTCATCTATAAAATGAGCTGGAGAAGGAAATGGTGAATTACTCTAGCATCCTTTGACAAGAAAAATCCAAATGGGGTTGTGAAGAGTTGTACTCCACTGAAATGCCTAAACAAAAAAAAAAATAATCTGATGCTCCTGACATACTGTTAGGTATGTGCTATTATTTACATCTCCATTTTTATAGGTAAGAAAGCTGAAGCTTAGAGGGCTTAAGGGACTTGCCCAGGACCACATGGCTAGTAAATATCTAAGACAGTACCTATACCCAAGTGTTCCTGACTCCAAATTTAGGCTTCTAACGTTATATCATACTGCTTTTCCTAAGAAGTATGTCTAGTAGGCTAATAATTGACAACCATAGTCCTCTCCAAAGATGGTAAAGTGGGGAAGAGGAGAATACACAGTGTGACTGTATTTGGCCACTGTCCACATTACAAATGTTTGCTCTCATTTTGTTCTTTTTTAGGAGAAACACTGGTCCTTGCAGAGAATCAAAAAAAAAAAAGAATGAAAGAAAGTGAATATCATGGAGAAAAGATGTTGAAGCAATGTCATGTGAGGGGATGATTCAAACAACTAATGATGTTTAGTCATGAGGAAAAAAAAAGACTTAAGGAGACATCGGTCCATTCAAATATTCAAAGAGATGGCACATGGAAGAGAGAAAATTCTTATTCTCCTTGGCTCCAGAGGGTGGAATTGGGGTCAAGGGGAGTGGAATTCCAGAAGAAGAGAATTTCAGTTGGCCACTTAGTCCTCTGGCTTTCTCATTAATCCTCAACAAGTAACCATCCAATTTGAAGATTGGGCTTTCCAACTTGGAGGATGGACCTCTTGTTGGAAGACTTCCAAAGGGCTTCCAACAAGGAAGACTCCACTCCCCTCTGAGATAGATAATTTGTGATATATTTGGATAGCTCCAATTAGAAGGAAATGTTGTTACTGATTCTTTCCCACATAACATCAAGGCTAAATTTGACTCTGCAGTTTCCAGTGATTAGTTCTGTTCTCCTGGCCCATGAAGAAGAAATTTAACCCCTCTCCCATATTGTAATCCTTCAAATACTTGAAGACAGTTATTGTGTATGCCATGATACATGTGACTTTGGATAAATAAATCATTTATGCCCTTGGGCCTCAGTTTCCTAATCGGCATGCAGGATGAAAGTAGGTTGGACTAGCTGTCCTCCAAGACCCCTTTCTAGTTCTAGCTTTTTGATCCTAAAATTCTCTTCTCTTGGCTATATTCTCTTCAGAGTTCTTTCAAATTATTCTAAAATGGCAAATACTCAAAATGCTTCATCAGCCCATTGCCCTCCTCTGAAGTTTTTAAACTTTTCATTGTCCTTTCTTTCTTTCTTTCTTTCTTACTTTCGTTTCTTTCTTTCTTTCTTTCTTCTTTTCTTTCTTTCTTTTCTTTCTTTCTTCTTCCTTCCTTCTTACTTCCTTCCTCCCTCTCCCTTTTTTCTTCCCTTTCTTTTTCTTCATTTCTTCCTTCCTCCTTCCCTCTCCTTTCTTTCTTTCTTTCTTTCTTTCTTCTTTCTTTCTTTCTTTCTTTCTTTCTTCTTCTTTCTTTCTTCCTTTCTTACCCTTTTCTTTCTTTCATTCATTCATTCTTTCTCTCTCTCTCTCTCATTCTCTCTCTCTCTTTCTTTCTTCCTTCCTTCCCTCCTTTCTTCTTTTCTTTCTTTTTCTTTTTCTTTTTTTGGAGGCATTTGGGGTTAAGTGACTTGCCCAGAGTCACATAGCTAGTAAGTGTCTGGGGCCATATTTAAACTCAGTTCCTCCTGACTCCAGGGCCAGTGCTCTATCCACTGCATCACCTAGATGTCCCTCAGTGTCCTTTCTTATCCATGTCCTTAGAAATCATAGGGAGGGAGTTCTGATATCAGTATTAACAATGAAAGCACTCCAAAAAAAAATACTATAGAGCACTATATTAGATAATGACTTCCCCATCATAGGGGATATTCAAGCAAAAGCTAGATGACCACTTTTCAGGAACATGGTAGAAGGAATTACCATATTGGTAGATAATTGGATGCGATTTTAGTTTTCTTAGTGTTATGATGTCCTGTGATCTTCTAACTTCAATCTCTGAAATACTCATCTATTTCGTCATTTCTCCATTGAACTGCAGCATGGACCTCTTGCTTCCATCACCTATAAACTTGCACTTCCAGCACTGCCACCAGCAGCCACATCCTTCTCCATAATTAATGGGGCATGTCTGTCTCAGGTCCCTCTACCTGGAATGGAGCCCCACATAAAAATCTGAGATTTGTTGAACTGCAAATGCACTTTAGCCACCTTCTCTGCAGCCATCTTGTTGGCTTGGATTTCAAAGGCCACTTCAGAATCAACTCACAGATGCTCTAACCAGTCCAACCAGTTTGTGCTATCTTGCATTAAGCACCTTCTCACCCTAGGTAAGTGTAGCCTGACAGTTCCATTACCCAGGAACCTTACCCGTTAGGCACATGTCACATAGAGCAGCATCTCTTGCAGAATCAAGTGCTTCCCTGTGTTGTTAAAGTAGTAAGACATTATTTGAGATATACTATAAATTCATATGTAAATTGTTCCTGTGCCTGCTCCTTTATAGCCACTGAATGCTTCACCTTCACTTGTCAACATTCCACCAACTGTCAGGCCTAACTAGACACCCAGTAGCAACTCTGCTCCCCACACCTAAAGCTCCTCTGTCTTGGAGTTTGAGACTTGAATTCTTCTGGTTTGGGTCTCCTCTCTATTCTCCATCTTGTTAGATCTCAGCTCCTCATTATTTTGAGTCAATTCTACAACTATTTTAGTGAGTGTAAGACTCTATGGGAGATATGATGAAGAAGAAGACATTGGCTTTGCCTACTCAGAGACCAATCTCCAAGGACTGACCATTGAATCATAATAGAAGAATAGATACATTTAGAGCCAGAATGTCCAAGGTGCAAATATGGGTTGTACAGCACACTGTGTGACCTTGGGCCAGTCATAAGTTCAGCAGAAAGAAAATTGGATTTGGAGTCAGAGGACCTAGATTTAAATCCTTATGTTCACAACCTGCATGGTCTTAAGCAAATCATTTAATCTCTCTGGGCCTCAATTTCCTCATCTGTAAGAAGAGGAAAGTTGTATTATTAGAATAGTGGTGTCAAACTCAATAGAAACAGCACCATTATCCTGAACATAAGGATCCATACTGTCTCCATACTGACTTAGAAACGTTGACTTAGAACATTTTTATGTTCTATTGTATTTTTTCATTTTGTCAAATATTTCCCAATTACATTTTAATCTGGTTTGACCCTCACTGAGGAGTAGGCTACAAGCTGTGGGTTTGACCCCTTTGTACTAGCTAACTTCTAGGAGTCCTTCAAACCCTAACTCTATGATCCTGTAACCTCCCTACATTTCCATTTTCTCACCTGTAAATTGGGATGATGATGATGATGTTAACAAGAAGGAGGAGGAAGAAGAGAATGAGCAAGAGCTAGCATTTAAACAGAACAATAAGATTTGCAAAGAACTTTACAAATATTCTCATTTTATCCTCCCACCAACCCTGTGAGGTAAATGCTTTTATTATCATCTCCATTTTACAGATAAGGAAACTGAGGTAGTTAAAGGACTTGCCCAAGGTCACACAACTTGTAAGTATCTAAGACTAAATTTGAATACACTGTCTCCATCAAGGTATTAAATCAAATGATATAATTTAGCAATAGCAATTGTATTTGTAGAATAATCATCAATTGGTGGCACAGTGGATAAAGCACCAGCCCTCGATTCAGGAGGACCTGAGTTTAAATCCAACCTCAGACCCTTGACACTTACTAGCTTTGTGACCCTGGGCAAATCATTTAACCCTCACTTCCCCACAAAAGCAAAACAAAAAACAACAACAAAAAAGAATAATAATCAGTTGAATGAGGAATAAAATTGCCTTCCTTGTGTATATTACCATGTAGTTAATAATATTCTCTACATCCATGATTTCATGTGATCAGCCCTTCTACTCCAAGAGGTAAGTAGGATGGGCTAGGTACTATAATCTTCATTTTGCAGATGAGGCAACTGAAAATGAGAAGAGGTAGGTAACATGGATGGAGAGAGTGTGGTAAAGTGGGAAGATCCCTGATTTGCAAAAATCAGAAGGCTTGGGTTTAAATCCTGATTCTTTTATGTGTTAGCTGTGCAACCTAAATAAAATATCATTTCTCTTATCCTCAGTTTCCTCATTCATAAAAGGAGGAGGCTGGAGCTTTTAATCTAGGATCCTTCGCCTTCGTCTCTGTCCTGACAGAATTCAAATGCAGGTATTCTGATGCCTGGCCTCACGTGCAGTTTTTTTTTTTTCCTTCTGCCCTTCCTCTCTCCCTCCCCCTATCCCCCTTCCCCCTGCCCTCATTGGCTATCTTATAGGAAGCAGAACATCGACTATCACAGAAATAGGAGGACCACAAAGGAGTTGGTGAAACAGACTTCTAAACAGATTTATCAGAAAGGGCATTTTATTGCTTAGATAATAATATAAAACAAATATAAAGAATGACATCATTCACTAGATACTGCCAATATTTAGTTATTCACTGTTTTCATTCATGAAATAGTTATAGAGCACCTACTATGCACGAGGCATTGTGCCAAGTGTCGCCACACACACATAAATACATCTCCCCCTTCCTTCCAGGCTTAGCTTAACTTAAAGGCAGAAATCTCTGGACACCAACCTTTAGAGTTTCTAAAAAAAAATCTCTGCTTAGAGACATTGTCCCCCAGGGACTGCCCTGAACCAGCAGGTGCAACCAGGATGCCAGAATAATCTCAATTCTTAACAGTCTCACATAATGAATGTCATTTCTCCCTTCCTGACCACCCCAACTTCTTGGCTTAACATCTAACTACCTGCAAACAAGGACGATTTATTTTCCCTTCCCTTGCTTCATAAATTCAAAACAGCTTCATGGACTGCAGGAATATTTGGTGAATTAAAAATATGATCTAGGCTGACAAACCACTGCCAGTTAAGAAAATGATGTAGATGGGGAGAGGGGAGATGGTGGAGCTAGAAAAACAAGGAGCTGGAATGAAAATATATGCAGGAAAAAGGGACAGGACAGTGAGCGGGGGATGATGGTATTAATGCTGTCCAGTCCAGCTTTGTGCTACAAGAAAGGTAGGAGACAGAGTCATTATATTTGCTCAATGGATTTTTCCCTCCATCAAACATCTGACAGCACATGGGCAGGGGGCTCACTTCATTGTTTGGGTTTTCTCTTCTTTCAGCATCCTCGGTGGCACCTGTCCATGGAGAGAGACAAACAAGAAACTGTTCATTCTTTTACAAACCCAAACCTTTTGTTTCCTGTCTGGTTCACTGCAGCTGGGAAATAGTCCTTGCTAAAGATGGATTGAGGAAAAAAACCTACATAATTCAGAAATGGCTCCATACATTTGTCCCTGGTTCCATTGCCCCCCTGAGTCAGGTCTCTGCCTGACAGATTTTGCCAAGAGCCAGGGAGCGCTACCTGAAACCTGGGCCCTGGGAAAACTCAGACAGACCCCCTAACAAGATAGGCCACTACCCAGAACCACCATAAACAATTTATTTATTGATTATGAGGGTGGAAACTTAGGTTATTTACAGCAGACTCTTTCCTGAGCATTTATTGATACTACTAAAGCTTGGCAGCTGGAAGGGAGAGTTGGCAGGCTCAGTAATCCAAAGAGGAGCTATGAAGCTATGTCCCCAGAATAGCACTGAGGAAACAAGTTATTTGTGATTCTCACAATGGGCAGAGCTGTGGAGTGGAAAAACAGTTCTGGGCTTGGAGTCAAAAGGACCTGAGTTTGAGTCTCAGCTCAACACTTAGTCCCTCAAGGCAAGTGAAGGAAAGTCATGTCACCTTACCTGATCATCAGTTTCCTTATGAGTAAAATTTGAGGGTTGGACAAGGTGGTTGCGAAAGTCCTTTCCAGCACTAAATCTTATGATTCTATATTTGGCAGAAAATTGCATTGCTATTATTTCAATAGGTTGGAAGGGGGTAAGAATCACAGGGAGAGAAAGAGAAGAAAAACAAAGAAAGTGTTTGGAAACTTGTTGACATCACCTTCACCTTGTAGAATGTTGACCTTCTCTTAAAGCTCAGCTCCCAGACTTTTACAGGAGGCCACTTGGTCTCTCCCTAGTCAGTAGTATTCTGTCCTTTTGGAAATTACTTTGTATTTACTTATCTGTTCATTTGCTGTAGTCCCTTGGTAGCATGTAAGCTCCTTGAGGACAAAGGTTGTTTCATTGTCTTTGTTTTCCCAGCATTGAGCAAAGTGCTTGGCACATATTTGGCTCTTAATAAATGTTTGTTGGACAGCTGGGTGGAGCAGTGGTTAGAATGTTGGGCCTGAGTTAGAAAGACATCTCCCTGATATCCAGTTCAGCCTCTTACTAGCTCAAGTTCAGACACTTACTAGCTGTGTGGCTCTGAGCAAGTCACTTCACCCTGTTTACCTCAGTTTCCTCATCTGTAAAATGAGCTGAAGAAGGAAATGACAAACCACTCCAGTATCTTTGTCAAGAAAATCCCAAGTGGGGTCATGAAGAGGGAGGACAGAACTGAACAATAATAACAAAAAATTCGTTTCTTGTCAAATTTAAATGATCCAATCCTGAGAGTGAGCCAGATTAACTGTTAATTCATAAGCATTAAGTATGTGCAAAACACAAAGAAAGGCAAAACTGATCCTTTCCCTCAAGGAGCATGGATTCTAATGAGGGAGATAGCATGTAAATAACAACACTAACCTGAAAGGTGAAGATACAGCATCTGGGGGGAGCAGGAAAAACCTCCCATAGAAGGTAGGATTTTAGCTGAGTTTGAATGGTAAGTCAAGGATTTGAAGATATGGGGGTGAGGAAAAGGAAGGCAAGGGGGATAGCCCATACAAAGGCATGGAGATGGGAAATGGAGTATCTTGTCAGAGAAACAGCAATAAGATAGTAGTAATAGGGTGTATGGAAGGCAACAAAGTATAAGGAGCCTGAAAAGTCTAGAAGGAGGTTGAGAGGAGGGTGTGATAGACACAGTTATCTGGTGTTTGAACCTATTCATACAGATAAGTCAAATTTTATGGCTTGAATCTTTCTTGACATTTTTCATGTATCAAAGGAGTTGTTGGTTGATTGGTTGGCCCCAAATGACATCACTATGTTGGAGTCAAGGTACAGCATGTCTGACTGTGGCTGATCAGACTAATAACAAGCTTGGAAGGTTACCACAGGTCAAATACAAATAGTGCCCATGAACATTTGGAGTAGAGATGCCAATAAATTTGTGCATCTCGTATTTCTTTGGAGCTACCGCAATTTTTTGCTTGTAGAGTCCAGCGCCTTCTTTGATACAGGCATGCAGTGCTGGGCAGTTCTGTGCCAGTGTCTCCCACATCTCACAATTGCTTCCAAAGTTCTTCAGAGAGACCTTGAGAATGTCCTCATATTGCTTCTTCTGGCCACTATGTGTCTTGCTTGTGCGAGTTCTCTCTAAAATAGTCTTTTAGGCAAACACCTATTTGGCATTCAAACAATGTGGTCAGCCCATTGAGCTGTGCTCTCTGCAGTAGAATTGGAATGCTTGGCATGTAAAGCAGAGGAGCACATGGACAAAGGACCATGTCTACAAAATGCAGCCAGAATGGGGAAGGGTATTAAATTGATGATATATGAGGATCATTGAAGAAATGGGAGTGTTTGGTCTGAAGAAGAGAAAATTTAGTGACAATAAGACAGCAGTCTTCAACTAGATGATCATTGGATTAGAGTTGTTCTGCTTGGCCTGAGAAGCAAATTAGGCTTGTTTTGGAAAGAATTGCTAATAAGGAGAGTTATCTCAAAGTGGAATCAATTGTTTTGTGTAGTAATGTGTTTCCCCTCATTGGGGGGGGGTCTTCAAGCAAAAGCTAGGTTGACCACTTACTGAAAATACAATAAAAAGAATTCCTGTTCAAATGTGGCTGGAAGCAGATGGCCTTTGAAGTCTGAGATTCAGTGATTCTGATTCTATGATAGTTGAAAATACTCCTTATTTTCAAGAATTCAATATATGGGGGAAGCTAGGTGGCGCTGTGGATAGAGCATCAGCCCTGGAGTCAAGAGGACCTGAGTTCAAATCCGGCCTCAGACACTTGACACTTTCTAGCTGTGTGACCCTGGGCAAGCCACTTAACCCCAATTGCCTCACCAAAAAAACCCAAAACCCAAAAACAAAACAAAAAACAAAAAAAAATTCAATATATGGAAATTTGAACAAATAGAGAATGGAAAGGGAGCACAGGTTCAAGTCCTATCTCTACAATACAGGCTGTGTGACCCTAGGCAAGTCACTTAAACTCTCAGTGCTTCAGGCAATTCTTTAAAGCTATTTAATACAAAATCATTGGCAGTCTGTATTGATAGAGGGAGAGTCCTTACTGGGATTTCTCTAAGTCAATGGACCTCCTTGACCTAAACCCAAAATTCTAGGGCAATAGCATAACTTTTTGTTTTTTTTTCAAGATCAAAAGACTAGAACCTAAGGTGTTTTGAGGTTGGAGCACACCATTACTATCTCTACATTATTAGTATTAGTATTAGTATTAGTACTAGTATTAGTATTTTGGCAGGGCAATGAGGGTTAAGTGACTTGCTGAGGGTCATAGAGCTAGTAAGTGTCAAGTCCCTGAGGACGGATTTGAACTCGGGTCCTCCTGAATCCAGGGCCAGTGCTTTATCCACTGTGCCACCTAGCTGCCCCATCCCTAATTTTTAAGCAAGTTATTATAACTCATTTTTGTTAGACACTGGTAAAAACAAGGGAGAAAGAAAGCTAGCAAATTGGAGGACTTACAAATATGGAGTTGTTCCATTTTCTGTCATCCATATCTTGTAATGTGATGTTTACATGTCATCCTCTAAAATATTTTTCTATCAGGTGAACCCCAGGTTGGGTCTTTGGGTTCATGGTTCAAACTGTAAGATACACATATTGCCTCTGACCCAGTTTCCTACCACAAATTTATCAGGTTTTCCTAAAAAATATACTTTCTTATTTAAACAGTTAAACATAAACAATATCAACAAACTATATTTAAAGTTACCACAGAGCAAGCTTTCTCTATAAATATATAGGTACATTTCTCATCATCCCTTAATTAAATCAACTGCAACTTAATTTGATGCCTGGTTTTGGCTCCAGGCATCAATTAAGAATGTTCTCTCCCACACTATTTTTTTCCTTAGAGAGCTGTCTCTCACTCCAGATGATGTACAGGTGAACCAGGGCCTCGCAGAGTAGGACCAGCCACAAAGCTCTAATTTAAAAACTTACAGGTACTATCTATCAGCTGAGTGGAATAAATTGCAGTAAACAATTTGCACCACTCAGTCCCTTACTTTATTGGTCTTGTTGATCTTCATTTTACCTCCAGTTCTGTTGTTTCTGGCTCCATTCTGGCTTTGATTCTTTCACTTCCTTGTTGCTGCCTGTATAGTTATGGTAAACTGACATAGCCTTTGACTTCTGAATCTTTCCATAGTCTGTGCTGGAAACCTGTTGTTTACTCGCTTCTGAGTTGTCTCTTTCCCTCTCTCCCTTTTCCCCCCTCCCCTTCCTTTCTGTTTCTGTCTGTCTCTATTTCTCTCTCTCCTTCCCCTCTCTCTCATTCTTTTGCTCCCCTTCTTTCTCCCTGTTTTCTCTTTCTCTCCCTCTCTCTTTCTCTAATTCTTTTTCTCTCCCCCTCTCCTCTTTTCTCTCTGTCTCCATCTGTCTTCCCTCTTTCTTCCTCCAATTCTTTTTCTTTTTATCGTGGGGTAATGGGGGGTTAAGTGACTTTCCCAGGGTCACGCAGCTAGTAAGTGTTAAGTGTCTGAGGCCGGATTTGAACTCAGGTACTCCTGACTCCAGGGCCGGTGCTCTATCCACTGCGCCACCTAGCTGCCCCTCCAAATATCAATTTAATTCAATACAGTTCAGTTCAACCCATGTGGGGGAAGGGGAAAGAACATGGGACTGATAGACACACTCACTAGCTGTCTGATACTGGGAAAGTCACTTGATCTCTGTGTGCCTCTGCTTTCTCACCTGTACCATGGGATTAACAATAGCCCCCTTCATAGGAGTGTTGTAAGGATCACACAAGAGAGTATATGTAAAGTGCTTACAAATGTGAAAGCGTTATATGAATACTGTTATTTATTAAGTGTCTGCTTAATACAAAGAACTTCTATCATGCAGAACCTTGTAAGTGGATCCCTAGACAAAGGGAAAATCTCCATCATTGTGAAAAGTCAATGAAGGATGCTAGACTGGGCTTCAGATTTGTGAAGGAAATTCCATTGTTCTTTCAATGGAAAAGTCAACTCCCCAGAATCTGCTCATTTAACACCCAATATGGCAGGGACCAGGCCACTTGGCCCATCCTTGACAAAATGTTTTTGATGATGTCTTGAATTCAGACTTCCTGTGCCTCTCCCCCACTCTGGCAAGGCACCACTCATTTTATAATGAAAATCAATGAGAAAATGAGATTTGCTTTCCAGTCACTTCTAGGTTTTTGTTTGTTTGTTTTTTGCAGGGCAATGAGGGTTAAATGACTTGCCCAGGGTCACACAGCTACTGTCAAGTGTCTGAGACCGGATTTGAAATCAGGTCCTCCTGAATCCAGGGCTGGTACTTTATCCACTGCGCCACCTAGCTGCCCCCTCCAGTCACTTCTTTACAAAGATGTATGATGGAACACACCCCATAGAGTCCATCCTGTCTGCTATTGTTTCTCCATATGAATATACCTGGAAATTTCTCTTTTTCAAACCCTTTTCAGTGATCTGATTTACTCCTTTCACATTATTCTAGAGTTGGATATTGCTAATTGGATGTATTACTAGCAGCATAAACTCAACCTGTTAACTCATCAGTCTGGGGTATAACTTTGAGTGTTGGTCCCTTTCCTATCAGGACCTACAGCAGAAACTAAGAAAGGGACAAAGGGGAAGAGACATTAGAAGGTACAAATAGCACCTTTAAATATGAACCCCCTCCTCTACTGAGAGTAGGGGTATTGAATGCTTTTAAACATGCGCTCAGCTGAGCGAACTCCAGGAAAATGCAACTTCTGGAATAGCTTTAAGTGCCCATATTCACAATCTGAAACTCTCACAGAAGAGGTCTCTCTATTTTCCTCTGGTATAGAATGTACGCACCTCCCACTGACATTTAAAACTCTTCATCGTCTGGCTCCAACCAACCTTTTGGAGAATCATTTCACATTTTCCCCCTTCACATTAAGTTCTGGCCCAAATGGCCTATTTGTTGGCTCCAGAAACAAGTATTTCATCTTCTGCCTTTGTGCCTTTGCAGAGTCTGCCTCCAATACCTGAGATACACTTCCTCCTCATCTCTCCTTGGGCTCCTTCACTTCCTCTTATGGAAAGCCTTCCCTGCTTCTCCTAAGTGTCAGTACCCCTTTCTTCTCATTCTCTTTTATATCCTCTGCAATCTGGCCTTTGGCCTTATCACTCAACTGAAACAGCTTCCTCCAAAGTTATCAGGAATCTCCTACCCACCAAATCTCCTGGCCTTTTGTCAATCCTCATCCTTCTTGACCTCTTTGAAGCTTCTGACACTGTTGCTAACCTTCTGTTCCTGGATATTCTCTCCTCTCTATGTTTCCATGATTGGAACCTCCTTTTTCTTTTATTTGACTGCCTACTCTTTCTCAAATCTCTTTAGCTGGGTCTTCATTCATGTTACTCCCACTGATTTTGGGTGTGCCATAAGGCTCTTTCCTGGGCCATCTTCTCTCTTCACTCTATGCTATTTTATTTAGTGAGTTTATCAGCTCCTATGGATTGTTATCACCTCTAACCCAGTGAGTCCCAAGCCTATCTACCCAATCCTAGTCTCTCTCCTGAACTACAGTCATGTGTCTCCAACTGCCTCTTGAACATTTCAAACTGGATGACCTGTACTCATCTTAAACTTGACATGATGAAAGTCAATATTTTTTCTCCCCATCCCCCTTCCCCTTCTTAAGAATTTTCCTATTATGATGGAAGGCACTACCATTTCCCCAGTCACTCAGATTCAAAACCTTGGTGTCATCCTCAACTCCCCCTCTCCTTCATATAACATATCCAATCTGTTGCCAAAGCTTGTCATTTCTACATTCACAATATATCTTCAATAGTTATACTGCCAGGGGGCAGGTAGGTGGTGCAGTGGATAGAGCACTGGCCCTAGAATCAGGAGGAACTGAGTTCAAATGTGACTTCAGACACTTGACACTTACTAGCTGTGTGACCCTAGGCAAGTCACTTAACCCTCATTGCCCTTAAAAAAAATAGTCATACTGCCACAACCTTAGTTTAGGTATTCTCTCTTATACCCATCCCCATCTTTTTGTGTTGTATTGTCCCATTAGACTTATCTCCTTGAGAACAGGGACTATATCTGTTGTTATTGTTATTTGTATTTGTATTCCCCAGCTTAGCATAATGTCTAGTACATAGTAAGCATTTAATAAATGCTTATTGATTTTTGCACTTTTTGAAATTCTTGGTTACCCAAAGAACTGTGGAAGATGAGAAAAAAGGTAGTTTTACAGCTTATCCTTATTGCTTATGTAATTCAGGATAATCAAAACTAAACTTCACAAAACTAACCTACAATACACCCTCACATTATATCTCTGTACTCTGACCACTGAATTAGACCTACTCAAAGCCAAACAAAACCTAAGAATTGGTGGTGGGAATTGGGGAGGACAACAGGGTCATGGGAGTCATTTTATAAAACATTCAAGGAAAGGAGAATATGTCTGTACCTCAGAAGACAATTCATTCCTCCTTACTTCATGTTCTGTTTAAATAATAAGGTCAAATCATAAGCTGTACTAGAAAGTATGCAACTTTGGGAAAGAATCCTGGTATTCAGTTGTTTGCCATCTCTATCCTGACTACAGCTATTAATATAATACAATTCACATGCCTTATTTCCTTGTAAGGCAAGGGAAGTAGCTATTTTAATTCCATTTAACAGATGAGGACACTGAGGCTCAAAGTAATTAAGATCACATAGCTGGTTACTGGAAGAGCTGTTTCCCACCGTAAGGCTTTTAATTTCAAGTCCAGTCAGGTGGTAGAGTGGATAGTATGATAAAATAATGGAATTTGACAGATGCCCAGGGGCCCCACCTGATTGATTTAATATTTTTTGAATTGGGTGAGAATGAGAAACTGACTAAGTACCCACTTAAGGATGATTGGATGGAGGCCACACCTGGCCAGCCCTGAGTGACTGTTGGTGTACTACTGACGTCAGCAAGAGATCATTATCGACCAATCAGATTGAAGGACCTCCCCTTTGGGGGAGAGAGAGACATTCATTCTGCTGAGAGAGAGTCTTCCAAGCAAACCAAAGAGGGACTACACAGTTGACTCTCATTCAAAAACTACGGATGCCTGGTGGTGAGTGGAAGTGAGGCCAGCTCTTTGAGCTAGCTGAGTAGCAAGCAAGTTTGGGGTTTGAGTCAGTCTTTGCTAGAGCCAGGGATCTTATTCATTTTCTCTTCCTCGTTGTCCCTGGCTTTATTAACTTCATCCGTGTTGTAAATTTTGTTCTCTTTAATAAAACCTGGTTTGTTTGTAGAAAAGAGGTTGTTAATCTCCTTTCTTATTAGTTTGGGAGAAATAACTAAAAAAGGAAGTTTGGAAGGGAGGAACCTTTGGACCTAGAGGTCTCTTATTTTTTGAACCCCAATATTATGGTGAGCTTCCCAATTAAAATTTTGCCCTTACAATAGAACAGTGGGCTTAGAATTAGGAAGGCTCATCCTCTTCATGAATTCAAATTTGGCCTCAGACACTTCCTTACTAGCTGTGTGACCCTGGGCAAGTTGCCTCAGTTTCCATATCTGTAAAGTAAGCTGGAGAAGGAAATGGCAAACCACTCCAGTATTTTTGCCAAGAAAACCCCAAAATAGGGTCACAGAGAGTTGGACACAACTAAAAAAACTGAGTAACAACCAGTTTTATTATCTGCTTGTGTGCATATATCTTATGTTCCCAAGTATACTAGATAGACTATAAATTCCTTGAAGGACAAACTTGTATCTTACTGCTTTTGTACTCCCTTATCACCCAGTACAAGTTCTGTTACAGAGCCATCTTGTACAATCAGATCTGGACAGAAATTCTCTTTTACAACATTCCTTATAAATAGACCTCTAGAACTAGAATGGGGAAATCTATTATGTCCTGAGGTAATCCACTTTGGTTTTGAGCAAACACAATTATTAGGAACTTTTTCCTTATCTAAAAATAGTATCTGCTTCTAGGCTCAAGGGGTTGGGGGACTTTGCCCCTTTCTTCTCTTAATAGGAAGTCTGTTTTGCTCCAGATCCATAAAAGTGGGAGCCTGGCCTTTAATGAAAGATTAGCCTCCTTTTCTCAAAATCTAGGACTCATTACACACCTTTTTCTATCTCAAGAAAAATTACTTAAAGCATATATTTGGCTCATTCTTAGGGTCTCCCCAAATTGGGGAGGAGTTATTCTATGTTATTCTATGTACAATATCAATCAGTAATGGGGCTACTATTTATTTCCTCTACAAAAAAGAACTGCTAAATACAAAAGGCTCTCACAAGTACACATTAACAAAGACTTAAAACAGAATACAGTAATTTATAATTAGCATTATAATACCCTGGGAGGTCAAGACTTCATATTATCAAATAATAAAGCATTTGTTGGGACTGCTAAATAGACTTTTTTTTTTTTTTAACATTTCACCTCAGGCACAATTCCTTCTCAAGTCCACATATCCTGGCAAATCAGGCTAGGGCTTGTTTTTCAGGATCATCTGCTTTGATGTAGAAATTCCGTTGCTGTTAGTCATCTCCAACTGATAGACTCAAGCTCATAAGTTTGCCTCCAAGCCTGAACATAGTATCACAGGCCTAGAGATTCAAGGGACTTTATAAGCCATTCAGTACAACCTATTTATTTTATAGGTGAGAAGCTGAAGCTTAGAGAGGATGACTTCCCCAAAGTTATACAAGTTGTAAGTGACAGTATCTGAATGTAGGATTTGAATATGGGTTCTTTGATTCCAGGGCAGCCAGGTGGCACAGTGTATAGAGTGCTGAGTCTGGAGTGGGGAGGAGCTGACCTCAGATCTGGTCTCATAAGCTTTCTAGCTATGCTACCCTAGACAAGTCACTTAAGCCTCTTTACCTCAGTTTCCTCATCTCTAAAATAAGATATAGAAGGAAACGAAGATGTAGAAGGAAACTCCAGTTTCTTTGCCAAGAAAACAACAAATGGGGTCATGAAGAGTGGCATACTACCAAAACACAACCACCTCCTCTAATTGAAAATCTAGGTCTCTTTTGACTTTGTTGAGATGTTAGTTTTGAGACTGACATTCAGTCACCTATGCTTAGGGAAGAAATACAAGGCAGAAGTACCATCCAGATAAATACTCTCAAGCTTGGCCACTTGAGTCCCCTTTCCATAGCTACCTATGAAAGGAGTCACCATGTTGGCAGCCTATGTGAGCATATGTGTGTGTTATATGGAGTAGGGGTGGAGAGAAGGGCAGTAGCCTTCTTTCTCTATCCTTCCATGGAAACTTGAAAAATCCTGACCCAATGCAAATGGTCACTGAGACAGCAGCTTTTCTTGCTTAGTGCCAAGAAGGATTTTCCTTCATCATCTCAAAACACTAACACCCTTCCAGTGCCAATTCAGCATACTTGGTGGGCCCAGGGGCAGGGCAGCTCTGCACATGCTACCTGGGGATGCACCCCAATTCAACTCCTGTGTTAATCTTGTTTTGTTTTGTTGTTTTTTTTTAATGTTAAAAATTATCTTTATTTTTTTTTAATGTATGAGGTATTTTATTTTTTCCATTACATGTAAAGATAGTTCTCAACTTTTGTTTATACATGCTTTACAATTTCAGATTTTTCTCCCTCCCACCCCTCCCTCCCCCCTCCCCTAGACAGCAGGTAATCTGATATAGGTTATATCTATATATCTCTATACATATACATATAGATATATATACACACACACATATATATACACATAATAACATTAATCCTATTTCTGCATTAATCCTGTTACAAGAGAAAGAATCAGAGCAGTGATGCAAAACCTCAAAATAGAAAGAAAGAAAAAAAAAACCAACAGCACCCAAAACAAAAGAAATAATATGGTTCAATCAGCATCTATACTCCACAGTTCTTTCTTTCTTTTTTTTTCTTGGATTTGGAGATCCTCTTCTATCATGAATTCCCTGGAACTCTTCTTTACCATTGCATTGGTGAGAAGAATATAGTCCATCACAGTAGGTCAACACTCAATGTTGATGATACTGTGTACAATGTTCTTCTGGTTCTGCTCATCTCACTCATCATCAGCTCACATAAGACCCTCCAGGTTTCTCTGAACTCTTCCTGCTCATCATTTCTTACAGCACAATAGTATTCCATTGTATTCATATACCACAACTTGTCCAGCCATTCCCCAATTGATGGGCACCCCCTCAACTTCCAATTACTTGCTACCACGTAAAGAGCAGCTATAAATATTTTTGTACATGTGGGTCCCTTGCCCCCTTCCATGATTTCTTTGGGCAAAAGACCTAAAAGTGGGATTGCTGGGTCAAAGGGTATGCACAGCTTTATCGCCCTTTGGGCATAATTCCAAATTGCTCTCCAGAATGGTTGGATCAGCTCACAGCTCCACCAACAATGCATTAGTGTTCCAATTTTCCCACAGCCTCTCCAACATTTATTATCTTCCTTTTTTGTCATTTTAGCCAATCTGATAGGTGTCAGGTGGTACCTCAGAGTTGTTTTAATTTGCATCTCTCTAATCATTAGAGATTTAGAGCATTTTTTCATATGGGAATAGATAGCTTTGGTTTCTTCATCAGAAAACTGCCTGTTCATATCCTTTGACCATTTCTCAATTGGGGAATGACTTGGATTCTTATAAATTTGATTTAATTCCCTATATATTTTAGAGATGAGGCCTTTATCAGAAGCACTGGCCTCAAAAATTGTTTCCCAGCTTTCTGCCTCCCTTCCAATTTTGGATGCATTGCTTCTGTTTGTACAAAAATTTTTTTAATTTAATATAATCAAAATCATCCATTTTGCATTTTATAATATACTCTATCTCTTGTTTGGTCAAAAACTGTCTTCCTTTCCAAAGAGCTGATAGGTACACTATTCCTTTCTCTCCTAATTTACCTATGGTATCACCTCTTATGTCTAAATCATGTATCCATTTTGACCTTATTTTAGTATAGGGTGTAAGATGTTGGTCTATGCCTAATTTCTGCCATACTATCTTCCAGTTTTCCCAGCAGTTTTTGTCAAATACTGAGTTCCTATTCCAGAAGCTGGAGTCTTTGGGTTTATCAAACACTACATTACTAGTGTCATTTACTACTGCATTTCCTGAGCCTAGCCTATTCCATTGATCTACCACTCTATTTTTTAGCCAGTACCAGATAGTTTTGATGACTGCCGCTTTATAGTAAAGCTCCAGGTTTGGTACCGCTAACCCACCTTCCTGTGAATTTTTTTTCATGATTTCCCTGGATATTCTTGATTTTTTGTTTTTCCAGATGAATTTTGTTATTATTTTTTCTAGCTGTATAAAATAATTTTTAGGTAGTCTGATTGGTATGGCACTGAATAAGTAAATTAATTTAGGACAGTATTGTCATTTTTACTATATTAGCTCTGCCTATCCATGAGCAATTGATATCTTTCCAATTATTTAGATCTGATTTGATTTGTGTGAAGAGTGTTTGGTAGTTGTGTTCATAGAGTTCCTGGGTTTGTCTTGGCAAGTAGACTCCCAAGTATTTTATATACCTACCGTTACTTTAAATGGAATTTCTCTTTCTATCTCTTAGCTGCTGGACTTTGTTGGTCATGTATAGAAATGCTGATGATTTATGTGGATTTATTTTATATCCTGCTACTTTGCTAAAGTTGTTAATTGTTTCAAGTAATTTTTGACTTGATTCTCGAGGATTCCTTAAGTATACCATCATATCATCTGCAAAGAGTGATAGTTTTGTTTCCTCCTTGCCTATTCTAATTCCTTTAATTCCCTTCTCTTCTCTGATTGCTAAAGCTAACATTTCTAGAACAATATTAAATAATAGGGGTGATAATGGACATCCCTGTTTCACCCCTGATCTTATTGGGAAGGCCTCTAATTTATCTCCATTGCATATAATACTTGCTGATGGCTTTAGGTAGATACTGTTTATTATTCTAAGGAAAGCTCCCCCTATTCCTAAACTCTCTAGTGTTTTTATTAGGAATGGGTGCTGTACTTTGTCAAAAGCTTTCTCTGCATCTATTGAGATAATCATATGATTTTGGTTGGTTTTCTTATTGATGTGGTTGATTATGTTAATAGTTTTCCTAATGTTGAACCAGCCCTGCATTCCTGGTATAAATCCCACCTGGTCATAGTGTATTATCCTGGTGATCACTTGCTGTAATCTCCTTGCTAATATCTTATTTAAGATTTTAGCATCAATATTCATTAGGGAGATTGGTCTATAATTTTCTTTCTCTGTTTTTGCTTTGCCTGGTTTTGGTATCACCACCATATTTGTGTCATAAAACGAATTTGGTAGAACTCCTTCTTCACCTATTTTTCCAAATAACTTGTATAATATTGGAATTAATTGTTCTTTAAATGTTTGGTAAAATTCACCCGTAAACCCATCTGGCCCTGGGGATTTTTTCTTAGGGAGTTCATTAATAGCTTGTTCAATTTCTTTTTCTAATATGGGTTTATTTAAGGATTTTATTTCCTCTTCAGTTAACCTGGGCAGTTTGTATCTTTGTAAATATTCATCCATTTCATTTAGATTGTCAAATTTATTGGCATACAGTTGGGCAAAATATTTCCTAATTATTGCTTTAATTTCCACTTCATTGGTGGTAACATCACCCTTTTCATTTTTGATACTGGTAATATGGTTTTCTTTCTTTTTTTAAATCAAATTAACCAATATTTTATCTATTTTATTGGTTTTTTCATAAAACCAGCTCTTAGTTTTATTGATTAATTCTATAGTTTTTTTGTTTTGTTTTTTAATGAATGAATGAAAAGGCTTTTATTAAATCAATCAACAAACATTTTAATACACCAGCCATGTATCAGACACTCTGCTAGGCAAATAGCAAAACAAAAATGAAATAGTACTTACTCCCAGAAATTTATATTCTATCACAGGAGATAATATGTACATACATAACTAGATAGAGGATGCCCTAAAATATTTTTTTCCTTTTTAAATACTGTTTTATTTTTGTTTTTCAAGTAATAAGTACTTTTTATTTTCCCCCAAAAATCTTAGTGCAGTTTTAAAATATTTTATTTTTCCCAATTGCATATAAAATATTTTAAACATTTTTAAAAAAAAAATTGAGTTTTACATTCTCTCCCTTCCCTCCCCTCCCTTTCCATGAGCTGGTAAACAATTTTATATAGGTTATACATGTGCAATCATGCAAAATATATTTCTATATTAGTTATATTGTGAAAGAAAACACTGACAAAAACATAAAAAAATAAAGTCCAGTTCATCTCCTAACACATTTATATTCAGTCAAGATCTGCTTCCTGATAACTTCTGCCCTTTGAACCTGCTTCAGGATCAGACCAAATTAAATCCCTCTTCCATATGATATCTCTTCTTAAAATAAAGATGATTCTCATGCTCCTCCCTTTCTCCCCCCTTTATCTTTCCCAGGTAAACATGCTCAACTCATTGGATCACAAAAGCATAGATTTAGTGCTGAAAGTGTCCTCAGAGGGTATCCAGTCTAAAACACTTATTTTACAGATGAAGAAACTGAGGCTCAGGGAGGTTGTGATTCAGTCCCTGCATGACATTATCTCCAGTCTTCTTGCCATCCTTCTTAACCTTTGTATGTTCTCTTGCCAATATCTTTTATAAAATATGGTGTTTGGAAGTGAGCACAGTATTTACTCTAGATGTAACCTGACCAGGGCAGAATACAGTGGGATGACCATCTCCTTTATTTCGAACATATTATTCATTTTCAAATATTCCATATTTTTCCATTTAGCCATATCACCTAAATCAAATAACTGACCTAAACTACATTATTTCATTTTTGTCTGAGATTTTATTGAAACGGTCTCGCTGGCACAGATGTTATTAAGTAGGTGTTATCAGGTTGGTCTTCCTTTCCATCATATATCCTTGCAAGCATTCATGATGTTAGCAAACCATTCTCTGCAATTTCTAAGAAAAAGGAAAAAAATATGCTGAAATTTATTACCATGAGGTATTGAGATGAGATTTTATGATGAATGACATGGTAGAAAGAATATTAGATTTGGATTCAAAGTGTTTGGTTTACTTCCTGTGTGATCTTGGCCAAGATACTTCTCTCTGGACCTTGGTTAATTTTTCTGTAAAATTAGATCAATAGTTTTTAGCCTAGGGTCCATGGACCCAAGCTCTATACATAGATTTCAGGGAATCTATGAATTTGGATGAGGAAAATATTACATTTTCATTTTCACTGATTTCTATGTGAAATTTAGCATTTTTTTTCTTATTTAAAACACATTAATTCCAAGAAGGGGTCCATAGACTCTACTAGACTGTTACCATCTATGATGCCAAAAAAAAAATCATTGAACTAAATTGTCTCCAATGTACTTTGCACTTCCAAAATCCATGTTCTTATGTCTTGGTAAAACATTATCGAATATTATGTAAAATATTATGGTCTTTGAAAACAAGATACCTTCTCATCTTGGTCATTATTTTGATCAATGTCAACCTGGAGATGAGGGGATTGATGGAGGGATCCTGGGAAAGTCATTCATAGTCTTAGAATCCTATAGTTTTTCTCTCAGTTTCCTGGTCTAATCTTACCTTCATGGGACAACTTCAGTATTGCCAACCCCCTTACTCTTCTGTAGTGGGTATGCTGCTTAGATCTCTCCAGGGTCTACAGCTTCAGAATTGTTGACTGCCCCATTGGGCCATAAGGTCAGAGTTCATGAACATTCCAGAACTCAGGGGGCAGCTGGCACTCCATGATAAAGCCAGGACATTTCCTGTGAAAAGGCAGATCTGTGGCCTCACATTTTCCCTTGAGCTAGCAGAATGAAACTGGAGCTAAGTCATATTGTCTTATGACCCTGGTTACTGCCACATAAAAAGCCACAGATAAAGAGAGGAGAAACTTTGGAGTGGACCCATACCCAGATCTTTTAAATTCATTCTTTCACATTAGCTGAGCTATCCCCTTCTGCTCTTCCCTTCATCTTCCATAGTTAGACCTGTTACCATCCCAATCAAAACACACACCCAAAAGGGAAAGGCAGGGGAGAATACAAGAGAAGAGCTAGTTATACAGCTTTGAATGAAGTATAATTGAATTTATTTACTTCATGAATAAAAGAGCTGAGATATATTACCTGCTTGGCATTCCCTAATACTAAATTACTCACTGAACTTTGTTTTATGTGCTTGTGTGTATGTGGTCCTACTCACAGGCTCTGAGGCTGGAGGAAATTGTGGGTAGAGCTATTATGACTTCTTTGGGGTAGCATGGACTAGTGCAATGGTTCTGAAAGTATGATCCATGAATGCCTGGGGGTCCCTGAGGCCCTTTTAATGGGTCCATGAGGTCAAAACTATTTTTATAAGATGTTTTAATTTCTAATATGGTAAATAACAGTAGATGTAGGTTACATAAACAAAGGCATCCTCATTCTGAAGCATCCTCAATCATTTTGGGGGAGGGGGCAATGAGGGTTTAGTGACTTGTCCAGGGTCACACAGCTAGTAACTGTCATGTGTCTGAGGCAAGATTTGAACTCAGGTCCTCCTGAATCCAGGGCTGGTGCTTTATCCATTGCACCACCTAGCTGCCCATCCTCAATAATTTTTTTAAAAAATCATTTTTAAGAGGGTAAAGAAATCCTAAAACCAAAAAATTTGAGGACCAGTGGCCTACTGAATCTGGCCTCAGAGTCGGGAATGGATTAATGAATGATTTAAAAAAATTTTTTTTGCCTCAACAAACATTTATTTTATTTTTTCCAGTTACATGCAAGGGTACTTTTCAACATTCATTTTCATAAGATTTAGAGTTCCAAAGTTTTCTCCCTCCCTCCCTTTCTTCCCCCCTCCACAAGACAGCAACCAATCTGGTACAGGTTATATATGTTCAATCCACAAGTGCTCTTTTTATCAGTTCTTTCTATGGGAGTGGATAGTATGCTTCATCGTTAAGTCCCTTGGGGTTGTCTTAGGTCATTACATTGCTTAGAGTAGTCAAGTCATTCACAATTGCTCATCGAACAATACTGCTGTCACTATGCACAATGTCCTCCCAGTTCTTATACATCAACTCATATGAGTCTTTCCAGGTTTTTCTGGGACCATCCTGCTTGTCATTTCCTATAGCACAATACCATTCCACTTCAATCATATACTACCACAGCTTCTTCAGTCATTCCTCAATTGATGGACATTCCCTTGATTCCCAATTCTTAGCCACCACAAAGAGTTGCTATAAATATTTTTTGTACAATTTTACCCCTTTTTCTCTTTTTCACAATTACTATTGTTAACTGTTTCCCTCCATCTTATTCCCTTCCCCGTGATATTGACTCTATCATCTATCTTCTTTCACCCTATCCCTCTTCAAAAGGGATTTGCTTCTGTCTTGTCCCCTACTCCAATCTGCCCTCCCTTTTTTGCCCCTCTCTCTTTATCCCCTTCCCCTCCTATTTTCCTCCAGATAGATTACTCCACCCAATTGAGTGTGCATGTTATTCCTTCCTTGAGCCAATTCTGATGAGATTGAGGTCTTTGAGCCAATTCTGATGTGTTAGGCTCATTTACTGCCCAGATTAAATAGATTACTCCACCCAATTGGGTGTATGTGTTAATCCCTCCTCTTGCCAACTCTGATGAGATTAAGGTCTTTGAGCATATTCTGCTAAGTGTAAAGTTCATTTACTGCCCTGCTTCTCCACCATATCTTTCCCCACTCCATAAACCCTTTCCTGTTTTTTTCATGTGGGATTTCACCCCATGTTACTTCTGCCCTTCCCTCTCCCCCAGTGCATTCCTCTCATCCCTCAGTTTTACCCTAAAGATGTCATCATGGGGCAGCTAGGTGACAAAATATCCACCCCAGACCCAGTGAGATCCCAGGCAAAACCTGGCCTCAGACATAAGACAGTCACCCACTGAATGACCCCATGTATGTACCCCAACTCCAATTTTTTATGGTTCTCTAGGGTCTTGTATTTGAAAGTAAAATTTTCCATTCAGTTCAGTTCTTTTCATCATGAATACCTAAAAGTCTTCTTTTTCATTGAAGTCCCATTTTTCCTCTGAAAGATTATACTCTGTTTTGCTGGATACGTGATTCTTGGTTGTAATCCCAATTCCTTTGCCTTCTGGAGTACGATATTCCATGCCCAATAGTCCTTTAATGTAGAAGCTGCTAGATCTTGTGCTATCCTGACTGGGGCTCCACAGTACTTGAATTCTTTCTTTTTGGCAGCTTGCAATATTTTCTCTTTGACCTGGGAGATCTGGAATTTGGCTATAATATTCCTTGGGAGTTTTCCTTTTGGGATCTCTTTCAGGAGGTGATTGGTGAATTCTTTCAATTTCTATTTTATCTTCTGACAATTTCTTGGAAGATGATGTCTAAGCTCTTTCCTTGATCATGGTTTTCAGGTAGACCAATAATTTTCAAATTATCTCTCCTGGCTCTATTTTCCATGTCAGCAGTTTCTCCAAGAAGATATTTCACATTGCCCTTTATTTTTTTTATTCATTTGGATTTACTTTATTGTGTCTTAGTTTCTCATAAAATTACTAGCTTCCATTTGTTCAATCCTAATTCTTAGACAATTAGTTTCATCAGAGAGCTTTTCCATTTGGCTTTTCAAGTTGTTGACTTTTTTTCTCATGTCTTTCCTGCATCACCCTCATTTCTCTTTCCACTTTTTCCTCTACCTCTCTAATTTTATCTTCAGAGTCCTTTATGGCGCCTCTATGGCCTGAAACCAATTCACATTTTTCTTGGAAGCTTTAGATATAGGGGCTCTGATGTTGCCATCTTCCTCTGAGGGTGCACCTCAAACTTCCTTGTCACTAAAGAAACTTTCTATGGTTCTCACCTTTCTCTGTCTGCTCATCTTGCCTTTATTTTACTTGACTTTTAGCTCCTTAAAGTGGGGCACTGTTTGCAGGCTACACTGTCCCATGCTGCAGGAGGTCCCAGGTATGATTTATGGAGGAGCAGGTTCTTTACTCACCAGGCCTGTTCCCTGGTCTATAGATGACCACAGACCAACTTGCTAATCAACCAACTTTGTGTGCTGTGCTTGTTAACTCTGACGAACCTGTGCCCTTCCCTCACCTGGGCCACTGCTACTCAAACCTACCTCCTGGTTCCAAGCAGGGGTGAAAAATCCAAGTTCTGCCTGAGCACCAGCAGAGACCCCTTTAATCTTTCTCCTGCCAAGGGTTTAGCCCTCTCACCAGATTGTGAGCTTAGTTCCAGATGACACTGGTGCTGCAGCTGATTCAGAGGCTTTGGGGGGGGGAGGGTCTCTTTCTCTGGTGAGGCCTTCCTGGGACTGGATCTATGTCAGAGCGACTATGCAGTTGGGTTTCACTCCTGTCTCAGCAGAGCTGCTTCCTCCTTCCAACCTTCCAAGCCGTCCATGGTTGGAAAATAATCTCAGCACATTCTTCTGTGGATTTTGCTCCTCTAGGAATTGTCCTATGGCATTATTTGGATGTTTTTTGGAGTGATCATGTAGTGAATTTGAGAGCTCACTGCCTTTCCTCCACCATCTTGGCTCCACCCCAGAAGTCTTAATGAATGACTGAATGAATGGATGAATGAATGAATGAATGAATGAATGAATTATTGAACAAATGAATGAATGGAATGAATGAAGGAATGAATCAATGAATCAATGAATGGATGAATGAATGAATGAAAGAAAAAGCATTTTTCTGTGGACTGATTATGTGCAAAGCCTGAGCAATACACATAAAACAGAGTCCCTATATTTATAGAATCTACATTCTATTGGGGGGAGACACATCATATACGAGGCTTCAGCTTCAAATTGTGAGGATATATAACCTGAATTGGATTGCTTGCTGTCTTGGGGAGGCAAGAGGGAGGGGAGGGAGGGTGAGAAGTTTGAAACTGGAAATCTTGTGGAAACAAATGTTGATGACTATCTCTACATGTGACTGGAAAATAATAAAATACTTTTATGATGAAAATTAAAAAAACAGGACAAAACAAAAAATTGTGAGAAGGTCCAGGTGGTCCTTACGCTGAAGCAGCAATGCATCTTCTTTGTGTCATTTCGATTGAAATCATATCAGTTTCTAGTGCTGAACCATGTGATAGTTCCAAAGACTTTTCTTATCTGTTTTTTTTTTTAGTGATGGCTGTGGAGGAGGCAGGACCTGTGGCACCAGGTAGAAGTTGCCAGGTTGCATTTCTACAAAGATTGTTACTTTAATGATGGTATGGTGGTAGGCATGAAGCTAGGCCTGGGTTCAAATTCTGAGCATATCATCACGCATATTGGCTGCATGACCCTGAGTAATTTTCTTAACCTCTCAGTGCCTCTGCACATACTCTCTGAGACTATAAATTAGAAATACTAATATATATATATATATATATATTCCCCCTTTCCTGCTCCTGCTGTTCCTATAACTGGACACCTCAATTGTGGTGCCACATGATCTGCCTGCCATCATTTCTTTTCCTCCTTCCCTCTGCCACTATACTGAAGACCCCAAGAGTGAATTTTGACAGTTCACTTGCAAATAGAAAGAGAAAATACAAATTCAGAAATAATATACTAGGGTAAGATCATTTTAAATGCCCAGAGCAGAGAAAATGATAGTCTATAACTGGTTGGTATTGTAAACTTCTTTAAAAATTTTTAAGTTTCCTTAAACTTCAAGCTTTCATAATCTCTTGTTAGGAATTCTGCAGGCGTGTATGTTTAAATATTCAAGGAACAGAAAAAGAGGATTTTGTGTAAATCTATGAATGTCTGTAACTGTTTGTTTTTCTTAAAATACATATTAAATGTTACACCATAGTAACCGAACTTGCCTGCTTCTCTGCCTCTTTTTGAATCTTCTTTCTGGTCTCTTCTAGATTTAAAAAACAGGGTTATTTTATTCCATTTTATTATCTTTTTTTTTTTTTTTGGTATCACTCTTTTTTAATGCCTCTGTTTGGTCTTTTTTTGTTTGTTTGTTTTTTAATTTAGTGAGGCAATTGGAGTTAAGTGACCTGGCCAGTGTCACACAGCTAGTAAGTGTTAAGTGTCTGAGGATGGATCTGAACTCAGGCACTCCTGACTCCAGGGCTGGTGCTCTATCCACTGCACCACCTAGCTGCCCCTTAGGTAACTCACTCTTACAATCTACCGCCGCCTAGCTGCCCCTTAGGTAACTCACTCTTACAATCTACCACATCTCCCTAAAACTCTCACCTAATAGAAAGTCTTCCTTATAAAAAAAGACACAATTTATTTATTTGTCTATTTATCTATTTGTTCATTCATTCATTTATTTGTTTATTTATTTATTTATTTATTTTACAAAGACATCATTTAAAGAAAAATTTGCAATTGGCCATGTTTGAAAGTGTTTGTCTCTCCACTTTGTGATCTGCCCATTTGGAGATGGTTTGCTTTACTTGTGACAATTGCCTTCTCACCTCAAATCTCCCTCTTTATTTCTTCTCCCATTTCTGAACTATTTGACCATTGAATTTAATATCTTTCTACACCAAATTATTTGTGTGTATGTGTTCAGTTCTCCTTTGCCCAGCTCAGGTAAGAATGAGATTTACAAGGTACTCATTGCCCAAATCCTTTCCTCCATGTTTGCATAATCTCTTTCTTGCTCACCCCAATTATGAATAATAGTAAATTCATCCCCCTTCTTCCTTATTTCTTATCTACTGTATACCTTCCCTCATCCTTCCACTACCTCTCTTAAAATCAACAAAACAGCACAAAACCACACCCAAGCCCCATGCCTATCTTTCTTTACTCCCTGTGTAGACAATTGAAGATACTGGGATCCTGAATGGAAGCTTTTCTCTTCTCCCCAATTAGAATGTAAGCACTTGATCATGATTCCTTTTTAAGTTTCATCTCCTGGGTTTTTGTTTCCAATATTCTACCTCTCTCTGTTCTTTTCATCAGGAATGTCAGAAAGTTCCTCTATCCTCTTAAAGATCCATTTTTTCCCCCTGTAGGATTATACACAGTTCTTCAGGATATGTTGTTCTCAGTTGTAAGCCTTTTGTTGTATTATATTTTAAGATTTCTACTCTGTTTTAGTAATTACAGCATGGTCTTATGTGATCCTGACTATGGTTCCTTGGTACTTAAAATCTTTTTTTTTCCTGCCAATTTATAGCATTTTTACTTTGACCAGGAAGCTATAAATTTTGGCTAGGATCATCTTTGTTTTATTGTTGTTGTTTTCCAATTGGTTGGTTCTTTCAGGAAGTGACCAGGAAATTATTTTGATTTTCACTTTGTCCTTTGGTTTTAGTAAATTTGATATGTTTTCTTATATATTTTTGAAAATATGATATTTAGATTTTTTTCCCTTCCACTCCATCCATGGTTTCTAATTTTTCAATCTTTTGACTTTGCTCTAATATTTCTTATTGTTTTATTTATAGCTAGGGGGCATATTGGATAAAGCACTGGGTTTGGAGTCAGGAAAATGAATTGAAAACCAGCCTCATAACCTTACTAGCTATATGACTGTTGCCAAGATACCTGTTGACTTATTTTCTCAACTGTAAAATGGAGATAATAAAAGTACCTATCTTCCATGGTTGTGAGGATCAAATGAGATAAAAAAATTTAAAGTGTTTGGCACATAATAGGTGCTTAATAAATGCTTTCCCACATTGTTCCTTAATTGAATCATGAGCTCTGTTTACTCTCTTCTTTTTTTCATGGAATCTACTATATGAGTCATATTTTGGACCTTCTGTTCTCAACTAATTATTCTTTTTCCATTTTACACCCTAAAGAGCCCAAATTCATTTAAAAAAAATCTTGCTTAATTTCTTCCATCTATGCAAAAAATCCTTGTCATTAAGACATTCCCTCCCCGCCCCCAAGCTCTACTTGTACTAATTATTGATTTTTACTGTTCTGGGTTACATATTGAACTTCTCTTAACCCATAATCTAGTGTTTGATAAACCCAAAGGTCCAAGCTTTTAGGGTAAGAATTCAACATTTCACAAAAAAATTTGAAGAATTGGAAAGCAATTTATCAGAAACTAGGCATAGACCAACATCTCACACTATATACCAAGATAAGGTAAAAATGGATAACAAATTTAGATAATGAGTGATTTTGTAAGTAAATCAGGGAAGAATTGAAAAATGTATCTGTCATATATATTGAAAATGGAAGAGTTTATGACCAAACAAGATATAAAGGGAATTATGTGAAGTAAAATAGATCATTTTGATTACACGAAATTAAAAGGCTTTTGCACAAACAAAACTAGAACAGCCAAAATTAGAAGGAAAACAGGAAAGTGGGGGAAAATTTTGTAGCAGCTTTCTCTGATAAAGACCTAATTTCTCAAATATGTAGAAAAGTGAGCCAAATTTATATAAATAAGAGCCTTTTCCTAGTTGATAAATGATCAAAGGATATAAATAAGCAGTTTTCAGAAGAAATCAAAGCTATCAATAATTACATGAAAAATGCTCTAAATCATGACTGATTAGCAAAATGCAAATTAAAATAACTGTGAGATGTTATTTCACATCTATAAGATTGGATAACATGACAGAAAAGGAGAATTAAAAATGCTGGAAGATCTGTGGAAAAATCGGGACTCCATTGTTGGTGGAGTTTTGAACTAGTCCAACCATTCTGGAGAACAATTTGAGCCATGTCAAAAGGACTATAAAATTGTGGACACATTTTGATTGAACAGTATCACTACTAGGTCTGTCTCCCAAAGAGATAAAAAACAAAAAGGAAAAGGATATATATGTGCAAAAATATTTATGGCAGCTCTTTTCCTGGTGGCAAAGAATTGGAAACTGAAGGGAGGCCCAGCAATTAGGGAATGGCTGAAGAAGTTGTGGTATATGAATGTCATGGTATATTATTGTTCTATATGAAATGATAATCAGGACAGTTTCAAAAAATAAAAAAAAAACATGGAGAGACTTATATGAACTCATGCACAATAAAGTGAACATAACCAGGGCGTTTGTATACAGTAACAGCAATATTGTAAGTATTATCAACTGTGAAAAACTTGACTACTTTGATCAAGACAATGATCCAAGACAATTTGAAGGTACCCATGATGAAAAATCCTATCCATCGCCAGAAAGAGAAGTGATGTACTTTGAATGTACGTTGAAGCATATTTTTAAAAACTTCTTTCTTTGTTTTAATTGTTTTATTTTGTTTTTCTTCTTTTGCAACATGACTAATATGGAAGCATGTTTTGAGTGGCCTCACATGTATAGTCAAAATTAAATTGTTTGCCTTCTCAAGGAGAGGGGAGGGGCAGGAAGGATAGAGAGAATTTGGAACTCAAATTTTAAAAAATATTGTTAAAATTTTTTACATGAAATTGAGAAATATTTAATAAAATAAAATCATTTTTTAAAAACAACAAACAACAAACAACCTCATTGTAACGGCAGATGCCTCACTTTGGAAAATATAGTTCCATTCCTCATCCTCTTCACAAAGTAAAAAGAGGGAAGGAAGGAAGGATGGATGAAAGGAAAAAAGGAAATAAGTATTTATGAAGCACTATTGGATACGAGGCACTGTGATAAGTGCTTTGCAAATATCTCATTTGATCCTCAAAAGACCCTGGGAAGTATTATTATTATCCCTATTTTACCATTGAGAAAACAGAGTAAAATAGGTTAAATGACTTGCCAGTGTCCTGGGCTAAAGCTCAGGTATTCCTCACTCCAGGCCCAGTGCTCTTTCCCCTGAGCCACCAGCTGCCTTGACTGAAGTCTTCTGTGATCCCTCAGTGAGAATCTCTCTCTCTCTCTCTCTCTCTCTCTCTCTCTCTCTCTCTCTCTCTCTCTCTCTCTCTCCTGCCATGGTAGAAAGTGGTAGAAAGAGCTCCAGTCTTGGAACTAAAATGATCTGGGTTCAAATCATGCCTCAAACATTTCATAACTTATTATCTAAATTAACCAAGGAAGGTCACTTAACTCTCTCTTAGTTCTCTCATCTGTACAAGGTGAATAATAACTATTATAGACGTTATTTTACAGGGTTTTGTTCCTCCAGGGCAATGAAGGTTAAGTGACTTGCCCAGGGTCGTACAGCTTGTAAGTGTCAAGTGTCAGAGGCAAGATTTGAACTCAGATCCTCCTGAATCCAGGGCTGGTGCTTTCTCCACTATACCACCTAGCTGCCCCACATAGGGTTTTTTAACGATATAATGTATTATAAGAAAAGCACTTTATAATCCTTAAAATACTATGAAATTGTCAGTTTTTATTATATAGAGACATTTATGCTCCTTTTTGGCATTTATCATATTCTAATTCACATTATATTTTTCTCTATCTCTATCTTGTCTTCCCCAACTAGTTTGTACATTCTATGGAATCAGGGTTTGATGATTGAAAATATGGAAGACATCATTTCTTCGTAATTTAATAATTTTAATAACATGGCCAGCAGGATATTAATAAAAGGAAGTCTATTGGCATCTCTCTCAGACCAAAGACCCCCCTCCTCACAGCTGGGTCTCAGTTCATATACCCTTCCAGCTATAGGAGGTCCATTGCACAGCCATCAAATCTAATTTGTTAGCATCATTCAGATCTAATTGGTTGACATGATTTGGAGGTAGGTTATATTAAAATGAAGTTGGGGGATATGTGACTCAAGTAAAATGGAAAGACACTCACCCAAGCTGATGGGGGGGGGGTACAATGGTTTCCACCTGGAACTGGTTCATGCAGGCCAAATCTTATCAATAAAGTCCTTCTGCTTATCTAGACAAAAGAATCTATCTCCACCCAAGGCTCCTTTTTGACTTGGGTTTGGCCCACATGGAGAGATTTGATGAAATCTCTCAAGGAGACCTTGCCTTTGAACAGAGGGAAGAGGGGACTAATAAAGGAGGGGAAATTTCTGGGTCCCCCAGGTACTGCTTATTAGTCATTATTTCTCACAAGGGACTGTGTCTTATTAATCTTGGATCTCCCTAACATCTAGACTAGTGTTTTGCATATAGTAGGATTTTAGTAAATATTAGCTAAATTAGGGAATGAAGAAAGAATGAAGGGGCAGACCCTTGACACTTACTAGCTGTGTGACCCTATGTATACCAAGGTTATTATCATCATTATTATTGTCAGAATCCTTAAATTTTATTTTTTGGGTGAGGCAATGAGGTTTAAGTGACTTGCCCAGGGTCACACAGCTAGTGTCAAGTGTCTGAGGCTATATTTGAACTCAGGTCCTCCTGAATCCAGGGCTGGTGCTTTATCCACTGAGCCACCTAGCTGCCCCCAGAATCCTTAAATTTGAGTCCCAGATCCATCATTTATTTCCTGCATGGCCATAGGCAAATCATTTAATGTCTCTGTGTCTGTTTCCTCATCAGTCAAATGGAAATCAGATCACTTGTTCTACCTGTATCAGAGTTGTCAGGAGGATCAAGTGAGATATTTGGGAACATACTCTGAAAACTGGAGAGCACTTCACCAATTTACAGGATTTTGTTGGTATTGTTGTTAAAAGCTTAAAATGGGATCATGGCAGAAGCAGATGCTGAATTTTGGAAACTTAAGTAAAAAAATAAACCAGTTGGAAGCCTCACACAGAGATACAGAACAATCACCAGTTTTATGTATAATAATGATGGCTGACATTCCTAAAGCACATCAGTGTTTACAAAGCAATTTTCCACACAGTATCTCATCTGATAGTACTTTCTTTGTTAAAATTATGCAGCCTCTCCAGTAGTGAAGCCTGTGTTGCAGTCACAAGCCTCAGACAATTGAAGGCAGTAAGTGCTTAATAAATACATGAATGAATGCCTCAATAAGGAAAGCATTACTTTTATTATTATATTAGCCATATATATATATATATATATATATATATGCTAACTGTTATGGATAGTATTTATAAGTATTATATAGCTCATATTTATAAGTTCTGCAATGCTTTCTAACATACATTATCTTCTTTGATCTTCACAACAATGCTATGAGGTATATGTTATCTTCTTTTTTTGTTGTTTTTGTTTTTGTTTTTGGTTTTTTTTGTTTGTTTTTTTGCAGGGCAATGAGGGTTAAGTGACTTGCCCAGGGTCACACAGCTAGTAAGTCTCAAGTGTCTGAGGCCGGATTTGAACTCAGGTCATCCTGAATCCAGGGCCAGTGCTTTATCCATTGTGCCACCTAGCTGCTCCGGCATATGTTATCTTCTAGATGGGGTGAGGTTAAGTGATGTGCCCAGGGTCACATAGCTAGTAAATGTTCAAGGTGTGATTTGACTTAAGATCTTCTCAATGCCAGGTCCAATATTCTCTTCTCTATGCCAGCTGACTGCCTCATTATACATCCTGCTACACATTATGATCTTCTATCCAAAAAGATGCTTAAAACTAGTATAAAAGACATCCATTCCTTTGGTCCATCCCATTATGGTGGACCCTGAGATGTGTTAAGGGCTAAAATTCTAGCTAAACTGTCTAAAATATCTAATGAGTGGTCGCCAATAAATTATAAGCTTTAGCAAGAGTTAGACTTTTAAGCATTTATTAAGGAGAATAAGAATTTGGTAAAGAGAGAGAAAAAGGCCTAGATTCCTATCTATTAAAGGGAGAGCACATTTCTAGCTCCGCTCTCCACCAGAGTCCAAAGGGAAGAGTCCGAGAGAGTGAGCACCAGTCTCTTCCTTCCTCCTCCCACTAGTCCGCGTCACTTCCTGATGCCAAAGAAAAGACTCCTGGTCTTGCCCTCAAAGACCTTCGCTTCATGGGCAGAACTCTTCTACAGTAAGTATCCAGCAGGTGGCGTTATTCCAATCGTTACAGATGCTATTCCTTATCTCTCAATCCAGGCTCCTTTCTCTGGATATTCCCTCATCTTTGTGTAGAACCATACTAGGTTGATGATCTTCACCCCAACCATTACCTCTGATCATGTTCCCTGTCTGGATCTCTGGATAACAATCCAGTCTCAGGGACCTGAACTGTACTCCTTGCTTATTCCCTTTGGTCTGACCTAATCCTCCAAGTTTTCCTGCTCTGGATTCATAGCAGACCTGTGCCTTTATTTTCAAGTATTTTTTTTTTTGTTGGTGAGGCAATTGGGGTTGACTCACCCAGGGTCACACAGCTACTAAGTGTTAAGTGTCTGAGGTCAGATTTGAACTCAGGTCCTCCTGAATGCAGGGCCAGTGCTCTATCCACTGCACCACCTAGCTGTTCCTGTGCCTTTATTTTCTAAATAATCAGGCCTTCCATTGCAACCTCTTGCCCATCCATTGCATCATCTGCCTGCCCTCTCTCTCTCTCTTGATTTTCAGAGTTCTGAGGACTTCACAGGTTTCCAATTCTTTTTTTCCTCTAGTCAATTCTGTAAAGCAAAGAGGAATAAAAGTTATTTTCTCCATTTAATATGTAGTGAAACTGAGCTCCTTAGAGATATAGCTACTTTCCTCAATGAGTCAAGGACAGGAGGATGAAACCCTGTATATGTCAGCCCAAGGATCTCCATCCATTAGTCTGCATTGTCGAGATACCTCAGGATTGTGAAGGAGGCTCTGATGTGTGTGTGTGTGTGTGTGTGTGTGTGTGTCTTTTCACTGACACAGGTGCAGAGCAACAAAAAAGAGCCTGTTTGGGGCCCTGACCTGGAAGGAAGAGAGGTAATTCTGTCTCCATGGTAACTGAGGCATGGGTCTTCTCATGAGCAGAAACTGTCACTCATGTTAAATTAGGCTGAATCCCCCATCTGGGGATGGAGAGGTGGACAGGAAGACATAGATATTGTAGAGCATGGTGAGACAAGCTTTTTTAAAGCACACTAATCATGTGTGAAAATGTAAAATACAGGTCAAAGGGCAGGTGTCCTGTCAGATAATCCAGCAATTCTTCTTCTGTTTACCCTAAGACAGGAAGTGATGGCCATATTACCATGAGTTTTCTTGTTTGGTTCCTCATCTAGGAGAGCTCAGTGAAACAAAGTCCCTTCATCCCAAGGGCTGGGGACATCCCAGAGTCATGGGAAGTGAGCCCACTTCATCCATTCTTGCAATTCCAGAGAGCATTGCTTTTAAACTGTCCTGCACAAATAATTGTCTTTTTATCAAAATATTTGGGAAAAGAGTACCCATAGCCCTCCTTGGTAGCACACCTTCACCCCGCCTCCAAGTCCTGGCTGGGCTTAAGACCAAGATCCTTGTGCTATTCCTGGTTTTATTTTCTAACTTGCTGTGTGCTCATGGGTAAATGGTAATATTTCTGATTTGTTCACCTATCCCCAGGAGATCTATTAATTCCTGTCTTTACTGCCCCAAAGTGGAGTAATGAGGAGCAAGTGATGGGTACACAGATACAATAGTACTCTGAAAGGGAAGTAATACAGAAATTATCATAGTCTCAATGTCTTTTAGGTGTGGTCTTGCCCTAAAGCAAAGAGGGGTGTAGGATTTCTTGAGCTCCTTTCCAACCCACAGACTATCATTTTGAGTCTTTCTTCTTGTATAAGGGATTAAGAGATACTTCAGCATGGTTGTCAAGACCTTCTGTACTCTGATTTATTTCTTACTGTTAGGGTGATGTATAGCAAGACAACTGAAATTGGTGTCAGAAGATTCTAGTTCAGATCCTGGTCTGCTATTTACCATGATAAGCACCTTGGACAGAGGCCATCATCCCATCCTATAGTTTGCGATAGGAGAGACAACACGAACACAGTTCTGACAGGCACTCTTAATTTTTAGGAGAACTAATTTCAAAGAGTCCATAAGGAAGATACGTGAGATACCACTGAATAAAATGTTTCAAGACAAGTTAGCCCAAGAGGGATGAAAGATACTAAAGAATGAAATTCTGAAGATCCAAAGGGAACCAATCTGAAGAGATCCATATGTGTACACAGGGAATTCACCAAACAGCTTAGATTTTTAAATGAAATTTAAAGAATGATAGAAGCAAAGCCTAGTAACAAGAGACAATGTCAGAATGTAGAATAATCCCATAAAATAGACTGAAGAATGCTAAAAATCATAAGGAATCAATGCTTAGGAGAGAAGTTAAGGGAAATAAAATGGGTTTTGTTTGTGTATTTTGACCATTACTAGAGAAAAGGAGGAAATAAAGAAAAGATAAGACTTTTTGCTTAGAGTTGATGGGACAAGGTGGGACAAAAGTATGTGGCAAGAGAGAGAAAGCAAAGCTGCTTAATTATTATTTCAATTCTCTTTTTTCTGCAGAGGGAAAGAACCTTTTCTCTGGAAATGATGGAACAAATATGACTAACAGGGAAGTGATCCCCAAGATAAGTAAGGAGGTAGCAGGAAAGCACCTAGCTGTCTTTGATAGTTCGAGTCACCTGGCCCAGATCCAAAGATGCTGAAAGAAGTAGGAGATGTGATTCCTGAGTCACTTCCAAAGAGATGGAAAAGATCATGGAAAATAGATGAGCTTCCACAAGATTGAAGAAGGGCAAATGTCTTAATTTGAGACAGAGAGAGACAGATAGAGAGACAAAGAGAAAGATGGCAGAGGAAAGACAGTGAGCTCCCGAACTCATGACACGATCGCTCCAAAAAACATCCAAATACAGTCATAGGAAAATGCCAGAGCAGCAAAACTCACAGAAGAATATGCTGAAATCATCTTCTAACCAATAACAGCTTGGAAGGTGAGAAGGAGGGAGCTGTTGTGCTGATACAGGAGTCGGGCCCAACCCCACAGTCACCCTGACACAGATGCAGTCTCAGGAAGTCCTCACTAGAGAAGAAGACCCCCAGAGCCTCTGAATCAGCTGGAGCACCAGTGTCATCTGGAACTAAGCTCACAGTCTGGTGAGTGGGCTGAGCCCTGGGCAGGGGAGAAACTACAGGGGTCTATGCTGGTGCTAAGGCAGAACTTGGATTTTACACCCCTACTGAGAAGTAGGTGGTAGGCTCTAGTAGAAGTGGCCCAGGTGGGGGAGGGACACAGCCTCATCGGAGCTAACAACCACAACACACAAAGCTGGTTGATTGGCAAGTTGGTCTGGGGTCATCTAGGACCAGGAAACAGGCCGGGCGAGGGAAGAACCTGATTCTCCTTAAATCTTACCACCTGGGATGTCTTAAGCTTAGGATACTGCAGCCTGGAAACAGTGCCCCACTTTAAGGAGCTAAAAGTCTAGTAAAAGAAAGGCAAGATGAGCCGACAGAGAAAGGTGAAGACCATAGAAAGTTTCTTCAGTAACAAGGAAGACCAAGGGGCACCCTCAGAGGAAGATGTCAACATCAAGACCCCTATATCTAAAGCTTCCAAGAGAGACAAAGAGAGAGAGACAGAGAGAAAGAAACAGAAACAGAGAGAAAGAGACACAGAGGAAAGAGACGGAGACAGAGGGAGAGACAGAGACAGAGAGAGACAGAGGCAGAGAGAAAAAGAGAGACAGAGAGACAGAGAGAGAGAAAGACAGAGACAGAGATAAAGACAGAGAGACAGAGAGAGATAGAGAAAGAAGAGAAGAGAACAGAGCCTGCAAAACCTAAATCCAGTGAGCTAAACTTTCATTCAGCCAATGCCCTACATCAGGCTCTCATCATTTTTCTCCTGGCTTGTAATAAATAGATTTTGAATTGGTCTCCCAACCTCTGTTACCTCCCCACTCCAATCCATCCTCCATTCATCTGCCAAAGTGATTTTCTTAGAGCCTAAGTCTGAGCGTTCACTGCTCCTTCCTTTCCTGAAACTCCAGTGTCTTCCTATTGTTGTTCAGTTATTTTTCAGTCATGTCTGACTCTTCATGACCCCATTTGTTTGTTTTGGCAAAGATATTTGGGTTGTTTGCTATTTCCTTCTCAAGTTCATTTTACAGATAAGGAAAGTGAGGCAGGGTTAAGTGGCTTGTCAAAGATCATATAGCTAGTGAGTGTTCGAGGCTGAATTTGAAATCAGGTCTTCCTGACTTTAGGTCTGGTGCTCTATCCACTGTATCACCTAGCTGCCCTAGCTTCCTATTACCTTCCAGGATAAATATAATGTCCTCTGCTTGGAATTTAAAGTTCCTTCTTATCTTGAGAGTAAGGGTCATGTCAGGCTCCTGTTACTATGCATAAGATCATGGAATCATAAATACAGAGCTGAAAGAAGCCTCTGAGGCCACTTTGTCCAATTCCTTGATTTTACAGACTGAGAAACTGAGGCCCAGAAATGTCATGAGATTTCCTCAAGGTCAGACAGATAGCAAGTAGTAGTGCTAGGAATCCTGGCTTTAGAGCTAGAAGAGACCATCTGATCAAACCCCACTTTCTACGGTAATAAGCATCAGTGGTGGGATTCAAAGCCAGATCTTCTGACCTTAGAGTCAAGGTTCTTTCCACTGCGCCACTTCTAGGACCCAGTCCTGTGCCAAGCAAATGGTAGGAACTCCATAAGTACTTGGTAACCAATTGATTGATTGGCAGGAAGTGTATCATCAAGGACACTGTCTTCATTAGATTCATGGGGATGTGTTGTTATTTGCCTTTATTTTTGTTTAAATGCGGGGTTTGAATTGTCCTGGCATATAGCCCCTGCCTCTGGCAGATCTGGCCCCCTAGTCAATGCTCAGGTCATGGAAATATTTCATGGAGACATGATGGCATGCACATCCTTTATGAGCTCTGGTGACTTGGGTTGCACCTTGAAATTGCAAGAGTGAAGGTTTGTTTAATGATTTTTAATTAATTTTAATTACTTACATTTTGAATAGTGGCTTAGCATTCGGAATCCCAGCCCCTCAGATCACTCTGGGATGCCTGCCAATTTCCTCATTACACACCAGCTCCCCAAACACTATTCGATAATGAAAGGCTTTAAAGCAAACTCAAAAATATCCAATATGTAACGGGGAGCCCCTGGGAGACAGAAGTGGATTATGGCGTGGTGTATGGATAGCATAGCTCCTTGCTTCACAATTTATGAAAAGATACTTCTGGCCAGGGAGAATCCTACTTTTGGCAAGAAAAAAAAGAAAAAAAGAAAAAAAAAAGGTGGTGGCCACTTTTCTTTTAGTAGTGTGCATTGATGTACTAAAACATGCAATATTAATCAATAAAAATAATGATGCTGGCAGGAGCAATAATGCCAAAGGAATTAAACAGCATTAACTTCTGAATGCAGAACAGTGACTTGATAGCCATGTGCAAAGATGTAAATGGCTATCAAAGAAGAGACTAACCAGAGGGCAGGGCTTCATCTGCATTCGGAGGGTGGAATTTAAGCAAGACATTGGGAAGAACCCTAGATTATTTGTTCATTTGTGTGGACTAATTAGTTCCCAGTGAGGTTGCTCCATCTACCAATGCACATTTACAATTGTTCTAGAATTTACAGTCTGAGATAGTTGTCCAGGGTATTGAGTCATATAGTCGGGATGTGTCAAAGGTGAAACTTGAACCTAAGTCTTCCTGACTCTGAGGTCAGCTCTACCCACTATTCCACACTGCCTCTAAATTTCCAAATTTAGATATAATAAAAATATTATGATTACATTTGTGTAGAATGGAAATTCTTTGAGAGTAGGAACTGTTTTGTTTTCAACCTTTGAGGCTGCTGGGTCTAGTACAGTATTTTGCATATAGTAAGCACTTAATAAATGCTTATTGAACTGAATTAAATATGAATAATTTTACTTACCTGGTGCTTTCCTCACAACCATCCAGTGAGATAGGTAGAAAAAGTTTCATCTCCATTTTACACATGAGAAAACTGAGAGTCTGAGAGGAAAAGTGACCACCCCAAACCCAATTCTGTTAGTAAGTGGTAGAGGTGAGATGAGGAACTCAAATTCCCTACCCATTCCCCAATCTCCCATATACCTCTCTGGCTCTGGGACACTGGTATGGATTTTTCCAAGCAAAGTTTGGGGATCTCCTTCCCTAGAGAAAAAGGCAGATTCCAAAATCAGCATCTATCTGGGGATACTAAATCATTGTAACTGCTTATAACTCAAAGATATGCTTTTCTGATGAATCAATAGGCCTTGTTAACATCAAGCTTGTGTATCTTAGATGGTGTATCTACCGATTAGGATAAAAGAAATATGATCTGAAAAGGGACAATAAGTAGTTCTGCCCCCCTGGGAGTTCCAGAAATGGAGGTAAATTGCATTTCCATTGTTTTTTCCTAATGATATAGCTAGAACTCCCTGACAAATCTGGAATGTCATCAGCTTTGTGTAAGGAAAAGCAGGGGCAGGGTGGAATATTGTATGCAAACCCTGGCTTTTCCAGAGTCTTAGGAGACCTGTATTCAAATCCTAACTCTGATACTTATTAGCTCTCTGTCTGTCTGTCTGTCTGTCTGTCTGTCTCTTTCTCTGTCTCTGTCTCTTTGTCTCTGTGTCTCTCTGCCTCTGTCTCTTTGTGTCTTTGTCTCTGCCTCTCTCAAGCAAAACAAGAGTTTCATTTAATTACATAAACATAGAGAGCATTACAATTCCAATCATGTAATCATGTTAGCTTTCAAATTGTATTTTTTTCTATTAAACGTATATAGTACAGATTGGATCCGATCAGAAACCACAATTTGTTTAAATTCACCTAAAGTTGAAGAGAGCTTCCACATTCAAGCAACTTTTTAAAAAAATTGGGGGCGGCTAGATGGCACAGTGGATAGAGCACCGGCCCTGGAGCCAGGAGTACCTGAGTTCAAATCCTGCCTCAGACACTTAACACTTACTAGCTGTGTGACCCTGGGTAAGTCACTTAACCACAATTGCCTCACTAAAAAAAAAATTGATATTTTTTGTTTCCCTATTACTTTCATTTCCAAACATATCCTTCCCTTCATTCTTGGAGTCATCATTTGTAATGAAGGATAGAAGAAAAAGAAAGGGGAAAAAAAACAGTTTGGTAAAAACCCAATATCTACTGAATATGAGAGTATATACAATGTTTCACATCCATAGGCCCACACTTCTTCAAAGAAAGGAGATAATTATTTTTCCCCCCTCTTCTTTGGAGACAAGTATGATCATTATAACTGCAGAATTAAGTCTCTCTTCATTGTTTTCCATTTTAACTGCTGTGGTCCTGTATATTATTTTCTTGGTTCTGCTTACTCTACTTTGCATCACTTCACACCAGTCATCCCAATTCTCTGCGTTATTCATATTTATTGTTTCCGATGGCACAGTAATATTCCTGTGGATTCATATGCTACAATTGGTTTATCCATTCTACAATTGATGGACACCTACTTTATTTCCAGTTCTTTGTTATCAAATGATGTGGTATACTTAGGACCTTTCTATTTTTTACCTCCTTGGGGGAGTTAAGCATAACAGTGGAATGGCAAAAAGGGGATGGATATTTTAGTTATTTTCTTGGTGTCATTTCAAATTTCTTTCTGCAATGGTTAGATCAGTTCAGGTCTCCACCAAGTGAGTGTGAGGGTGCCTGTCTCTGTAGTTTCTTAGATATGGTTAGTTATGATAATGCATCAGCATATTATTTAATTTCTCTAAGATTCTGTTTCCTCATCTGTGAAATAAGAACATTATTACCTTTATTTCCTTCTTCCTGGTATGAGTGCCAGGGGAAGTGTTTGATTTGAAGTTGAGGGACTCGGGTTCAAATCTTTCCTCTTCCAATTATTCCCTGTATGACCTTGGACAAGTCTCTTAACTTCCTTTATTTTCAAGTCCCTTGTCTCCAAAATGAAACTTTTTGGATCCCTTCTAGCCCAAGAGTCAACTTAAAATGCTTTATAAATGCAAGCTATTATTGCATGCCAAAAAAGATCATTTCATTTTAGGTTACATTCATAACAGATTATACCAAAGACCAAGGAAGTGACTGTCCTACCGTAACACCGGTTATATTGTGTTTAGCTCTTGCTGTTACATTCCAGGAAGAACATTTGTAATCTTGAGCTTTTTCAGGGGAGTATGAACAGAATAGTAAAGTGAAACCTAGGCAAAGGAGGACTTATTGAAAGGACTTGGCATTAGCCCATAGAAGAGATATTCTGCAGAGGGGCATGGTAGCTATCTTCTAATAGCTAGTAGTCATTAGGGGAGAAATAGATGAGATATTTTATACTTGGCCTCAATAGAAAGAACTAGGAACTTCAAAATATGGGACAGTTTCCTAACACTGGGAATCATCATCAGGAAGACCATTGTCTAGGAGATGGCATTTCAGCTATGCGTTGTTTCCAGCAGACATAGCAACAATCTGTGTCCTTCACAAACAAAGCACTCTGAGAATCCAGGGGAAGGAGAAACCATTTCCATCTGATAGGAATGATGAGTATCTGGTTTGTACTGGAGCGTCAGGTGCACGGAGAGCAGTCAGGGGAGGTAGACCTGTCAAGGTGGTCTGAGTCCGGACTGGCAGGGTAAGGGGCTAATTCTTTATTCCACAGATAATGGAGAGTCACTGAAGGTTTTTCAACAGGAGAGGTGATCAGAACTCTGCATTAGGAAGATTAATATGCCACTGGTATGAAGAATGGTTTGGAAAGGGGAGAGACTGGAAGCGATAAAGCGTGTTAGGAGTCTCTTTCAATAGTCCTGGAGAAATTCATCAAGAAATCAGAGATCCTAGGGGACTTTCAGAAGGAAATTAATACCTCAGAATTCACCAAGGTCAAGGATTTTCAATCCATCCCAAACCTGTTCTCCTGAGCTGACTTCATTTCACTAGGACCAAAGTGAATCAACTGGAAGTAGATTTGACTGAAGTTGCTTCATGTTGATATGAGAATGAAGGTGAAATTGGCAGTGGTGGGTGAGAGTGAGGAGTTGCCCATTTTCAAATCCAAGGGCTGTGTATAATTCATAGCACAGATATTATATACAATCTCTTATTCATGAACTTTTAAACAGACTGACTATTACTGCTGGCCCATTAGCAGTTCACCCCTAGCCTTTACTACTCAAGGACTTCTCAAGCAGTCCTGACATTCTTAATTTCTTGGGAAAGTCATCTGATGTCTTTAAGTCCCTAACTTTTAACCACAGCAGGATCGTGGTTTAACCCATTTCGAGAGATTCTTTTGTCCCAAGACAAATTCTCACATCCTAGCAAATGTTAACGCTATCTTATTACTGGGATGGGAAGAGTTGGGGAGAGTGGGGGGAGGGAAGACTGAGAGCAGCGGGGAGAGAGACAGAAAGAGAGAGACAGAGACAGAGAGACAGAGAGAGAACATTATTTTTGCCAGAAGGGATGGATGTGACTAAGGAAGAAAATCTAAATTTCAGGGTTGGGGGAGGGCTTAAATTAACTAGGTTTGAAGTCTTTCTCTCTTTGTAGGTCCAGTTATTCCCTGACTCTCATCCTTTTTGCCTGCACATATGCATCAAGATGAGAGTTGGCCCAAGTGTCTTGGATCATTGAGATGAATCATAATTGGTGTTTGAAATAAGAGCCTGAAGTGCTATGGAGTGCACTCATGTTTCCTATGTAGCCAAGGAGAGTGGAAAGAGGAGAGAGGGGTATAAGGAGGGAAAATATTCATAAGTCTTATGAAATGAGAATTTCCATCCTTGGGGTGTTGTGGCAGGGATAAAATGAGATGGAGGTGGGGGGAATCGATCATTCCAACTGGCCAAAATACAGAGCTGGAAATAGGGGGCAAATCACTGAGTTAAATTCACACCTGCTGCATTATTTTTAGAGTCAAAGGCCCATCTCAGACAGGTCTTTGTGCAGGGTGCTGTGAAAGACACAATCTCTTCTCTCTAGGAGTTCACCAGCTTTTCAATTTCATCAGATTCCATTGGGATTCTCATCTCCGACTGCCACTTCTGGCTTCTCTGCCCTTCACCCCCCTGCCATTGGGGACTTACTTGAAGACAGCTTTCAACACATTTAATGCTGTCCTGATTTGAAACTGAGAGCCCATTTTTGCATCTCTGGCCCCTGTTTGCTTCCCAACATTGGTGCATGAGGCAAGTTGAGCTGCGCCATTACTTTGGCAGCACTCAGATTTCTCAAACACAATTGGAAAGGCATCTGTCTTGCTGGAGGGAGCTTCTTTTGTTTCTTCATCTTTTGGTTGCTTTTTCTCTTTTTTATTAATTTTCTCCTGAAGCAAAAAACAACAACAACAACAACAACAACAACAACAAAACATTTAAAATGAGTCAGGTAGCTGAGTGCCAACACTGTGACTGCTATACTTTGGTGAGTAATGAAGGGATTAGAAAGCATTCCATATGCTTCATCTGAGTAACTCTCCAGGAACCTCACTGGGGAAAGAGCCACAGATACCAAGGAATTTCAGGGGGAAGACAATACACAGATGTATTCATTTAATATCAGTTAGATCTCCTTTCTCTCTTCTCATCCAGATCCCTAGGAGGTTGGAAGAGCTCTGAGAGATGAAAGACTTCCTTGGGAAAGAGGCATGACCAAAAGAGCCTGGCTCCATCTACCAGACTTGTAAGCAGCTTTAAGAAAACAATGAAGAGAGTCTAACTTTCAATTAATTAGATGACTTTCTTCTGGTGATTAAGTCATCTTTGACACCACTAGAGAATGGTAATAGAGCCTAGCTTTGCTGGTAATGACAATAGCATTTATATAGTACTTTAAAGTCTGAGAATATCCTATAAATATTAGATTTTATTTTCACAACAACACTGGGGGGTGGTAAATGTTATTATTATATCTATTTTCAGATATGGAAACTGAGGCAGACTAAAGTTAAGTGACCTGCCCAGGGTCATGCTCCTGGTAAGCACCTGAGGTGAGGTTTGAGCTCATATCTTCCTGACTCTAGATTTAGCTGTCTAGCCACCACAACCCTTACCTGCCAACAACTATAACTACACCAGCCCCCATTGATGGAGGACAATTTTATTCTCTGCTGGCATGTCATTCAATCAAATTGCATTAGGCTATCAATTCATGCAATCTCTTGTTTGTATGCCTTTTTGAGCTTTTTCTCTTCTGTTCCTTTATTGGTAACTAGGTGGCACAGTGTATGAAGCTCTAGACTTGGAGAAGAAGGATCTCAGTTCCTATACTGCCTCAAACCTTTTTTAAAGTCCTTAAGGATCATTTATGAAGTTCCTATTGTGTCTCAAACACTGTACCAAAATCCTAGATATAAAAAAAATGCAAAAACAGGCTCTGCCCTCAAGATAATTACATTCTTTTTTATGGCTGGGCAATAAGGGCTAAGTGATTTGCCCAGGGTCACACAGCTAGTAAGTGTCAAGTGGGCTGGTGCTTTATCCACCGTGCCACCTAGCTGCCCCCAAGATAATCACATTCTTATACATTTTCTAGCTGTATGACCTTGGATAAGTCACTTTTTCTCTCTGGGCTTCAGTTTCCTCATCTGTAAAAAGGGGATAATAATAATGCCTACTTTACAGGGTTGTTGTGAAGACAAAATGAGATGGTATATGTCAAGTACTTCATAAATATTCTAATGCTATATGAATGGCACTAATTCAACAAGTCATGTTGTCATCATACTTCCCTTTTTGTTTTCTGCTTTCCTTTCTAGTATAATGGGGTCAGAGAGGAGGGCTAGCCTTCTTAGAAGAGGCATAGTTCTTAGAACATGTTTGGATTTGCCATTCCTGGTTAGTTATACAAAGCATGCACAGGTATTTCTTGTTTGGTTCCAATCCAACATATGGAACTTTGAGGAGTGACTTTCTAACTGTGAATGACTGTGGGACCAGGAGTGATTATGTGATGATGAAAAGCCTTCTAATTGGTTTCAGAGCTGGAAGGACTGATGACTTAGGAGACACTGAGTTGGAATTGATTTGTACATGCAAAAGATTCCAGTTTCTCAATCTCTTTCCTAACATCTTTTGAGTGGGAATATCTATAATTCTGTAGTGGAGAAGGGAACCTGAGCACCCCCCCCCCCAATTTGGCCATCATATGGTGCCTCTATTTCTTTTGTGTTTATTCTTTCTTGATCTTAAATTAAATAATTTTCCTGAGCTGGAGATGCAGGAAGTTTGGGAAGTGTGGAAGTGCATTAAAGGAATTATCCCCTTCATTATCTTTTTAAAATTAGTATATTTTATTTTATCTTTTCCAATTGCATGTGAAGATAGTTTTGAACACTCATTTTTGCAAGATTTTGAGTTCCAAACTTTTCTCCCTCCCTCCCTTCCCTCTCCTATCCTGAAGCCAGCAAGCAGTCTGATATAGGTTATACATTACAATCATGTTAAACATATTTCTACATTAGTCATGTTGTGAGAAAAGAATCAGAACAGGAGGGGAAAACCACAAGAAAGAAAAAAACAACAAAAACACAACAAAAGTGAAAATAGTATGCTTCTATTGTATTCAGACTCCATAGTTCTGTATTCAGATTCCATAGTTCTTCCTCTGGATGTAGAGATCATTTTCCATCATGAGTCTTTTAGAATTGTCTTGCTGAGAAGGGATCAGTCTATCACAGTTGATCATCACTGTTACTGTGTACAATATTCTCTTTGTTCTGCTCATTTCACTTGGCATCAGTTCATTTAAGTCTTCAAGTTTTTTCTGAAATCTGCCTGCTCATCATTTCTTTCTTTTAAATTAATTAATTAATTTTAGTTTTCAACATTTGTTTAGATAAGAGTTCCAATTTCAAATTTTTCTCCCTCCCTCCCCTCCCTCCCCTCCCTCTCCTCCCTCCCCCCTCCCCTAGACAGCAGGTAATCTGATATAGGATATATATATATGTATATATATATGTATATATACATGTATACATAATAACATTACAAATATTTCTACATTAGTCATGTTATAAGAGAAGAATCAGAGTAAAAAGGAAAAACCTCAAAAAAGAAAAACAACAGCACCAAAAACAAAAGAAATAGTATGGTCCACTCAGCATCCATATTCCACAGTTCCTTTTTTCTGGATTTGGAGAGCCTTTTCCATCATGAGTCCTTTGGAAATTTCTTGTACCATTGGATTGGTGAGAAGAATCTAGTCTATTGCAGTTGATCAACACATAATGTTGATGATGCTGTGTATAATGTTCTTCTGGTTCTACTCATCTCACTCATTATCAGTTCATGCAAGTCCTTTCAGGTTTCTCTGAACTCCTCCTGCTCATCATTTCTTATAGAACAATATAATTCCATTACATTCATATACCATAGCTTGTTCAGCTGCTTATCATTTCTTATAGCACAATAGTATTCCATTACAATCATATACCACAACTTTCCCCAATTGTTTGGCATCCCCTCAATTTCCAGTTCTTTGCCACACAAAAAGAACAGTTATAAATATTTTTGTACATGTGGGTCTGTTTCCCTTTTTTAATGAACTCTTTGGGATATAGACCTAGTAGTAGTATTGCTGGGTCAAAGGGGAAACAGTTTTATACTCTTTGGGGCATAATATCAAATTGCTCTCCAGAATGGTTGGATCACTTCACTGCACCAACAATTCATTAGTGTTCCATTTTTCTCACATCTTCTCCAACATTTATCATTTTCCTTTTTTGTCATATTAGCCTAACTGAAAGGTGTGAGGTAGTACCTTAGAGTTGTTTTATCTTGCATTTTTAATCAATAGTGATTGAGAATATTGTTTCATATGGCTGTAAATAGCTTTGATTTCTTCATCTGAGAATCACCTCAGAAGAGATCCTACTTCACACTTGGCCATAAATTCTGGTGGTATGGGTCCTGCCATAGAATTTGTGCCATTACACTCTAGTTTTCCTCACATTGGCTTTGGAACTTATTTCCCTGATCTTTATATGTATGGGATCTAATCTTCAGGATTAGAGATGGGCTAGTGGAACTTTAAAGGTGACAGGTAAGGAAACCGAGGCAGTTTGAATGACACATATGTCACACGGTTTTGTCCTTTGCCATTAAGAAGCTTCTACTTTATTTTAATTATTTTTCATATAAATATTTTATTATTTTCAAGTTGTATTTAGAGATATTTTTCAACATTTGTTTTTATAGTATTTCTATTTTCAAAATTTTCTCCCTCCTTCCCCTCCCTCCCCCCTCCCCAAGACAGCAAGTAATCTGATATAGGTTATATATGTACAATCACATTAAACATATTTCTGCATTAGACATGTTATGAGAGAAGAATCAGAGCAAAAAGGAAAAACCACAAAAAAACCACACAACAGCACCAAAACCCATAGAAATAGTATGGTTCAGTCTGCATCCAGATTCCACAGTTCTTTTTTTTCTTTTCTGGACATGGAAAGCAATTTCCATCATGAGTCCTTTGGAACTATCTTGGACCATTGTATTGCTGAGAAGAATCAAGTCTATCACAGTTGTTCAACACACAATGTTGTTGATACTGTGTACAAAGTTCTCCTGGTTCTGCTCATCTCACTCATCATCAATTCAGGTTTCTCTGAAATCTGACTGCTCATTGTTTCTTACAGCACAATAATATTCCATCACATTCATATACTGCAACTTGTTCAGCCATACACCTCAACCTCAAATGCCAACCTTTCTTTCTCAATCTCCAATACAGAACTAAAAGAAAACAAAAACCATTACAAACTTATATAATCAATCAGAACAAATTGTCACATCAGCTTTATTTTAAAAATTGCCCCGTTCTGTACTGAGTTCTTTATTTCTCTACTAGAAAGTTTCATCATTAATCTTTTGAAAGTGTGGACAACTTTAAAATATTCTTCTGACAATGATAAAAAGGTATGAGTCATGGAGAACTACAGTCTTTGAAATTTTGAATCATCCAAAATGCAGTGGAGACACATGGCAAACAAGAAGTTATTAAGAAAAAGTGGAATAAAGTATATCATTAAAGAAAGGCATGAGCAAAAAGAAGACCATGTTACATGAGTGTAATGGACATCTCAAATGTTGCATTGGTATCCTCACAATGTCAAGAGAAGTCAAGCAAATACCCAAGCATGTGTGTTGGACCTTGTGGTAGGAAGCTTATCCTAACCATTTTGCTCATGTGTATTAGTCTAGGTTTTCTTTTTTAAAAAAAGTTAATTTTAAAATTTTTACTTTTATTTTTAGTTGTCAATTCTCTCATTCCCTCCACCCTCCCCCATCCATTGAGAAAGCAAGAGATGTGATATCCATTGTATGCATGAAATCATGCAAAAATATTTATACATTAGCCTTGTTGCACTAAAAAAAAGAAAAATAAAGAAAGTGAAAAGATATGTTTCAATTTCCATTCATCGACCATCAGTTCTCTCTTTGGAGGTGGATAGCATTTTGCATCATGTGTCCTTTGAAAGTGTCGTGGATCATTATATTGGTCAGAGTACATAAGTTTTCCATACATTATTATTGTTACAATATTGCTGTTACTGTGTACATTGTTCTCCAGGTTCTTCTTGCTTCACTTTCCTTCAGTTCATATCAGTCTTCCCAGGTTTTTTCTGAAACTATCCAACTCATCATTCTTCCAGCACAATAGTATTCCATCACAATCACTTGTCATAACATGTTTAGCCATTCCTCAATTGATGGGCACCCCCTCAATTTCCAATTTTTGGCCAGGACAAAAAGAGCTGCTATATTTTTATCCATATGAGTTCTTTTCCTTTTTTTAAAAAATATTTCTTTGGTGTATAGGACTTTAATACTGGGATAAAGGATATACATACTTTTATAGCCCTTTGGGTATAGTTCCAAAATTGTTCTCCTGAATGATTGGACCAGTTCACAGCTGCATCGATAATGCATTAGTGTGCCTATTTTCCCACATTGCCTCTAGTATTTGTCATTTTCTTTTTCTATTATGTTAGCCACTCTTATAGGTGTGAGGTAGTTCCTCAGAATTGTTTTAATTTCTACTTCTCTAATTATTAGTGATTTAGAGCATTTTTATATTACTATTGATGGCTTCAATTTTTCTTCTGAAAACTGAATCTGTAGGAGCTTGTCATTTGAAACCTGATTAGATGGTCACAGATTTATCCTTCATGGTTTTACTTGAGTTTTAAACTATATATGACTCAAAGGCAAGTTGGCTGGGGTAGAGACTGTAACTTCTGAAACTCTGGGTAACATCCTCTCTGCTGAGCACCTTTGTTAGCTCTGTGCAATGGAAAAAAACTTTGTCCCTCTGTTTAGCTCTACCAATGGAAATGACTCACTGGGTATGAGTTTTACATGATATTTATGCCATTTCTGGCATTTTGGAGGATTTATATATTAAAGACCTTTACAACCATCAAAAAACAAACTGTTCACTCCCTTTGACCATTTATCAATTGAGGTATGACTCATATTCATAAATTTGTCTCAGTTCCCTATATATTAGGGAAATGAGACCTTTATCAGAGAAACTTGTAATTACCACCCACCCCCAGTTTCCTATGTTCCTTCTAAATTTGGCTGCATTAGTTTTGTTTGTGAAAAAAAATTAGTTATGTGACCAAAATTATTCATTTTCCTAGTTTCTGCCAATCTACTTTCATGTTTTTCTAGCAGTTTTTGTTGAATTACAAGTTCTTGCCCCAATAGCTTGGATATTTGGGTTTATCAAACACTAAGTTACTGTGGTCATTTGCTTCTGTATATTGTGTGTCTAGTCTATTCCATTGATCAACCACTCTATTTCTTACCAAGTACTAGATTGTTTTGATGATTACCACTTGCTAGGCTGTCTTCCTTCACTCCCCCTGCCCCATTGATTCCCTTGATATTCTTGACCTTTTGTTCTTCCAGATGAATTCTGTTATTATTTTTTCTAGCTTTGTAAAATAATTCATTGGTACTTTAGTATAGCACTGAATAAGTAAATTAATTTGGGTAATATTGTCATTTGTTATATTTGCTCAACCAATCCATTAACAATTAATATTCCTCCAGTTGTTTAGATCTATCTTTATTTGTGTGAAAAGTGTTTTGTAATTGAGTTCATGTTGTTCCTCTGTGTGTCTTGGCAGGTAAACTCCTAAGTATTTTATACTGTCTGCAGTTATTTTAAATGGAATTTTCTTTTTATTCCTTCCTGCTGGCTTCTGTTAGTAATATATACAAATGCTGATGATTTATGTGGATTTGTTTTATATCCTGTAACTTTGCTAAAGTTGGTAATTATTATGTTTAGTTTTTTAGTTGATTCTCTAAATAGATCATCATGTCAGATGCTAAAAGTCATAGTTTTGTTTTATCTTCGCCTATTCTTATTTAAGTTTTCAAATGGTATTGACACCTTCCCTGAGACTTGGTTGGCTTTGTGAAATAAAGTCTTTGTCTGTTGATGTCACTTCCTCCTTGCTTGAATACAAAGCAGCCATCAGGAGCTCCAGGAGTGCTTAAATACTTGGCTGGTGGATGATGATGGCTAGGGGTTGTGTTGGCACCACCTCTGAGGCCAATTGTTAAGTTTTCAGTGTGAACATTTATACCTTGGAAGCTAGGAAACACTTCAAATCAGGGCTTGGTTTATTGTTTTATTGATTATCTAGGCTTTAGAAATGATGGACAAAATATTAATAATGCAGATTAAACTTAAAAGTGTTTACATTTTTCCCAGATAACTTAGGCAAGGGATCTTCTTTTAACTGAATCAAGATGAGGTGTCCTCAATGCCTAACCTTGTGGATTATCCTTTTTAACCCTATCCAAATCTCTTTTCTTTAATTGTCAAATCACTTAGGAATATTTCATTTTTTCCCCAATATCAAACCTAAGCCATTTAGATATTGACCTAAGTCAGGCTTAGCCCTGACAGACCCCTTGGGACAAACTTTGGGAGAATTCAATAAGAATTGTACAAGTGAATGAACATGGTTAGGTTGTGATGTAGGAATGCCTGTATCAGTGAGATCATAGAGCCAGTGTAGTGTTGACATGTCCTTCTTAGCCAAAATGACTTGCCTCAGTTATTATCTAAATATCCCCCTGATTCAGGGGTAACCAGGTGAGAAATCAAGAGCTGTTAGTCTTGGACTCACATAAGTCAGTGAAGAGAGAACAGAGACAGTTGTGGGAACTTGAAATGGGAGACATGAGTTTTTTGCTGTGTATGTGCCAAAGTAATGGCCTATACTTTGAATAAAATGATACCGTCTAGGCAAGGACCATAAATCCTAGAGACCTCTTTATCAATTCACTTGTGAGGGGAAAAAATGCCTACCTTAAACCAGGCCATGCTCTGTTGTGGTTGTTCAGTCATTTCAGTTATGTACAACTTTTTAGGACCCCGTTTGGGGTTTTCTTGGCAAAGACACAGAAGTACTTTGACATTTTCTTCTCCAGCTCATTTTACAGATGAGGAAACTGAGGCCAGTGGGATTAAGTGATTTACCCAGCTAGTAAGCATCTGAGGCCAGATTTGAACTCATGAAGATTAGTCTTCCCAACTCAAGGCCCAGCACTCTATCTGTTGTGCCATCTGACTGCCCCTGCCATGTTCTGAGCAGACACAAAAGGAAGATAGCTTCCTTCTACCCCTCATAGTAAATGATCTGGAAGCATCACCCATGTATGCAGAAATACTCAATTTTTCTATGTGAAGTAGAGTGACACTTGGGGGGGAATCATGGAAAGAAGGAAAGAAAGGTTGCTTCATGGGTTTATTTTGCAGTCTTCATAGACAGTGTTATTAAAAAAAGTCTTCCAGGAATAATAGGGCACAGTATGATATGTTTGCCAAGCAAAGAAAAATTGGATAGATTGTTTATTCTGAGTATGGGGTGTATGAACTATTATGGCAAGCACAAAAGCTGAAGATTTGAAGATAGGTTCAGATATTTACAATGGAGAATCAAGGAAAAGACCAACAGGGTTTTCTTCTCCAAGTATATGCCAGTGTAGTGCCTTTCAGCACCAGCTAAAATTTAATATGGCTGTGTCTAGAGAGGACCAGAGAATTTAAGAGCTAGAAGAGGCATTATAGACCTTATAGGATAAGCCTCTCATTTTACAGAGAAGGAAACTGAGGTTTTAAGTGTTTCCAGTGGCAGAAATGATACCAATTCCCAAGTCTGGAAACCAGTTGCCATTACTGCTCCTCAGTTTATTATTGCTTTTCTACATCATCAAAAAATATCCTGGTCATACCGGGCTTCTGGATTCCCTCCTACTCAAATTTTCCTACCTTGGTTCTCAGTCTTTATTCTATGTCACTGACCTCACTGAGGTAGGTTTCCTCCCCTTGGTATGGAACAAGACACCTGAAATGAGCCTAATACCTGCCCTATTATGATGACTAGTCCAAATTATCTCTTCTTATAACACCCTCACTCAGTCATTTGTGATGGCCAATTAGTCCCAAAGTGTATTGTTCATTTGTGGAGAACAAAGAGTAGACTGGGAGAGAGCAGAGGACACTTCAGAGATAAGTTTGTGTGGAAGGAGGTTGTAAGTCAAATAAAATTGAGAGAAATGACAAAAGTGACCAATAAATTAATTAAAAACAGTATTAGAATAACATTGTCATCAGGAAACTAGAAGACTGGGAATTAAGGGGAACTAAGGTCTTTATGGGTAGGGACCATGTCATATATTTTGTATACAATCCATAATGAGGTAATGTGGTGCAGTGGAAAGAGTACTGGAATTCAGGTGAGAGGGTTTGGGTTCAAATCCTGATTTGCTATTTTTTTTACCTGAGTTCCCTAATCTGTCAAATGAGATGGTTAACCTAGATGGCTTTCACGATTCATTCCAACTTCAAATCTATGACTCTGATTATTTCATAGTATATGCTCGTTATGTAGTAGATAATCCAGGGCTTTGGATGAAGAGTTGGGAGATCTGGATTCATGTTCTGACTTGCTATCCATGTAACCTTACATAGGGTATTGTTCCATAGCCGTATGTATAGAATGATAAATTGAACTATGATCTCTAAGGTTTCATTGAGTTCTAACATTGTATGATTGATCCCTATACAGTTGACCACCAGATCTATATATCCAGGCTCTGAGCTTTAGTCCCATATCACCAATTGCCTATTTTTAATTTCAAACTCGTTGTCCCCCATATATGAAACTCAACACGTCCAAAATTTCATTCATTATCTTTCCACTCAAACTGCTTTCTCTCTGCCTAAGAATCCCCATCCTTCCAGTACCTCACATTCATAACCTCAGCATTTTCCTATGCCCTTCACTCTCTTTCACCTTACGCCTCCAATCAGTCATCCAATCTTGCTGGTTCTACATCCACAATATCTCTTGTATACAGCCCCATCTCTCTACTCACATAACTTCCATCAGAATTCAGGCCCTCATCACATCTTGCCTAGACTATTGCAACAACCTCCCTGTCTTGGGTCTCTTCTCACTCCAATCCATTTTACACACTGCCATTAAAGACATTCTCTTTAAGCAATCCAGTATTTATGAAGAAGCTACTACAAATCAGGCACTCAAGTGTTGGGGAAACAAAAAAAGGGAAAATCATAGTCCTTGTTCTCAAGGAGCTCACAGTTCATTGGGGAGGTGACATGCCAAGAATCATGCATGAACAAAATATATGCAGAATAAATTGGTGATTAATCTCAGAGGAAAGGCACTAGCATTAAGGAGGATCAGGAAAGACTTCTTGAAAAAGACTGAGGTTTTCCTGGTGTTCAAAGGAAACCAGGAGGTAGAGATGAGGAGGGAAAGAATCCTAATATCAGAAGGACAGTCAGTGGAAATGCACATAGTTGGGAGATGGAATATTTTGTATATAGGAAAGCAAGGAGACTCTTGGTGCTGGATCCCATACTACATGGAGAGCACTAGGGTAAAGGAACAGAAAGGTATATTGAAGTCTGGTTACAGAGGGCTTTAAAAGCAAAACACATGGTTTTCTATTTGATTGCAGGGATAATAAGGAAAACTGGACTTTATTAAATACGGGTGAAGGGGCAGCATGATCAGACCTGCATTTTGACCACTGATTGGAGGATGGGAATAAGGAGGGCAGCTGATTGGAATGTGTATCCTTGAGGCAAGGAGACCAAGCAGCAGGATCTTCAAATTATAGAGGCATGAGGGGATGAGGGTCTGCACCAGGGTAGAGGCAGTGTCAGGAGTGGAAAAGAAGGGGGTATACAAGAGATGTTTTGAAGATATAATTGACATGTCTTGGCAACTGACTTGATTTGGGGAGTGAGAAAGAGGGAAGAGTTGAAAATTATGCTTTGGTAGCCATCCTGGGAGATGGAGAGGATGGTGGTGCCCTCAACTATATAGATCTGATCTGACCATGCCATTCCCTGACTTAAAAACTCCAAAGGTTTCTTATCACTGTAGGACAAAACAGAGACATTTGTTTAATTTTTGAAGTCCTCTGTTAACTGACCTCACCCTATCTTTCCAATACCATTGGGTACTACTTCCCCTCCCACACTCCAATATCCAGTCAAACAGACCCTCTCTCTATTTCTCACACATAACATTCCATCTCCTAGTTTTTCACTGACCCACCCATATGTCTGGAATGCACTCCCTCCCTACTTTGGCCTTATAGAGTCCCTACTTTATCCTTAAAGATGCCACTGAAGATCTTTTGCATGAAGACCTTCCTGGCCTCCACTCCCAACTACTACTGCCCTCTCTCCCAAACTACCATGTATTTAACTAGTTTGTATGATTTGTATTTAATAACTTTATATTTATGTTACATGTGTGTATTTCTTATATTCCCCATTAGAATGTAGGACCCTTTCATATAGGGAGTATGCATTCTCTGTACTTGTATTCCACATACCCAGCACATTGTTAGTGGTTAATGAATACTTATTAATTCATTGATTAATTGATCCCATGACTAACCTAGAAGCTCACATCTTAAAGGAGCTCTATAGCACTAGATATCAAACACTGTAGGACACCAATGCTCTGAAAATTTAGAGGTAGAAGGTTATTCTACCTGATGCAGGAGAATCAGAGAATAAGAAATGTTACCTACTTCCAGGTAAATGGAAATAGAGGGCTCTCACATTAGCTGTCGACGGAAGGGTACAGAAAATTCAAACTTCTTGGGAAGCCAAGCATGTGAAAAGCTCAGAGACAGAATTGAGAACAGCTGAGCCTAGAAAATGAGGCAAAGAATCCAGCCCTGAGGAAGATTTACCTGAGGAAGACAGGACTAGATGCTATAACTCTACTATACTTATAATTGGCTTTCCCATTTATAGTATTTATTTTGGAATTCATGAAAGGAAAGTAGTTCTTGGCACTTTAAAGAATGGACTGAATGTGATGTGACTCGTGACTCATAATTGAGATTGAGTTAGGAAGAGGGAAAACTAAGCTTTCAAGGCAATAACATAAAAAGTCTTTCCACCACCACCCCTTAAGAGGTAGTTAGTGGTAAAAATAAAGAAATTCATGTCATTCTGATCTGATGTTTCTTTACAAGCACAAAGCTAGTCACTATCATAGGAATGTCTTTTCAGAATTGAAAGTCCCAGAACACCAAAGCTATGGGGCAAGGAGGGAATGGAATTTACTAGAGCTGAGTTTGCTTCTAGGACACTGCTTATGCTGCAAAGGGAAAAAGTAAGAGGAAAAGAGAGTTAGAGAGGGTAGAAAAGTGACAATGACCCAAAGATAGAGTGACTGAGATGGAGAGACAGAGAAAGAAACAACATACTTCAATCCTCTCAGCTGTCAATCCAACACCTTTCACCCTACATCAAATTCTCTTCCAATTTTTCCCCTTAAATTGCAATCCAAAATATACTGCAGATGTGATATCATTTTCCTTGATAACTGGACACCCCGAGTTAATGACTTTCCTTCCTTCCAGCGGGGAAACAATTTCGTTTTGCTTAATGTAATAATCTATTGTAATCCCTTCCTGTTTCCCACTCTGACCCAAGGCCCCATTGCAGAAGGAGCTCACCATCACCGGCCAGCTGTATTCAGGAACATTATCGTTGTTATCATGCCACACTAAGATTTGTGGAGTGATAGTCAAGCTAACCCTAGCCCCAGCCTCATGCTTTGTATATTGCCAATCCTCAGTGAATGCCAAGTAACGTTAATGGATAATGGAAAAAGATAAATTCCCTTTGGGGAAAATAGAAAACAAAACAAAAAACCCTAATCCCTTCACGTGGGCCACCCAGAGGGAGGCTCCTAAACTGGGAAAGAGACCATTGAGACCTGGGAAAGATTAGCAATTTGGTCCTATTATTTACTTTTCTTCAGTCCATATTGGAAATAGAGCCCTTGCCCATCTACTCTTTTCCATCTCTTTGGACAGCTACCTGAGTAAATCTAAGGCAGAAGTGAAGCAGCCACAGTGTGCTACAGCAGACCAGAGACAATGACAGGCTGAGAGATGAATGGGCCCTATGCTAACAGGCAGCTTCTGGGCAGAATGCTTCAGGAGCTACCAGGAAGAGGCCAGACTTAAAACACGAGGCAGCCAGCTTGGCTCTCGAAACTGCTGACTCAGGCAAAGCTACAGCGCCTTCGCCAGCGCAGTTGACGAATGGGAGTGAGGCTAATTTGGTGCTGTTTGTTTCTCATTTCCAAGTCCTCATTAAAATAATCTGCTTTGATTGTCTGGGGGAAGTTATTTTTGTGCTTCCTTTCCCTCTACTATATCAATACAATTTCAGAGGCGGCAGAAATCTATGGGGAGGGGGCCAGACTGTCCTGCCCAGGGAGAGAGGGAATTTATTGCCAGTTAGGAACAGTGCCAGCTGCCTTGAGATCTAGAGATTCCAGGCCCCCCAAATTCTTCCTAGCCCTTAGGCCCCCAAAAGCATCAGCCTGTTCACTCCCAAAACAGGTATACAGAGCTACCTCCTTGACTGTGGTGGCACTGATAGGCAGGGGACCCTCAAAGAAAGAAATGGAAAAGACATGATTAAAACTAGGAATCTTATGCCTCCATTCCCACCAAAGCATCAAAGACAGTGTGGAGCTTAATTCAGAGTCAGGAAAATGGGTTCATAATACATCTCTGACAGATACTGGTTGTGTATCCAGGCAACTCTCAAGTCCAGAAGGTGTAGACCAGCTGCTACTTGCTATTTGCAATAATAGAGGCAATATACTTACTTGGAGTTCCCTATATCAACGACAAAATGAGATGACAGAGCTACTCTGAAAAAAAAAAGTCAGCACTTCTGCCCAGAATGAGACAAGATGGGAATTTTAGTCTGTATAAAGGACCCAAATAAATCCCTTCATCTCTCAAATATTCTTTGTAGAAGCTGATATCAGAGGATCAATAAATCAATAAGCATATGTTGAACACCATGCTTAGGTAAGACATTGTGATGAGTTATTCAGTTTAATTCACACTAAATTACCTACTGTATGTAGATCACTCTAATTAGCACTGGGCAAATTTTTGTTTGTTGTGTTTCATTTTTAGTCTGTCTCTATTATTTCATCCTCTACCAACACCAAACAATATCTGCTTGTATTGAGAGGCTATGATTCAGGTTCACACGGGTGTCAGAGGTGAGACTTGAATCCAAGTCTTCTTGAAGTAGATACACATTTTAAGTGTCTCTTTGCCTTGGGAGCTTGGGTCTGATAAGATAAGACAAACATGAAAGTGATTTTTCAGTTAAGAATCTGCTTAGTCTGAATGGTCAGTATAGAGATGACACCCTTATCCTCTTAAATTTATTATCTTGAAGTAAAGCCTCTTCACACTCAGTTTTTTCTAGTGACCAAGAAGAATCTATGTGGTATGATGGCTTTCTTAGCACATCAAAGTAAAGCAGGAGAGAAGAGAAGGGGCGAAGAGGGGAGGGAAAAGGGAAAGAGGGAAGAGGAAGGAAGGGGAGGGAATGGGAAGAGGAGGAGAGAAACAGAGGGAGAGGAGAGAAAGGGAGAGAGAAACAAAGAGACAGAGAGAAAGACAGAGAGACAGAAAGACAAAGAGACAGAGAAACAGAGAGAGAATATACAAGAGAAACATTAATTGTTATGAATTTTGACCACTAAAAGTCTTATGAATATGATGCCAACCCTTCTCTCAATGAGCTTAGCTAGTGGCATAAAGTATAATATCTCTATGAAAGATAACTAACCTATCAGTTGATTAAGTTTGGTGACAAATGACTTGTACAGAAAATAGGGGCTATAAGATTTCAGAATCCAATAGATTTTTGGCATTTGTAGCCACTGTCTCCTAAGCACCAATTAGGGACAGACTGTAGCTTGGTCCCCTTCCCCAATACCTTTACCCTTGACTAATGAAAGATCTCATATTTTGGAACCTATTTCCTACTCTGGCCCTGCATCACACCAAGCAATCTTGTTTAATCCTAAACTGGTTAGCTTGGGAGGAATAGGGATTGCCACTTCATTTCACTGTTATGCATTAATATTCAATGAGCTCCTCATACAATTGAGTATGAGTCTTTGCCAGGACCTCTCATCTGGTGGGAAAGGGTACATTAGTTTTTAACATTTGTATCAGACCCTACAAAACACTTTTCTCACAGAAACCCTGTCAGGTAGGGCAAGTGACATTTTTACCTTTTAACAGAGAGGAACTGAAATTCTGAGGGTTTCACTGACCAGCTTATGGCTACACAGCTAGTACGCAGCAGGACTGAAACCTTAACTGTTCCAGCTTCAATACCAGCATTCTTCCCAGGGTACTATGCTGCCTGCCTCAGCCCTCCATTCCCTCTCTCTCCCCTTAGGGATCAGAGCACGCTTTGGCATCCTGCTTCCCTTCCTCCTTTCTTTCCTTTTTCCTTTTCACTTTCCTCCTAAATTTGCACTTTCTCCTACTAGTTCCCTCCCATCAGGCAGAGTTGCCTCTTGTTTATTCCTACTACTCAAGTGGATCTACTTGGTCTTTAGGAGTTTTAATGTTTCCACAATCAACATATTTTAAAGTCTTGGGAAAGGGTTTTAATTGGCTGAAACGCTGATTGCCATAACAACTGGCTAATGAACCATCTGGTGGTACATGTAATATTTATTTATGAATTAAACCCACAGCACACTGTGAAGGCTAGTTTCCTCTCAAGGACAGCAGGGAAGTCTCTGGGTGCCAGCAGAGAGAATTCTTGGCAGGGGAGGGTTTCACAAGACCCTAGCCAGCCAAGTGGGAAGATGAAGGAGAATAAGGTTGCTTCTTCCAGGCAGCGGGCATTAACAGGGAAATGAGCTCTCTTGATTGGGTAAATCAACCCTGAATTTTATAAAGGCATTGGAACATTATAACAAAACATTGGATTTGGAAAAGGCAAGGCTCAAATACCAATAGTAGCAATTGGCAGGCTGTCAATTTTAAGCCCATAGAGGGTTTACGGACAATATCTTTACTTCTAGATTATCAGAGAGGGTAGGTTAAAGCATTGCCTTGTAGATTAGGTTTAGGATTTGTAGATTCATAAAACAGCTACTAATGTCCATGTGAGGCAGGAAATCCTAATAGGGCAATCACCAATGGCCAATCAGTCTCGGAAGTACATGCATCTCCAAGATGGGTGTTCCCATCAAATTCCAAGTTCCTTCAGCCATTTAGTCTCCACCTCAGCAACTTGTGGCTTTATCAATCTTCTCCCTAATCTGGTTTCAGGCATCTTAACTTCTAAAAATTAAAAATTACCTAATTATGGAGGAAAAAAGTCTCTGGTCTGGTGTTAAAGTATGGCAGAATAAGAAACAAAGCTTGGAGTTAGAGAAAGATGGGGGTGAGTGGAAAGAAAAGCCATGGAATGTCAGAGAAAGAAAAATAAAATTTTCCCTACTTCAGGGGCATAACAATTGGGGAATTGGCAGGAGTTCTTGCTAGAAAACTTTAGAGAAATGTTTTGAATTAATAATAATTCTATATCTCTATCTATCTATCTATCTATCTATCTATCTATCTATCTATCTATCTATCTATCTATCTATCTATCTATCTATCTATCTACCCATCTACAGGGGATTGTGGTGATAAAACCAGACCAGATGGGCCATCATGGTCTTTTGCTTTTGTATTGAACTGGGTTTTGGCTGCTTTGTGTGGGTTTAGAGCTTGTTTATGCCTTGGTTTCTAGTTTTGCCCGCTCTAGGCAACACTTAAAAGGTACATAAACAAAAAAGGAGAAAGAAGAAAGAAAGAAAAAAACCACCACACTTTCAGGTTGCCTTGAAATAATTCACCAGTCCCCAAACCCAGATGGATAGGAAAGGGCTGTGATGGGCCTTCCTTTGTGGTCCTTTTCAGATTTCTGCACCACACACACACACACACACACACACACACACACACACACACACACACACACACACACGTTTTGCTTGGCAGTTTATGAAAAAGAAAAAAAGGGCAAAACCCCCCAGTATACCTCTTCTGTCTCAGGGAGTCTGCCTCCAGTCCTGTAAAATCTCCCCACTAGCTGTCATCAAAACTCTCCTCATCCCCTGAGAATTTACACACCTCATCTGTTACCTCCTGGCAGGGACAATATAGATGAGTAATTTCTTAAAGGGAGGACTGGGCATTTGTATGCACCAATTAGCCTAGAGTCTCCTGAATGAATTGAATTGGGTTATAATCTGGATTTGCTTGTAATCAGATATATTTTTGGTCGGTAGTGGGGGAAGGGCGAATCGGGTAGGGGGTGGGTGGGTGGGTTCAAAGAAAGAAAGCCCAGCCCGATTTCATTAAACTTGCATGAATATGCAAAAGGAGACTAATTGCCCTCTTCAAAAACTAATCATTCTAGATTTTACAAGCTGTATTATAAAACCTGACATACTTATTTTCCCCTTTTATTATATTTGTAAGCATTACTCCTTCTGCAAAGAAAATCAAGTCCTATTTTTATCAGTTGCCGCCATCTCCCTTTCCTGTTTTCAGCCCTTGTTTTCCTACTCCCCCCCTTCTCCTTTTGCTGAACATAGCAGCATTTCCAAGTGTATTAATTGCCCTGTGAAATGCACTTGGTCATTAGAATTCCCCATTCAAAACTATTATCTTGTGCCATTATGCCTTTGCATTATATTTATTTAAATGTGCCTCTTCAGAATTAGCTCATTTTTAACAGCTAGCCATGCCTGAAATATTGTTCAAATTCAAGCTGCTCTCATATCATTTTTCTCTCCCTTTCCTGACCATGATGTCTGGACTCCAGCATCCCCATCCTGAATGGGGCTGGCTTTGTTGAGAAGTCTAAGGCTGGCTTTGTTTAGTGTGTTTGCTAAGTGAATTCCAGTCTTAGCTATGCATTAGGAAAGTGAAACCAAGTCATAGGAAAGAAGATCCAGGGCTAGGGAGAGACCTCATGTGTCTCTGGGACACAATTTCACAATGGTACAATGAGGAGGAATGTACCAGATCACACACTGATAGGTCCCTCTATATGACCCTGTGAAACTATAACCTAGTTCAACCCCCTTGTTGGACATATGAGAACCAGGAACCTTGACCAAAGTCACACAGATACTAAGAAGAACTAAGATTTCAATCTAGGCTGGCTGACTCTAAAGCCAATGATCTCTCCACTGTGACACATACACATACCTCTGGGACAGGCATAATCTCAACACAGGAGGATATGATTTATCCATGTAAGGGGTACACGTTGTTGTCAGTTAGTAGTCACTCATAGCCCCTGGATGAAGGAGGGAATAGGCAAGTGCAACTCCCCACTTTCCAATGGCTTTAGTATTTGGTTCTACCCATTTCAGGTAGTCAGTATATGTCAGTTTCAACATGTTCATTTATCTAACAGCAGTTAGCTTGGGAGTCCCAAATAGGATGATAATCATAATAATAATTATTATTAATAATAAATATGTATGTTGGTTTTTAAGTTTTCAAAGTACTTTCTACGAATTCTCAGTTGAGGATCTATCAATATCTGCAAGGTAGTCCTGCCCAGAGGCAGGGTTATAGGCTAGATGATCTCTTGAGATCCTTTCTGACCCCCAAATTCTAGTAGTCTATGTTAAAGAATTGACAGAGCTTCCTTTCTAACAGCTGAATTCTTTAAAAAAAATTTCCCTCCAGAGTATATTAAAGATTCCCCCATTTGTCAACCTGTCCTTTTCTTTTTACTTACCCCCCTAGAGAATTGACTTCCATTAACATCTTGTTACCTACAGAGCAGAGAGTAGACCCCACGCAGTGGATAAGGGTAGATCTCATCACCCCCAGGAGTTCTCACCATTAGCCAGGCTTCCTCTGGAGTCATTCTGTCACAGAGCTAATGGATGGGAAATGGGGCTCGCAGATTACTTCGAGCAAGTGGGGGGATGTTGTATCAAGGAAGTGAGAAGTTTGACTCAGGGATAGGAAGGGGATCCCTGAACTTTAGGGAACAGTGTTAATGGTTTGTAGGTGGCTAGTGGTTAAGAGGGCTAAACTTGGAGTCAGGAAGACTTGAATTTAAATTCCTCCTCAGACACTTACTAGCTATGTGACTCTGGGCAAGTCAATGAACTTCTATTTGCCTTGATCCACAGGAGAAGGAAATGGCAAATCACTCCAGTATCTTTGCCAAGAAAACTTTATGGACAATTTGGTTTGTGGGGTCATAATGAGTTGGATATGACAGTGACAGAACAACAGTTCTGGATGTCAAGTAACCTCTTTCAGATTCAGGTTTTTCATCTATAAAATGTGAATAATAATCATAAATTATGGGAATTGATTAATATAATATGGTACAGCACTGTGCAAATCTTAAAATTCTAGGTGGCACAGTGCATAGATCTCTGGGCCTAGAAACAGGGAGACCCGAGTTCTAATTCAGCCTCAGACATTTAGTAGCTATATGACCATGGTCAAGTCACTCACCTCTTTGCCTCAGTTTCTGTAACTGTTAAATAAGGATAATAATGGCATTTATCTCCCTGGGTTGTTGTGAAGATCAAATGGGATATTTGTAAAGTACTTAGCACAGCACCAGGTACTCAGTAGGCTCTTGATAAGTATCTGTTCCCTTTCTCTCCCCTTGTATAAATTTTAGCTATTCTTATTAATGAGGTTATGTGTGCTGTAAGTCTCAAGATCCAGAGTATGGTCCATCTGTCCTCATCATTTATTGAGAACTCAGGGTATGTTGATGAATAGAGACCTGTCCTGAGCATGGTGATCCAGGAGAAATAAGAGTTTCTGAAAGTAACTTTTGGGGGATTTCTGGTCTAATGGGGAGATAGGATTATTATAAATAGCTAAGTAGAGACATTTTACTTTTAGTAGACGCAGCTACTGGAAACTTAGGAAAAAAAGTTCTTTCCCTCAAAATCCTTAACATTATCAAATGACTAACCATAAGAAATAGATGTGATGATATCAATGGAAATGACATTGACGATAACCTTACCATCTGTTTGCTACTGCACCCTGAGAGTAATGGACCTTTTCTTCTGACTTGCTGCTGAAACCTACTAAATATATTTTCTTCTCCTTATTGGAATGTGAACATCATGCAAGCAGGAATTGTCTTTCATTTCTACTTGTATCCTCAGAGATTAGCACAGTGTTTTACACACAGTAAGCATTTAATAAATGCTTTATCATTTATTCATTTGTTTTGTCTGTTGAGTGATTCTTGAACATCTTGACCTCAGTTGGTCTCCCTGTAAAATGGAGAAGTAAGTTATTTTGCATTCCTCATTTTCCTGAGCTCTGAGAGGAGGAGGAAGCCAATATGTGGGAAGTGACATGAGTCAAACTCCACAGAAGAAAGTCTTTAGAGCAATATTATGTTTTTCTTCCTGTGTCCATAGAAAAGCTAACTCTGAACTCCATTTATTGTTCTCTAATAAGCCCTCACTGGGGCATGAGTAGAAATGACAATTAAGTCATATAGTTTTAGATTCCAAGACAGTGGTACCATACAAATAATGATGAGCATGGGTTGCATTTATATACTACTTTATTTAGAGTTTACAAAGCTCTTTTTATCTCAACTACCCTGTTGTAGAGGGTTGTACATGTCTTAATTATCCCAGGTTTACAGGGCGAACAGCTAACTCATGAGAAAATAATTTGTTTAAGGTCACACAACTAGTAAGTGGTAGGGCTAGAATTCAAGTGAAAGGAAGAATGAAAAGAAAAGCACTTATTAAGTACTAACTGTTTGCTAAGCACTGTGCTAAACATGAGGAATACAGGGAAAGAGAGAGAAATGGAGACCGAGACAGAGAAACACACACAGAGAGAGAGAGGGATACAGAGAGACAGAGACAGAGAGAGACAGAGACAGAGACAGAAAGAGAGAGAGAGAGACAGAGAGGGACAGACACACAGAGAGACACAGAGACAGAGGGAGATAGAGTGGAGAAAGAGAAATAGAGGAAGAAACACAGTGAGAGACAGAAACCCACAGAGGGACAGAATGAGAAACAGAGAGACAGGAGAAAGAGAGAAATAGAGGCAGAGAGAGACAGACAGAGAAAAAGAGACAGATCAGAGAGGAAAAAGAAAGAAAGAAATAGAATAAAAGAGAGATCAATAGTGAAATAGAGGCAGATAGACACAGACACAATCAGTTAAATAATTATTATGTTCCAGACACAAGACTAAGGACTGGGGATACAAAGAAAGGCAAAAGACAGTCCCTGTTCTTTAGGAGCTCACATCTTAAGAGGTGAAGATGACACATAAAGTAGAATGGTGTAAACCAGGTTTTCTGTTTTTGAGATTCTTTCCATTATATTGAGCTTGAAGGGAAAGTACACCTTTTCTTATTGCAGCCATCTCACTCTCTGTGTAACTCCTCTTGACTCTGAACAAACCATTATAGATTGTTTATTTTCTGCTTTTATTTCTCTTTTGAAGGGAAGCAGTTAAAGATAGAGTGTGGAAAAGGAGGTTTCTCATATAGAGAGGTGTCTTTCCTCAATTTACATAAAAGAACCTTTGGCAATTGGCTGGGGCTGGCCACATCTGGGTTGCAATTTCTGCGTGTGAATTGGACTTGACTCTCCAAAATCTCTCTGCTCAGTTCTATCCCTTAGGAATACAGAGATGGTTTCCCCTCCTCCCCCAATAATATATTTCTTCTTTAACAAAGAACATTCAGGAAAAACAAACATATCTGTGGCTGGCTATTGCAGCCTGTGTCAAGACCTCCATTAGCAATGGCTTTTTCCGTAAAACAACAAAGCTAAATAAGATAGCCTCTCTATCCAAGGATACCCAACTCCCAGGGGCTGCTACTCTTGAATCTGAGCTCAGTTGCTGAGTGCAGTGAGACCTCCAAAAGGTGGGAGAAAAGAGACACAGAACCTCCTGACCTATTTATAAGGCAAGGGGGTCTACTCTCTGCATGGAATAAGAGTGGCTTAAGCAGGATAAAAAATTGTACATTTTTCCCTAATGTTTTTCCCCTATCTACTGACAAGTGACCCTCTGCATTAATTCTCTTTCTTGCTGAAGGTCTTTTGAATATTTAAACCAAAGACCCAAGATGTGCCCATCGATTTCCCACAGGGGGTTATATCCGGCTTAATTTCCTTTTACAAGGGCTTTCTGACACAGCCAGCAGCCTCCTCCATGTTCCCAGATGGCCCTATATCTCACTGCCATTCTTATGCTACAACTTCGCCCCTCTCCTTTTTATTAACATCAGTCTTATTTCTCCTGTACATTTCTCTTGAACCCCGGCTATTTTGTTTGCTCATTTAGGGAAGGGAGGAACTGAAGAGAAACACAACTTAATAATTTAATTCAGAAATCGTTTATTAAATACCTACCATGTCGAAGAGAATGTATTAGGTACTGTAGCTTTGGGGACAAAAATAAAATTGTCCTTGTCTTTGAGTGGTTTAGACTCTTTAGCAGCATACAATAAGTATATGTATTAATAAATGCAAAAAAAGCATGCAAAGTCAAAGAAAGCAATTTCAAGAAGGAAGAAGCCCTAAGAACTGGGAGTTGGGGATCAGCAAAGGTGTGAATTTGAGGCAGCAAATGAACCCTACATTGAGGAAATTTGGAGAATGAATTCTCAGGCTAAGAAATGGAGAAGAAGCAAGAGATGCCTCTTCGTAACCTTTATAGGTTAACCCGATGTCCTCCTCACCTCCTATGCCCAGTTTCAGCTGCCAGAGCTGTGGGAAAAGCCTTGAACAGACCATGGACTTATAGAACATCATGAATTTAGAGATAGAAGGGACCTTAAAAGATATTTAGTCCAACCTCTTCATTTTGCAGATTAAAAAAAAAATGGAAGTGGAGAGATGATAGCAAGCTACACATGAGTCAGACTGGAGGGAGAAGGTGGCACAGTGGAAAGAGTGCTGGAACTGGAAGTCAGAAGGACATGAGTTCTAATTTGGCCTCGGACATTTATTAGCTATGTAATTCAGGGGAAATCAGTTAATCTCGGTCAGCCTCAGTTTCTCTATCTATAAAATGGAGATAATAATAGCACCTACACCCCAGGGTTGTTGTGAGGATCCTATAAGAAAAAATTTGTAAAGCACTTTGCAAATCTGAAAGTATGCATATGTATATGTGTGTATGTTTATATATGTTTATATATTTATATATATACACATATACATGTGTGCATATATGTGTATATGTATATACAAGTATACTTTCTCATTTGTATATGCACATGCATATGTGTGTATAAATATGCACACAAAATTTCAGGTTTGCAAAGCTCTTTACAAATTTTCTCCTATGATCTTCTCAACAATCCTGGAAGGATACACACACAAACATACATACACATATTATATGTATGGGTATGCATATATACATACACATTATATGTATGTGTATGGCACATATAAGATATATGTATGTGTATAACGTATAAGATTATATATCATATATAAATATATATATATATTATATTCTATACATATATACATTTATCTTCAGGTTTGCAAGACTCTTTATAAATTTTCTTATATGATCCTCTCGACAATCCTGGAAGGATAGACACACATATACACATACATACATACATACATATACACACACATACATACATATATACTACATACACACATATATGTATGTGCATAACATAAGATTACATATCATGCTATATATACATAGATACATATATTCATATATATGTATAAATACATATATACACACACACACATAGATATATACAAAACACCTTCAGATTTGCAAAGCTCTTTACAATTTTTCTCATATGTTGCTCTCAATAGTTTTGAGAGGTAGTATGTGTATGTATATACACAAATAAGATTATGTATCTTATCATATCATATAAAATACATAATTTTATTATATACATAAATACACACATTTTGGGGTTTGAAAAATGCTCTACAAATATTTTACATATATGGATATAATGTGTTTATTACATTTGTTTATATCTTTATATATAGTATTGCAGATATTTTATATGTATACATATATATGTATATCCAGCTTCTAGGTTCATTTGAATTTTAAACTTAGCAGAGATCTCCACCTTTCAGACTGATTTTAGCTCAATACTTCCTGAAAGTCTCATAAAGGTTCCCACCAATGCTCAGGGGCTATGAATGCTACTGTTGTAACAGAGTTAAGACAAATCTCTGTGCAGGTAACTTTCCCTTCTTAGAGACTGCTGATAATCAGTAGATCCACTAGGTGGCAATGCTCTTGAAAGCTCAGCCCTGAATTGCTCCTGCGATTCCTGGCATTTTTAGCTAGTCCGCAGAAGGGTATTTTTTATAGGGTAGGCTTATTAAAAGTGCTTACTGAAGATAAAGAAATAGTAAAAACTAAATACTTCCGACCTTTTTGTTTGTTCACCTTTTGGTCTTATACTCAGGAAACAGCTCAGCCCCCAATATCGTGAGCTCAGAGAAGAGTTCTACACTGTGCTGCTTTCTGTGGTCACAGGTTAAGGACTTGATTTGAACATGCTGGGGAAGCAAGCAATGTGGTGAGAAGTAGGCTTAGAGGCCTCTTTCTTCATGAAGCGATTCTTTGTCATTCAATATTGAAAGAAAAGGGCCCTAGCCCCATTGCAAGTGTGATGAACAGAATGTGCTTGCTAAACAAAGGTCGATCTGGTCAGGAGACTTGGCTAGACTCAGTACAAATACAAGCTAAAAAGTCACTGGATTAGAAAATGACAGACCTGGTTGCTCTGACCCTGCTGCTAACTCCAGGTGTGTTAACTGTTATGGGCCCTTTCCTTATATAGAGAGAAGTGGGGAATGTCATGGGCCCAGAGCACCCCAGAAGTTCTCTGGGGTACATCAAGGAACCTTTTCCTTGAGAAGCTAAACCAAATGACAGACACACCTAAAGAGATAAGTGGAACCAGATCAGACTGAGCTAGCTTCAGGACCTTCACCCTTCATTCTAGTCTTCCTCAACCCTGGGGAGATAAGATTAGGTGTGGCTGCTTCCTTTGTGTCCTGAAGAGAGAGATGGCTTGAGAGATCCGCAGCCACCCCTCACCCAACTCCATCCACCATCAGTGGGGGATGGTCCTCTCTCACTAAGGGAACTTTCCGTAGTCAGATGATCACGCCATCAGTCCTCTATAAAAGTATCTACCTGTCTCTAGTTTGAGGAGATTGGTATCTCAGAGCCACACACTCTGTGCCATGCCTTTCTCCCCATGAGAAGTCCAAGGATTTATCTCGTGGTTTCCCTTCCCTTCCCCTGCCCCTAATAAACTACCATCTTATTCTAATTGCTTTTGTGTGCAAGAGGGTATCATTCTTTAAAGAGGAATTCCTAAGAACCCCAAACCTGTAACCCCCTTCCCAAATACCCTATCCCTACCCAAATCCCCTACCCCATTTTCCACACAATATAACCTTGGAAAAGTCCCTCGCCAGCTCTGTGCCTTGGTTTCCCCATGTGAAAATGGAAAGGAGTTGGACCAGCTAATCTCTAAAGACCTACCCAACTCTAACCTTCTCAGATTTGGTTAGTTCAAGAACCATTTCTTCAATAGTGCAACAACAGCCAAAGTCCTTTCCAGCTCTAAAATTTGATGAAAGTACATAATTACAGAGATTTTCTAGTTTATGAAATAAGGGGGAAAAAAGATAAATAGATTCATTGGCATTCATTGGTGTGCTTCTTTGGAAGGATTCTTAAATATCTTTCACACCTATGCATTTGTTCCTTCCTACTAAATGCTACTCTCTGATTTTGAAGTCTCGAGGCTTTAACCTTGTTAAGCCTTAATTTCCTTGCGTGTAAAATGATGGGGTTCAAATAGGTCTCCCAGGCCCATTGCAGCTCCAGGTTTATGACCCTACATCACAAACTGCACTTTGAGAGGCAATGTGATATAGTAGAGAAAGCACTGGCTCTGAAATAAGAGGTGCTTTGTTCAATGCTCTTCTCTAATCTTTGCTACTTCTGTGACCTTGGGCAAGTCACTTCACTCCCTGAGCCTCCATTTTCTGAACTAAAATGAAAAGGTTGGGCAAGATGCTTCTAAAGTTCCACCTAGCTCTAGATCTGCAATTCTTTTATCTTTTTCATCCTCTTCCTTCCCTCTCTTTTCTCTAGAGACCAGCTCAGAATTCTGCATGCAATGGTTATTTAGAACATGTTACTGAATGACTTTCCATGCAGTTTAAAAAATTAAAGATTTTCTTTATTAATAAATATTAGAAGGAGTGGATGCCTGTGTGTATGGTGACTCAAAGTCAGGGAACCTTTCTGTTCTTAGCATCCCAAAAGAGTTTCTCCACTGTAGTGGAATGAGAGGAAGTGTTTCTAGTCCCTTCTTGGTCTCCTTCCTAAAACCCCATCTTAGTAAAATGAGAACTCCCTACTTTGGAGACAGAAGACTTAGAACTGTTTTAGTTCTCAAGTTTGGACACTAGGTGGCGAAAAACAGGTCACTGTTTCTGTGCTCTGTAAGAAAGAACATTCACTCAGGGAAGGTGAATCATGCTATAGTGTGGAGTTGGGGAGTAGAGGAGCTGGGAGAAAGACTAAAAAACAAATGCAGGAGAAAGCACTTTGGGAGCAGTGGTGGGCAGCGGCTGGGAGTGCTCAGCCTGTATTTTTCATAGAAAATCCAGAATTTCAAGCCGATTTATTTCTCCACCCTCTCCCTGACCCCCTAATCTAGTACTTACATTTAAATACCCTGCAGACACTAGTAGACATAACAAATGCTGAGGGTATTTCAGTTATTTGGGGGCCAAGAATTTAAGATGAATTTTGGCCCTTTTGCCTTATTCAGATCCATTTAAATTTCCTATGTTCAATTTTACATGTCCTATTCTTCTTCTTCTTTTTTTTTTTTTTTAGTGAGGCAATTGGGGTTAAGTGACTTGCCCAGGGTCACACAGCTAGTAAGTGTTAAGTGTCTGAGGCCAGATTTGAACTCAGGTACTCCTGACTCCAGGGCTGGTGCTCTATCCACTGTGCCACCTAGCTGCCCCTGTCCTATTCTTCTTTCTTTCACATCACATCTCTTCTTTTCCCTGCAAGGGAAGAAAACAGAAGTAATCATGTGATGAGTGAGAACTCAAAGCAAGCTAAGACTTAACCTCAAAAGCTGAAGGCCTATGGCCTTGATTTTCCCAAAGATTTCTTTCAGGAAGAACTACTTCCTGACTTTGTCCAGTATTGACAATTTTACATAATACACACACACACACACACACACAAACAAGTATATGTGCATATATATATATATATTCAAAAAGAGAGAAAGAAGAAAGACAGAGACAGAATTAGGATTTATAATCAGGGTATCCTAAAAATCTTGTTGAGCCTTAATTTCCACATGTGTAAAGTGAGCCTTGTTTAAGCTTTAATAGCTTAAAACTTTACTAAGATTTTGGAAGTACTTTTTATATGGAGATTGTTATTACAAATATATGTGTGTATATATGTACATATTGTTATAGAAAATTTTTATAAAATATATTGTCACTTTATATAAAACATGCACCTCTATAAGTGTATATGTGTGTATGCATAGAGAGAGATAGTTTGTATTTATATATATATACATACATGCACATTTATACATATATATGTACACACACATAAATAAACATGAATATATGCCTTCCTTCTAAATTTATCTTCTATTTATACTATATATTTTGTGTTATTTGTCTGTTTTCTCCCAAATTATGAGGTGAACTACTTGGATACAGGGATACTATTTTTACTTTTCTTTATCCCAGTGAAGAATTCCCTCCCTAAAATGGGCTGTTACCACTATAAGAATGTCTTATAGGGGCAGCTAAGTGGTACAGTGGATAGAGCACCAGCCCTGGATTCAGAAGGACCTGAGTTCAAATCCGTCCTCAGACACTTAACACTTACCAGCTGTGTGACCCTGGGCAAGTCACTTAACCCCAATTGCCTCACCAAAAAAAAAAAAAAAAGAATGTCTTATAGAAAGTTGCCTAGGGCAAAAAGAGGTTAAATGTCTTTCCCAGGGTTATATAGTCAATGTGGCTCAGAGGTGGGACTTGATCCACATCTTCCAGACTTTGAGGCCAGATCTCTGTCCACTCTATCAAGTTGGCTCCCATCACCATCACCACCACCATCATCACCACCACCAATCACTACCACCACCAGCAGTGCCACAACTACCACTATCAAACATGTATATAATATCTTTTTTCTGCTGAGGTTTTTTATGATGCTTCTCCATGGTGAGGTGCTGTTCCTGGGTATATTAAGTCTATGTTGGTAGAGCACTATTTCTGTAGGTCCTTCCAAGATAGAAAGAATCAGAGTATTGCCTGTGAAATATCCTGGGTGCTATATCTGTATTCCAAGCCATATCTGTGGCCTAAGGATCAGTCTGCTCAGCTTTAGGCAGATCATCACCAGAAGGTTGGCCACCAGAGGATAATGTTTTATTTTTGTATTTCACATTGTTTGACCAGAAAGACTCATGATACTCTCACCAACAGGTGAGGAATTGCAATCTACAGAGGAAACACTGGTGATCCATAGTCAAGATCAGACAAGATTTAGTAGCTCACATGTTAAAGGAGTGGAAGGCTTAAAACATGACATTCCGGAATGCAAAAGAGCTAGGATATCAAACAAGAATAACTGAGACAGCAAATCTGAGTATAATATTTCAGGGGAAATATTGGGTATTTAATGAAATAGAGGACTTTCAAACATTCCTGATGACCAGGGTTTAATAGAAAATCACTATTGATTAGGGAATGCAAATTAAAACAACTCTGAAGTACTATTTCACACCAATCAGAAATTACAAAGACTAGAGGGGTTGAGGGGAAAATAGGTACACTAATGACCTGTTGGTGGAATAGTGAACTGGTCAAACCGTTCTAGAGAACAATTTGGAACCAAACCCAAAGGGTTATAAAACTATGCATACCCCTTTACTCAACAATTCCACTACTAGGTCTGTATGCCAAAGAAATCAAGGAAAAAGGAAAACAACCTATAGCTATAAAATATTTATGGCAGTTCTTTTTGTGGTGGCAAAAATTAGAAATTGAAGGGATGCTCATCAGTTAGGGTATGGCTGAAAAACATGGGGCATATGATTGTAACAGAGAACTATTGTGCTATAAGAAATGGCTAGTGGGGTGGTTTCAGTAAAACAAGGCAAGGCCTATATTAACTTATTCAAAATGTAGTTAGAACCAGATCATTGTGCACATTAATAGCAGTGTTGTAGTGATGATCAACTCTGAAAGCGTTGGCTACTGTGATCAACACAATGTTCCAAGACAATTCCAAAGGACTCATGAATAAAGAAATACCATTCACCTCCAAAGAAGTAACTGATGAACTCTAAGTACAAATTGAAGTATAATTTTCTCACTTTCTTTTTTCCTGATTTTTTGAAATATAGCTGTTTTACATGATTTCAAATGTAGAATTGATATCATATTGTTCGCCTTCCCAGTGGGTGGAGAAATGGATGGGAGGGAGGAGGAGAATTTAGAACTCAAAATTTAAAAAGAAAAGAATTCAAAATAAATAAATGAAAAAAAGAAGGCAAAAAAATAAAAAAGAAATCCAGGTATACTATTTCTCAAAGTTTCCCTTAAACTATTAGTTTAATATAGTGTTTCTCAAACTTTTGGTTTCAGGACCCCTTTACACTCTTAAAAATTAATGGGGCTCTCTCCATCCAAAAGAGATTTTTTAAAAAGTTTAAGTAGATTATAATTCTTAATGTACATTCTATTTGAAATGAAAACCTTTTAGTATTGTTTTAAAATTTTTGACCTCATGGGCCACCTGAAAGGGTTTCAGATATTCCTAGCAATATCCAGACCAAAGTCAGAACCATTGGTTTGGTTAATCTCTCAAAGAATGAATAAATCTGTTTGTAATGAATCCATCTTGGCTCTTAGTGATCACCACTTCCCTTTCTAAGACTGGCATTTTAACAATGTGTTATAGAATTTTTCAAGGAATTGAAGTCAGGTTGAAGTATCCATCTTCTGCTGTTTTTTTAAAAGTTGAGACCACATTCCTTATCTCTAGTTCCATGATGCTTTTCTTATTCTCTATCAAGAATTATTGATACTGCCTCTGGTAGTATTTTCTACCAGAGATTTTGTTATTATTGTTTTTGTATTCAGGTATAAAGTTAAACCATTCTTTATGACTTGATTCATGGAGAGTAGTTTGCTTCTCTCTAACCATCTCCTTACTTATACAAAGCCTCCCAAAAGTCTTAGTGGACTTTTAAGTGTCACTAAGACTTTTTTTTTGTGGGGCAATGAGGGTTAAGTGACATGCCCAGGGTAACACAGCTAGTAAGTGTCAAGTGTCTGAGTCTGGATTTGAACTCAGGTCCTCCTGACTCCTGGGCCAGTGCTCTATTCACTGCACCACCTAGCTGCCCCTGTGTCACTAAGACTTTTGAGGATACCTTGTATTATGTTCAAATTTCCTGTTAACATTTTTTCCTATACTTCCAAATCCCAGAATTATTCTCCTTGGTAAAGAAAATAAAATAGAAATATGTTAAGTAATCAAGTAGTTCTGCCTTCTCTTCATTGTTCTTTATCATCCTCCCATCCACCATAAGCAATACTCCTATCCTAGCTTTGCTCATTCTCTTTCTTGCCTCAGTATAGCTGCAAAAGTATTGTTCATTGTCATTTACATTCAACATAAACTCGAATTCATTCAGAGTGTTAGCACTCCTGACATTATTCTTGGAGTACCATGCCACTCTTTGGTATTCATCCTGTGTTACCTGCACTTTCTTTGATCTTCTATACTTCTTTTCAAGAAAATAACAACTTGCATTTATACAGCACCTTGGAGTTTACAAAGTGCTTGCCTCATAGCAACTACGTGAGGTAGGTGGTATAAGTAATATTATTCCCCAAAATCTAAGTTGGTGGATGATCCTCTGTGTAACCACATGGGTGTCTTTAGATAGCTTTTCCTTCTTTTTCTCATTGTAATCATTTTTGTTTGTGTCATCAGAATTTCATTTTTGAAAGCACTTCATCCTTCATGATTCAACTTTCCCCACAGAATTTTTGAGCCTACACATTCTTCCTCTGAATTTCTTGATCTGACCTCCCCCAAAGGAGCAGACAAAATCTACTTGGTAAGATCTCAGGTCGATTTCCTATGGCACCTCCTTGCTTCTCTGAAATATTTCTCTTCTTTGATATTTACAGAAAAAATAATAAACATAATCCACATTGGAACACATATTGATCCCCAGATTTCAGTGACATTTACGAATAAATGATGGATTGCCATTTTTGTGAGTCTGGCTGGGCTGACCTGCACGGCCAGTACATAATTTACTTTTGATTAAAGGAGTGCTTCAACATCGAGATTCTGTTTGGGAGCATGGGGTGGGATCGATTTCTTTATGACACAAACTTTCAAACAATGTGCTTCAAGAGAGAAGTCCCTGTAGTCCATCCAGGGAAAGAAGTTGGAGGCTGCGCTTTCTAAGATCATGACCTCCAACACAGGGAGCATAGCCAGAGATGGAAACCAAGGTAGCTCTGTTGTGGGAGACTTGAGACCTGAGCTAGAGCCAAAGAAAATGATCAGAATCTGTTTTTAGGATTCCTAGGTCCTTCCCAATCCTGAACACAGGAGTTACAGTGATAATTTCACATTTTATTTATATAGTACCCATGACTTTCTGGGAGAGGAAAATGGGAGAGGGATATTTGAGGAATTATAAGCAATGTATAAAACATAATCTATTAATAACATCTATTTAAAAAATACATAGCACCCCACAGTTTACAGAATGCCTTCATGTCACTACAATGACCCTCATAGGATAATAGGACAGGGATTATTATTCCCATTATGAAGATGAAGAGATACTTGTTCAAAGTCATCCAGCTAGTAAGATGGAGAAAGAACTAGAATCTAGATATTATGGTTTTTAGTCCAATATTCTTTGGACTCCCATTCATTTTCATCTGAAGAAAACATGAGGATGATCATTGCAGAGAGTAACTTGCACCTGAGAGCCACTCAAAAGGAAAAAAATCCATTTTCTTTTTGCTTGAGTCCTATCCCTCTTTGAAAACCCATTTTATGTCCTGATTCCTTTATGAGCCCTTCACTGAACAAAGAGGTCTCCCTCCTTCATCTGGCACATGGCTTGCCTATAGAAGACCCTTCCTCTATAAGTGCTCATTAAATGAATGCTAGCAATTGTGTCTAGCACTCATTTGACATATTTAACTGGTTGATTTGGGGCAGCAAGGTGGCACAGTAGATAGAGCCCAAACCTGGAGTCGGAAAGACCTGAGTTCAAATCTGACCTCGACACTTACTACTTATGTGATATTGTACAAGTCACTTAACTCTATTTGCCTCAGTTTCCTCATCTGTAAAATGAGCTGAAGAAGGAAATGGAAAACCATTCTACTATCTCTGCCAAGAAAACCCCAATAGAGTCACAGAGGGTTAGACGTGACCAAACAAAAACAACAGGTTGATTTGAATTGTTTTTCTTATGATAAAACTAAATGGTGAGTTTCTTAAGAGTAATGACCCTTAAATCTTTTATGTCCTCAGGTACTACCTCAGTTCTCTTATAATACAGTGAGTGCCCAGTAATAGTTATAGGTGATGGATATAAAGGAAAAGGAGAATTCAGAGCCTAATATGATATGAGGTTTGGTAACTGAACTAGGTTTCTGATGAAACATCATTAAACACAGTATTTAGGATCAATGGCCAAAACAGACTGGGCTAATAAATCCAATACTTCAAGAAATTGTATACTATAAAATTTTCTAGATGGATAGATACCCTCAAATTTAGACCCTCCTTACTATATGTATGGGGAAATGGAAAATTGGACAAGTATGCTGACTTATACAAGGTAACACAGTTGGTTAGTAGTAAAGGTAAGATCCAATTGCCCCCACTCTAGTTAGAAGTCTGTCCACAATCACAGAAAATCCTTTGCTTCATCTCTTTCCTGGGATGGACCACTTAGCTCCATCATCTTTCCCTACTTCACTTCCATGTCTCCTTATTGCATACTCTACCTTCCAGGACTTCTAACCCATAGCTTGGGGATGCTACTGCCTCTTGCAGTCACATATTCTGTCCTCATATTCATCACAAATACTCTGGTTGTATCCAGCTCACATAGGATTTACTCAGAAATCAAGCCTAGCTTTTCCAAAAACAGTGTGTCCCTTCTGGAGCTCCCCATAGAGAATGCAATAGCTAGCTCTAACATTCAAAGTAGAATTCAGCTTTCTATTAGGGATGGTTTATGTTTTCATGTATTCATAATGTTCAGAAAGAGAAATCATTCCTTTGGGGCTGACCAAGAAGGCCTTGTGCTCTGACAGGGCTGAGCAAGGCCATTTAGTTTCCTAATCAGCCTCCCTGCTTCGAGTCTCTCCCTTTCCCAGCCATCCTTCCGACACAGCATAATGCATAGGTCTGATTGTAGCACTGTCACCGACACAGCATAATGCATAGGTCTGATTGTAGCACTGTCCTTCTCAAAAATCTTCGGTGGTTTCCCATTGCCTACTCAACAAAATACCAACCCCTTAGTCTGGTAATACTCTTTCTCATTGATGTAGCATGCCAACTTGTCTGGTGTGCTTTCCTCACAAATAGGAATTAGGTAGTTCAAGTATCACTCCTTCCCTTGTTAGAGATGAGGAAACTGAGGCAAAGAAGCAAAGTGATTTGTGCATTTGTATTTTAGGTATTTGTTTACAGAGCTTGTGCCATTCAATGGAGTTAAAGTGCCTTAAGGGTAAGTTGTTTCATCCTTGTATAATTGGTGTCTTGAAAAGGGTAGGTGCTCAATAAATAATGAAGTATGAGCCCAGACCAAATTAAACCATAGGGATAATAATTGGATCTTTAACGTTAATCTGCTTTAAATCTATACCAAGTATCTGTTTTAAACATACACCAAGGCTAACCTTGAAGGAAAAAAGATGTCATGGAATGGGCTGCATGCCGCTTGAAACACATAAGTGAAAAAGAGGAAGAAGTTGACCCCTAAACCTCATGGTTCACCTTGGTGTTTGAGGAAAAAGTTGTACTTGCTGATTGAGTGTTTCAGGAATCTTGGCTCTTTCGTACCACCAGCTAGTGGATCTACTGCCTTATTCCCAGACATCCTGCCCCTCTGAGTCATCTCTAGCTCTCTGCTCTCCATGATAGCATAATCTTAGGGCCAATGACCCAGTTTCCTCCTGCCAAGGGTCAGCTCTGGGCCCAGATATCCAGATTCTCCAGGCTCTCACTCTCCAAACACCCTCTCCTCTCTGCCATTTGCCTTTGCCAGTGGCTGCAGCTAAACGGCAGTGTGTGCTGTAACTAAATGTGACCATAAAGAGGGAAAAGTTATAATGTTGTTTCAGAAAATTGTGGTTCCCATTACCTACCTTATTGCCATATGTTCTAATCTAAAGCACTACACTATGGGAAATTACGGTGACACAAAGACAAAGTGATGTGCTGGTTAACGATACCCCCAAATATTTATTCTGGCTCCCTCCCCAGTGGTGCCTACATGCATAATTGATGCCAGCTTCCTCAATTAGAAGTCCGAGGCATAGGGAGAAAAATGGCAAGCCCGTTTACATCTTTGAAGCCTGACAAGGCAAGATTAAAATCTTTTATGAGTTCTCCCCCATCATCTGAGGAACATGGCATTCCTGTATTTCATTTTCCCAGGAAAAAATATTGTTTGCATTATTTGAAGAAAATCATTACCAATGCAACTAGTCGGTTGCTGTGGTGGGCCCTCTGCATTACCATTTCTGAATTATGTGCTGGGCTTTTCCTTCTCTAGATATTCCTTCCTTTTTTCCTTCTCAAAGATGGTGAGAAAGAAAACAAGGTCAGAATACCACACACATATACACCTACATTTCTATTATTATACATATATCCATCTATGCGCATATAGATATATACACATATATTGTATCTCTATACAGACATATATGTTTGTGTTAAATAAATATTCTGTGCATTTTGATAATTAATACAGGTAATAGCATCGAATAGCTATGTGCTAAAAAGAAAAGAATGTGAGCTCATTCCTTTGAATGGGATGGCCAAAAACCAAAGTCATGGGCCAAAATGAAAGAGTTTCTTCTCTGCTCCCCCCACCCCCTGCCCCTCCACAGACCTTCCCATGAACTCATGAAACCATCCAGAAAGGAAAATTATAAAGAAAAAAAACTGTTCAGCTCTAGTTGCCAACTTGCCCAGGAAGAAGTGGAATAATCAAATGTCTAGGTCATATATAGATAGGTGAATGAGGAGGAAGATTCTGATCCTTAATTGAAGGGAATCAGGGCTGCTTTATAAATGAATATATAAGGGGCAGCTAGGTGGCACAGTGGATAGAGCACTGGCCCTGGAGTCAGGAGGACCTGAGTTCAAATTTGGCCTCAGATACTTCTTAACACTTACTAGCTGTGTGATCCTGGGCAAGTCACTTAACCCCAATTGCCTCACAAATAAATAAATAAATAAATATATAAGAAGATCTCACCATTGGAGGGAAGGTTTGCAGTATATACTGTGCAAAAGAATTAAACTTAATTCTCATTCCTTTAAAACATATATCAATATGTACTATACACAACACACATGCAATTATACATAATACACAGGTATATATTTATATGTATATATACATGCATATACTTCATGCACACATATACATACATGTATACATTATTTTTTTATAAAATAATATTCATATATATATAGTTGTTATTTAGTTGTTTTAGTCATGGCTGATTCTTTGTGACCACATAGACCTTTGTCCCTGGGGTTTTCTTGGTAAAGATACTGGAGTAGTTTGCTATTTCCTTCTCCAGTGACAGAGATTAAGTGATTTGCCCAAGATCATATAAGTAGAAAGTTTCTGATGCTAGGTTTGAACTTAGGTCTTCACTCTAAGCCCAGTACTCTATCCACTATGTCACCTAGCTGCACCCATATTCATTCTCTCACTGTCTCTCTGTCTGTCTCTGTCTCAGGGCACCTAGGTGGTACACTGCCCTGAAGTTGGGAGGACCTAAGTTCAAATATGCCTTCAGATATTTACTAGCTGTGTGACACTGGGCAAGTCACTTGACCCAAATTGCCTTAAACATCTGTGTGTATACATACATACATGCATGCATGCATGCATGCATATGTATAGATACACATGCACACATAAACACATACATGTGTGTGTGTGTGTGCTATAGGCACTGGACCCAGATATCTCTGGAGGAGAGAGTGAGGTCAGTGACCTTGCACAACCCTCTCTCATTTAAATCCAATTCACTACAAGTCATGACATCACCCCAATGTCATTGTCCTCTGAGAATGAAGGACAAACAACAATTGTCTCTGTCTCTGCCTCTCTCTCTCTCCATACACACACATACAGGTATATATTTATACATATAGGTTTATATAATATTTGTATATGTTGTATATATACTGGTAAATGTAGTATTTTATATACCTATATAAATATATTATATGACTATACACCTATAAGTAGGTATGTATACATGCCTAAATATGAACACTTATACATATATCTATACATATATTTATATATCCATGAGATATATAGTATTTCTATATATGTCTATAGACATATGTGTTTATGATACCTAAATATATACAAATAGATGTGTATTATAGCAGATGAAAGATAAAATGAATGAGGAAACAAAGGTCTGAGCTTCTGAGTCTTTCAATTTATTAAGCAATGCATGCCAATTGCCTAACAAATCAGGACTGGCTTCCTTCCTCAGCTTTGGCACTGTTTTCACTCCTTGAAAACAGAGGGAGACAGAGATTTATACATTACAAATAATTAATTAAATAAGATCAATTAATTAAAAGGAAACAATGCAAAATTATTTCTAATTGGATGAAAAATTAGGGACTTTCCAAGTTGGGAGGAGAGAGTGAATAGGTTCAATTCTCTAAAATCAGAAAAGGAGTTGTCCTCCATCCCCAAATATCTGTGAATAATCAATAACTAATTGATCTGCACAGAGCCAGTTTTCAGATAAGACATAAGGTTTGTCTGAGATGTATAATTGTGAAGAAAAAAAAAAACTCCTTGTATAAATCAGTCTTTGGATCTGTGTAGGTCTCTTTTCAGCATAACCCTGGTCCTTAGTTAAGCTAAGCAGCAGGGAGAAGTGGTCCAGCTTCCCAGCCATTCAGGGCTAGGTTCAAACAAGACAATTAGGTTTCTCTCAATTTCCACAACTGAATAAAGTTTTCTCACAGGATAGAAATTGAACTAGATCCATCAGTGAATAGAAAATGAACTTAGCTAGGTCTGGAACTGAATCACAAGAGTGAGTGGGGTTCACTCAATTGTCTCAATTACATAAATATGTATATAGGTGTTTGTATATGTGTGTATATATTTATATATACATAGGTAAACATATATATGTTATATTATATACCATATAGTAGAATATACAGCATTTATACATATAGACATATGTACATATATGGTATATATAGTATATTATATTATAAACCTATGTGTAAATATATACATAGAAATATATATGCAAATACATATTTGATATACAAATATATATGATTATACAGCATTTATATACATGTATTTATATACATATGCAAGTATATAAGACATGCATGTATATTTAAAGAAATGTGTATGTGTACACATCTTCCTACATGTACCAACCTTGTACATGGACTTGTGATTTTATTGTTATAAAGAACTTCCCATTGAAAAATATTCTCTACCAAGAGCAACATGTGTCCTGAAACTTTTGGTTTTACAGAGATGCCAGAATGAAAGAAAAGTTGCATTCCTCTTGAAGTTAGGTGGTAACATAGAGTGCCAGACCTATAGCCAGAAAGATGTGAATATAAATGTGTCTTCCAAGACTTATTAATTGTGTGACCCAAGGCAAGTCACTTCATCGCCACCTGCCTCAGTTTCCTCATTTGTAAAATGTGAAAGATATAGCACCTACCCTGTGTGTGAATATCAAATGAAATATTGGTAACATTTTCTGCAAATCTTACAGCATGATATCAATGCTTGCTATCATTGTTATAATGATCACTCAGGGCTGCACAGCAAATATTTTTCTGAGGAAGAATTTGAATCCAGGTCTTCTTGACTCTAAAATTAGCTATCTATCAATTATTAGCTATCTATCATATGGCATCTCTCAAAGTGACATCCTGCCTTTATAGAAGGGTGAGGAGTTTGCTTGGGGTGGGGATCTGTGATAAATTAACAGAATTTTCACTCTCTTTGGAGGAAGCATTTGGCCCTCTCCCCCCTCTTCTCTAAAATTTTCCTGAATGAGTCTCAGATAAGTTGAGTCTTACATCTTCCATTAGAGGATGGGGTAGAGGAGGGTATATGGGCAAATGTGGAAAGGCTGAGAACCTACTCCAGAACCCTTGAACCCAGTAGTCAGTGATGAGACAAAAATGAGACCCCACTAAGTTATTAGGAAAGAGGAGATAAATGCTAACAATGAGTCACCATGAGCCTTCATTAGATGGAGACAGTACTTTTGCTTGCAAAGTACAAGAAAAAAAAAATATCTCTAAAGTTCCTGAAATATCACTCATATATGAAACCAGAGGCTGTGTAGACTATATTCAGGAGGGTAAAAAAGTATAACGGAGGTGTGGTTTTGAGCTGCAGACACACCTTGGAGGGTGTTAGAGAGTTGGTCCCCTGGGAAAGGGAATGAGCGCCCTCTATTGGAGCCTGAGAAGAACACTAGAACCATAGAGAAAAGTAAAGGAGCTAAGAAGAAAACTGACCATCCTGTTAGAGCCCTCCTATACATAGCAGTACTTAAAGTCACAGAGAATTTATACAACTCTGGAAAGAAGGTTGCTCCTTGATAGGAATTGTTACCTTCCATGGACTCAGATTTGAGTCCTATTTTTTTTTTCAAGTAACTTCACAGAGTCATAGAATTTATAGCTAGAAGGGATCTCTATTGGTGAAGGGAAGAACCACAATAACTCATCTAACAATGAGCATCATTCAAGCTCTGCCTGATGAGGGGAAGAGGGAATAAGCATTTATATAACACCTGCTATGTGTCAGGCACTATGCTACATGCTTTACAAATATCTCATTTGATCCTTATGACAACCCTGCAAAGTAGGTGTTATTATTAACCTCCCCCCCCCTCCACCATTTTACAGATGAGGAAACTAAGGCCCAAGTGACTTGCTCAAGGCTACCTTGTTAGTAAGAGTTTGAGACTAGGTTTGAACCCAGGTCTTCCTAATTCAAGACCCAGCACTCTTATTTATATAAATTATTTATATTTGTTATATTATTTATATCCAAAGAACTTAGCAAACTCTTAAGTGCAATATAAATTTTACAATTATTTAACAATGACTTGGCAAAAATGTAAGTGAAATCGATCTCTCTCCTGACCTCCTAGTTTAGTAATCCTATCAATAAAAGGAATCAGGTTAGTCTGGCATGACCTGCACTTCATGAAATCACTGTTATTATTACATACTTTTTTATCTATTCCCTCATCATTTCAACTATGATACATTTCAGAAATTTCCCAGAAATTAAGTTTAAGACCACTGACCTAGAGCTGTAGGTTTCATTCTCTTCCCTTGTTTGAAAATCAGGACCAAATCTGCCTTTCTCCAGCCCTGCAGCGTCTCTCCTGTTTTTTTTCTATAGCTTGTGTCTTTATAATCACAATGACTGGTTCTTTCAGTAGCCAAAAATATAGTTTATCTATACCAGCAATTTGTATTCATCAAGAGCCACTAGTTGCTCTCCTACTAGCTCCTTATTATCTTTGGTATAAACTCCTTGTTTTTTGTTTTTTGTTTTTTTTTTTTGGTGAGGCAATTGGGGCCAAGCGACCTGCCCAGGGTCACAAGCCAGTAAGTGTTAAGTGCCTGAGGCCGAACTCGAACTCAGGTACTCCTGAATCCAGGGCTGGTGCTCTATCCACTTCGCCATCCAGCTGCCCCAGTATAAACTCCTTGTTAAGTTTTTGTTTTTGTTTTTTTTTTTACTTCATTGTTTCCAATCAAAGTTCTTATTGTCAGAGAAACTAAGCAAAACTAAGAGTTCAACAAATGTTTACCTCCTCACCCTTGGTTGTCATCAGCATCTCCTTCACTCCAAGTAGTGGTTCTAACATTATTGGTTACCAACCACCCCTCTAAAGGGGTGTGAAGGGGTCGAGGAGTGTTCCCATGATACACTTTTAAGTTTAATCTGCATAATTAACATCTTCTCCAGCACTTTCTTGAGTCTGGATAATTGACAAAACAATAATTCATGCCAGAATTTGGAACATTTGCTTATTTTGAAGGTATAAATATTCAAACTGAAATTTTAACAATTACCTCTTGAGAGCTAGCTCCAGCGGGCTCCAGCATACCCCTGGTGCTTTCCTTTTTTGATGTTCTTTCTTGCAATAGAAGATAGATGATTAAAAAAAAAACTTTTTGTTGAGCTCAGTTTTCCTCACCTATCTTGGCTCATTTTGAGTTTTAGAGCTTCTTATAATATTATATTATAAATAAAAAACAAAGCTATTCATATCTTAAGCTCTGCTGTGAGCCTATGTGCATATAAATGGAAGTGATGATCACCTTGAAGAGGTGACAGATACTAAAGTGCCCAAAACATGAGTGGGAATAACAGGCCACAGAAGTGAAAAGACCCCAAATATGATTAGAACCTTTGTATCTGGAGGCAACTTTTGACATAAGAATTGTCAAGCAATCAATCAACATTTATTAAGCACCTACCACGTGCCAAGCTCTGTGCTAAGTGTAGGAATGATACCTGTAATGATGTCCATTGATAAGCCAAAGTGTATTCAGAGGGAAATGAATGGGATAGTGAGGGGGCTGGCAACCATAATATATGCTGGCCAGTTAAAAGAACTAGGGTGGTTTAGTCTTAAGGATTTAAAGACATGGTCATTGTTTTCAAGAATTTTAAAGGTTAATATGGGAAAGAGGGATTAGTTTCATTCAGTTTGGTCCCTAGAAGGCAGAACTAGGAGTAATAAATGGAAGCTGCAGAGGGAGATTTAAGTTTAATATAGAAATATGCTCCTAACAATTAGAAGAGTTAAAAAGTAGAATGGAGTAATTTAGGAGGCAGCAGATTCCATGTCACTAGAGGTCTTCTACAGGAGTCTGGAAGACCAGTTATCTGATTACTAGAAATCCACAGTTAAAGAAGTAATGGAAGAGACCACTAATCAGTCAGCATTTCCTACCCAAACACCATGAATCAAGTTTCATAATCTCTCTAGTAGGTAGAGGGGTCAGCAGAATCCAAGGGAGATGATAAAGTATAGTTTGTAATTGGTGCTATGGCTATATTTTAGCTCAAAGGTATGGCTCAAGGGGAAGTAAATCACACAGTCTTGGAGGGGAGAATAGGAGCTTTTAGTTCAAATAGGAAAGGTATATCCTTTTCAGATTATGATCAAAGCACCCATAAGACATTAAAAGAATTGGCATTAAGAACTAGGAGGTTTTTCTTGGCATTGGTATTTTTGAAAAATGTGTTTAAGCTTTTCAGTCAAATTTAATTTTTTATAGCTCTGAGCCAAATACATCCGACCCACATTGCTTAGTGCATATTGAAACAAAAAGTAGTTAATGGAGATAGTGGCAGTGGTGCCTAATAACTAGTCATCTGGTGATAGAAGGGATTACCACAAATGTGATCCTGGGTAAGTCTTAACTTCTCCACTCCATGGAGTGTTTCCTTGTCTGTAGAATTAGTGTTGAATTAGATGATATTGAAGGTCCCTTCCACATCTGGATCTATTATGCTTTAGACCAGTGGTTCTATAGATTTTTGTTCTGGTATGGATTGGGCTAGATGATCTGTGACATTCCTTCTATTTTTGAGATTCCATGGTTTGATAGTTCCAGAAATATATAACAGAGTCCATTTATAGATTTCTATTCAGATTTTGTAGCCTTTTGGATATCTAGGTACATTAGAGAAACATCTGTGAGCGTAGCTTGCATGCTGGAAACAAAGTTTCTCTATTTAAGTAGGTATGCCATTCTAGTACACTGAAGGGAACCCAGTGACCTTAGCATCTATCCCCCTCATTACACAAAACTCATTCATTCAGATCAGTTCCAGAAGGCCATTAAAGGATAGATGCTTCCTCCAGGGTTCATCTGGTCCTCCTTCCTGCCTCCAAGGACTGCCTTCATCCTAAGAAAGGAAACTGTCTTGAAGAAGACATAACAGGCTTTTTCTTAGCTATGTATTATGACTACCTCTAGAGAGGACAGGAAAAATTCATTTCTTCTAACTTCTAACAACAAAAGTCCCAAACCGTTTCTCCTAGGACTTCATTGAAACTCTTTTCTCAGCACTGCAGAGGATAAGAAACACAGTTAGTGTCCTCAAGGAGCAGGGGCAAAGCCCCTCATTCTCTCACTTAAGTGCAGATATTGGAGAACTGAGGCCACTATTGCTAGTGGAATCTCTACTGTTGGACCTGTGCTGTTCCACATTTATATTAATGACTTGAACGAACATAAAATATAATATGCTTGTTAAATTTGAATATGGACCTAGACTGGGAAGGAAAACTAAGAATGCATGATGGAGTCAGGATCCAAAATGATCTTGATCATCTAGAATCATTAGGTAGGCTCCAAAAAAATGAATTTAACGTGGCTACATAGAAAGTTCTATGATTGAATTTACATGATCAACTTCATAAATACATGATGGAATGGCTGGACAAGAATCTGTGGAAAAGATCTAGAGGCCTTAGTGGGCTGTGAATTAAAAAGGAGACAAGTGTGACATGGCAGCCCAATGGGAGAAGAAGCATTGTGTATAGGCTATAGACAGTTGCATCTGAGCCAAGAGAGTTCATCCTGATAAAAATGAGATCATATGATCAAATTTGTAAATTGCTTTGCTAACCATGTAAATGTCAGTTATAATGATTGTCATTGAATATCTCAGTGCCTCAGGAAGCCCAGACTACATGTATCAAAACAAGGACAGATCTGCCTTGGTGGATAATTTTCAACTTAGGAGTTTCATATACCAATGAAATCATGAGTGTTACTATTCTATCAGATATAGGTATATGTTGCCATTGTTGAGTTGTTTCAGTCATGTCCAACTCTTCATGACCCCATTTGGTGTTTTCTTGGCAGGGTACTGAGGTGGTTTGCCATTTCCTTCTCCAACTCATTTTACCGATGAAGAATCTGAGGGAAACAGGGTTAAGTGACTTGCCTAGGGTCACATAGTGTCTGAGGTCAAATTTGAACCCAGGTCTTCCTGACTCTAGGTCCAGAACTCTATCCCTTGAGCCATCTATCTAGCTGCCTCATGTATGCCTCAGTAAAACCTAATTGGTTTTTATTGGTTAAATGGAAATGAGGTACTAGTTACTGGTAGTTAATGGGATTTGAGAGGTAGAACATACTGGAATGAGAACTCAGGAGAGGAGAGATAGCCATCCCCCAGAGTCCTGAGGAGAATATCTGGCCAGCCTGGCTCAGAGAGAGTGAAGCCAGAGAGTATTGAGTATTTTGTTATAAATGTATGTATCTTTGTGTGTGTGTGTGTGTGTGTGTGTCCCAGCCTGACTCAAGAAGAATGAGATAAGAGAATACTCATTATCTTGCTGTATAGGCATATATAATATGTATACATATGTGTATACACACATATATACAATAAGACTTAACATATATTTTGTATATAATGTATGTACATCTATATGAATCTATGTAGCTATAGATATAAGTATGAATATATATGTCTATATGTATGTATACATTTATGTTTATGTATACATATATATGTATGTCTATCTAGGCAGCTAGGCCACTAGGGGGCACAGTAGCTAGGGCACTGGGCCTGGAGTCATGAAAATCTGAGTTCAAATCTGATTTCAGACACTTACTAGCAAGTGGCCATGGGTCACTGCCATTTTTTTTTTTTTTTGCACAGCATTGAGGATTAAGTGACTTGCCCAGGGTCACACAGCTAGTAAGGCCAGATTTGAACTCAGGTCCTCCTGAATCCATGGCTGGTGCTTTATCCACTGGGCCACCTAGCTGCTCCATGGGTCACTGATTTAACCTCTGTTTATCTCAGTTTCCTCAGCTCTAAAATGTGGATAACAATATCACCTACCTTGCAGGGATATCATAAGGAACAGAGGAGATAATATTAATAAAGCACCTGGCACATAGTAAGTGCTATTTAAATGCTTAGGCCCTTTCCCCTCCTATTTATCTATCATCCATCTATCTATCTATATCTTGAGAGTCCTACTGTCTGAATGAGGGAGATGCTAGTCCTGCCCTTGTCAAATCACATCTCAAATGAAATATTGTGTCATATCTGGGGACTCTGACCTTCTGTAGCACATCTATAGCAGGGCAGGCAGGATGGTTAAAGAATTAGAGATTTTTGCCCCAAAGGATCAATTGAAAGATATGGGGACTTTTAGACTTTTTTCAAAAAGAGATGACGTACCATCTGACTTCACGTATTTAAAGAACTAGTGGGTGAGAGGGAGAATGGACTGAGGATCAAATTTAGAATTTGTAGGAACCTCGGAGGCCATACCATCCAATGTCCTCATTTTGTAGATAAGGAAACTGAAGTCCAGGGTGGTTAAGCCTTGAGAGACATGTCCGAAATCACACAGGAAATCAGCCTCAGAGGCGGGGACTGAGCCCAGAACCTGGAGAGCTAATGCTTTCTCCTATGTCACAACTTGATCTGCTTAGCATGAGTGGGGAGAACAAAGCACCATAGATCCAAGTTATAGAAAGATATTAGCTTATTACAAAGGAAAAAAAATTCTGAATTATTTCTACTGAACAAAAGTGAAAGGTATGCTTCAGAAGACAAGGATACTCTTCTTTAAATATTTTCAAATAGGCTGAAGGATGACTTCTCAGCATCATGTAAGAGATTTCTCTTCAGGCATGGGTTGGACTAGATGTCTAGAGAGGGCCCTTCCAACCCTGAGATTCTTTTATTTGGGATACCATGAACTGCTTTGGAAATAAATTTACTAATTCATTTGGGGCAGCTAGGTGACACATTGGATTGGGCATTGGCCCTGAAATTGGGAGGGTCTGAATTAAAATCTCACCTCAGACACTTACTGTGTGACCCTGGACAAGTCACTTAACCCTAATTGACTTAAACATCTGGGACCATCTCCAGCAGTCCTGATGTATATCTTGCCACTGGAGCCAGATGACTCTAGATGAGAGAGTAAGACTGCTGACCTTGCACAGCCCTGCCTCACTTAAATCCAATTTGCTGCAAGTCATGACATCACCTCCTGATGTCATTGTTCTCTTCAAGAACAAAGGACAAACAACAACAACAACTAATTTATCTAGTTACAGCAGTTATCAAATAGACTGTAATGATGCAAATCCTTCGCCTTTACTACTGGTCTTGGATGAACAAAAGACTGATTGTTAAGTGTATATTTTTAAGGCTTGAAGTAGGGTTGTTATTCAGTCATGAATAACAGATGAGGAAACTTGATTAAACATGGTTAAGTAACTTGCCCAGGGTCACACAGCCAGGAAGTGTCTTATTTGAACTCAGTTTAATGAAATGGAAAGAGTAGTGAATTTTGAGGCAAGAGAACTGGGTTCAGTCTTGGTTCTGCTACTATATGATGCTAGAGAATTCACTGCATCTCGTGGTGCCTCAGTTTCTTTAACAACACAATAATAACATTGGGTTAGATGACCTCCAATACTGCTTCCTTCTTGAGAATTCTATTATACTAAACCTTTGATCATCTCATCTGGAGAAGGTGCAGTAAGAAAGGCACACTATAGGTGACTGACACTGAAGATAAAACTTTTAAAAATCATGCTGCCCTAGACCCTCTGGGGAAGGTACCAACATACCCACTGTGTTGTGTCTTTTATTTATTTTTTCTGTTGATTCCCAGCAGATATTCTAGGAACCCACTGGCAAGACTGCACTAGAGAAAGAAGTGTAGTTGTGTTTGGTTGGTTACCCGTGAGACTTCTTATTTAGCTTGTAGCAGAAATTGGCTCATATGGAGAGTAGATCCCATTTTCCTACTGAGTTTTAAGTCATGTGCTCTCTCCCAGGCCCTCAGAGAAAGGCCTTTAACTTTAGTTCCTTGACCTTTTTATAGCAACTCACCCAGGGCAAGTAGCAATTTATTGCAGATAAGGGGCACAGAACGTGGGTTTCATTTATTTCAGTCCTAGGGGAAGCACTGAAAAGTCGTGCATCAGTAATTTATCTGTTCAATCAACTCTCAGTTACCCTGCCGGGATGATCTGCTCTTTGTATGTTCCCCCCTCCCTTGTCCATCTGGGTCCCAGACAGAAGAAGGGAGGTCAAGGTGATTCTTTCAATGTGAGCACTGTGTGTACACGTATATCTGTCTTTCAATGAATTCCAAAGTGACATCGAAATGATTGTCAGAGTGTCTAGTGTTTTAGATTATCTACACTTATGCTCCCTGAAGCAATCAATTTATCAACAAGAATTTATTGACTATATGTGTGCCTAGTATTGTGCTGAGACATGGAAGGCTGGCTATATTTATTTGCTAGGCTTCATCACCCATCTGTTCTCTATTCTGAGGACAGAGGTACAGCCAGAGTCCTTGTTACCATTGTCACCCCCCCCACACACACACATACACACAAAGAAAAACTTGCAGCCTAGTCTGAAGCTGGAGTCTCAGGAATGCAACCCTCCCCTTATCTCCTTTTCTCTTTACTTAGGAGTAAGTTGTCATGACAGCAACACATTCCCAGGACAGTCTTTCTGAGAACAAGAGTAAATCTACTACAGGTGGTGAGTACATCGAGCACAATCAACATACAGAAAGGAAATCAGAGGTAAGAAACAAACTGCCAATGCCTCTACCTCCTACCTTAATTGCCTGAGCTCCTCTATTGTCCATAGAGATTCTAAGAAAGGACCAAAGAGCAATTCTTCCTTTAATTGCCCTTAGTAATTAACAAAACAATTAAGGTCCAGTTATATAACAAGGCATTTGTGTTGTCAGTGACACATAATTTGATAGCACAAGAGAAACTGCAAAAATGCAGGTGTGTGATAGAGAAAGAGGAGTAACTGGAACAGGTTCCCATTATCTGATAGTCCTCTTCCCCTTCCCAAGAGCAATGGATTTGAGCAATACAGTCTGCATGTTCCCCAGAGAACATTGGCTTCTATTTATCTATGGGGTGTAGAAAAGAAAGAGGGTATGTAGGAGAAAGGAACATGCCTTTATTAAACACCTACTATATGCCAGGCACTGGGCTAAGCATTTTATAAATATTATATTTTTTGATCCTCACAAAACCATTTGAGGAAGGTGCTATTAGCATCCCCATTGTATACTCACAGGAAACTGGGACGGCTAGATACTAAATGACTTTCCCAGAGTCACATGCCTAGTAAATATCTGAGACTGAATTTGAACTCAGGTCTTCCTGACTCCCAGCCCAGTACTTCATCCACTATGCTACCAGAGAAAAGGCTATGGGCTGGTCAAATTGCTACTGCTACTGCTGTTGCTAACCAATCCCAGAATGATCTAAGTAGGTTCTAAGGGTATTCTTCTGAGTCACTCTCCACCTCATCCCCAACAACTTTACTTTTCAAGAAAACCTAGAGAAGACAACACCGTACCAAGTGTAGGAAATCAATCACTCATTTCAGTCCAAAAGCCTAATATTTGCCATCTCTTATTCTTATTTTGCCTCCAATGAGAGGGTGGTTGCTAGGGAAGCCATAACTTTTTACATAGTTTGGAATAGAAGAAAAAATGGTGGCTTGGGTACCCACTGTCCTCCCTCATCAGTATCCATACGCCCCTACTTTTTACACTCAAGAGCTAAGTTCTACTTATGCTTTGGGTAAAAACTACCAGGGAGTTTTTTTCTCCCTTTGAGCTCTGCCTGCTCCCCTGTGGGAGCTGTGTTCCCAACCATCTGACAGCACCAAAGATAACTCAAGTTTCTGAACCCACAGATCAGCTAATAATTTGAGTTTCCGTTTGAGACATAGAAGTATGGAAAGCTACAGGAAACTTAAGTGGGATGAAGTTAAAGAAAATGCCTTTAGATTGCACAATTAAGAAATCATTGGTAACCTTTGCAAGAGTTGTTTCAGTCATGTGGTAGAGCCAGAAGCTAGATTAGAAAGGGCTGAGGAGTGAGTGGGTAGTAATGGGAAGCAGTAATTGTAGACTTTTTTTTTCCTAGTTCTTTAATAGTGAAAAAACTAGTAAGGTATGGGATGATAGTTTGAGTAGGGGTTCATAATCTGGAGTTAGTGAGCTTATTTTTATTTGTTTAATAGTTTGAAAACTACATTTCAATATAATAGGCTTTCTTTATAATCCTATGCACTTGATTTTATGTATTTAAAATGTTATTCTGAGAAGAGGTCCATAGACTTCACCAGACTGACCAAAGGGTCCATCAAACACACACATACCCCCCACACCCCAAACACACACACAGATTTAAGACCTTCTGGCTTAAAAGTATAGTAGGATCAAGTGAATGTTTTGTGTTTTGTTTTGTTTTGTTTTGTTTTTTCAGGTTAGTGGGAATTTGGAGTGGTGCCCCAGGTCTATAACCCTTTCTACTGGAGAGCTTGAGACTGGTAGATCCCTTGAGTGTGGGACCTCTGAACTGTGGCAGAGCTAAAACTCAGTGATATAGTGTCTATATTGAATCCAGAACCAATTCAGTGAGTGAGTCTCCAGGATACACAGAGTCACTTCCTAGGGAGAGGCAAATCCAAGGATGTCCTGGACCCAGTTCCAACTGTCTTGTGAAAGCTGATCGTTAAATTTTTACTGTGTGTTTACACCTCAGAAATCTGCATAAATTGGCAAATGCTACAAATCAGTGCTTGATTTATTGTTTTCTTGATTGGACCTAAGAAAATGATGGAGAAAATAATACATATTAAATTTAAAAGCTAATGTATAAATTTCCTCCCCCCCTACCTCCCCGAGAGTTAATTGTTAAAACATTCACCAGTACAACCCTAGGTGACAAAAAGAATGACAAAAAGAATATACCAAAGCTTATTAGGCTGTATGTGACCAGTGAACTTCCAGTTTGGGCAATATATGGATATTTGATCTCAAAAAGAAGGAAGATAGAGGGATCCTGATCAGTTTTACAGCAGGGAAGTCAGTATATCAAGAACTATCAAGGAGCCAAACCTCTAGAGGATACATGATAGAATGGCTTGTGGGGAGGATTGTTCTTGGCAAGCAGAAGAGCCTCTTCTTCCTTAGACTAGAGGTAAGAAAGGACAGATAATGAGACAGAAACATTTTGAGGTCTGAAGTAGTGGTGATGAGAGGCACATCAGCATGAATATTAAAGTCACCAAGGATGGGGCTAGAAAAGAAGACTGTGAGGGGTGATGAAGAACTAGACTCATTAAGTAAGGACAAAGAGTAACCTGGAAGTTAAAAGATGAAAGGAACAAGGATCCGGATAAGGTATAGAAACACAGTAACACATCTTCATCTGAAACTCATATGAGTTATGAGGGTGGGGGAGGAGTCTGGAAGGAACAGAGGAAGGAAAGGAATATGCTTCACCTCCTAGACCAGTGTTGGAGGAACCTTGAGATAAGGAATGTTCAGCATTGGTGAAGAGAGCAGGGAATGAGATATCTCCAAGCAAAATCCAGGTTTCTGTAGCTTCAAAAGCTATATTCAAATTAAAAATTAATATGAGAGTAAGAGATCTAGAATTTAGTGGACAGAGTTTGCTCACAGTAGCAGGGGTACCACAGGGTATAATCAAAGATGACAAATCAAGACATGGACTAAGAAGGGAAAAGGCTGAAACAAGTAGGAATGAGAGTATATGGGGGAGGGGACAGCTAGGTGGCACAGTGGATAAAGCACTGGCCCTGGATTCAGGAAGATCTGAGTTCAAATCTGGCATCAGACACTTGACACTTATGAGCTGTGTGACCCTGAGTAAGTCACTTAACCCTCATTGCCCCACAAAAAAAAAAAATAAAAAACCCAAAACCAAAACCAAAAAACAAAGAGTATATAGGGAGGCAGCTAGGTGGTGCATTGAAGAGAGCACCAGCCCTAGAGTCAGGAGGACTTGAGTTCAAATCTAGCCTCAGATACTTGACACTTACTTGTTGTATGACTCTAGGCTAGTCACTTAAGCCTGATTGCCTTGCCAAAAAAAATTGAAAGAGTATATAGGTAACAAAATTTAATAACCTTCTCCAGCAGATTCTGCAAGCATTTGTGTTTTCCCCTGCTACAACTCTAAACATCCCTGTCACTACAATGTAGATGATCCAGCTACCAACTGTGAGAGTCATTTTCTTCTACCCTGTTTTCTCAAAGAGAAAAACTTTAGGATCTAGCTTCTGGTCTTAGCACTAAGTAGACTTTCAAAGAGAAACGTCAGTTTTGACTTCTGAAGTTAGTAGGTTCCATAAACAATAAATGTTGGATTGAACTGAATGGGAGGCATTAGAATATTAGCTCCTTAGGGGCATGGGTGCTGTTTTTGTTCTTTGGTAGCCCTCACAGCACTTTATACAGCTCTGGGTACATACCAGGTGCAATGCATACTTGTTGAGTAGCATGGTTGATTGATTCTGGAGGAATTGGCCCTAATTGAAAGTATCCACTGAAGATACCGTTTCCCATTTGAAAGAATACACCCCATGTTTTATTCAATTCTTTCCTAATATGCAAATGGACCAGGTGCCCTGGTGGCACATAGATAACATAATTTCAAACACACACACACTCACAAAATAGGAATCGCTGGTAAAAGAGAGAATACAATTAGGGGAAGATTGCTTTTGAGAAATCTATTGGGGTTTTGATGGATATGCTATTGAGTGTGCTCCTCGGAGATTAGAAACAAAGCATCAGGACAGCAAACTCCTCTGGTGTCTGCATGTGACAGGAAAGGATGGAGGGGAGAGAGAAGAAAAACCCCCTCCTTACTGCATTTTTCTCTGGACCCCATAAATAGATACAGACATCTGCTTAGTTTCCTAGAATCCCAGGCAACTAGAGAAAGGCAGAAGAAATAGTGCACTGAGAGCCTACTGTGTGCAAAGAACTATGCTAAGCATTTAACATATCGAGGTGAAATCAGACTTGGTACTTGCCCTCAGTGAGTTTATAATTTCATTGTGGGAGGTTAGATATAAGAAGCTGTAGTAAAAATTTGAAGTGGGGTGCTAAGAGAACAGAAGAGTTAAAAGTAAATTGCTTTGAGAGATTTGGAAAGGTGAACAGATGGGAGGAGGAGTAATGAGGAAGACTTTCTGGAGGTAGAAATAGCATCCCTTTCTATTTCTCCCTAATAAAACTGCAAGTTGTGTATTATCATGACTAGGGAGGCAGGGTGGTTGAACTGAGAAAGCATGAAGGTAGCAGCATATGTCGATAAAGATATTAACTTCCCCCTCTCACTCTACTCTTGCCTTTAATAGGAGAGAGCCCAGGCTTGTAGGGCTGATAGTTTCTAAATTAACCATTATATTATGGTAGCAGGGGAGTCAGGTAAATCTGTATGGCAGAGCACTACAACTGTAGGAAGTCTTAGGGACCTACCTGGTTGACCCTTCCTGGTGTCTGTTTGTGGGCATTTCTATTGTGTGCATGCTTGGGTATGGTCTATATTGATTTGCTTGAGGTCTTGGGCACAATACACCAAAGGGCTGGGAAGTAGTGGCTTCGCGTCACTTAGAGCCAATGAGAGTCGTGCCTTTGACTGCCTCTTGAGCCCTTCCTATATTCTCTTCAGCATCACTGTGTCAGTAACCATGGAACTCTGCCTTTAAAAAAAAAAACAAACAAACAAAAAACATCAAAAACAAAACAAAACCAAAAACTCCTTCTCTTTTAAGAATCTCCCTATCCCATTGGTTTTCTTTTCATTAACCTAATTTGATCTGCAGGAAAATGTTGGAGGTAGCACAGACTATGGAATCTCAGCCACTTCTACAACATGGCCCTTCTGACAGCTCTTTGTTTTCTGTAAAACTCCCTTCCCTTTCCCTGTCCCCCACGCTTGTCTAAAACCTTTTGTTAAATAAAGTCAGCCTTGAATTTCTTACAAGTTTGATTAGAGTAAGGGAAAGTGCTGAATTTCCAATATGCAAATGAAATTAGAGGCCTCCGAGGAATGAGGGGCCCTACAGGAATGCTTTATTGACTGCTGTGAACTTACCCAAATAACAACTTTTAAAATAAATATATAAATGAATTGAGTTACAACCTCCTTTCTATGTTCCCCTTAGGAGTCACATGCTTTTCACCTCTAATTTCATATCATTGTCAGAGTGGCTCACTGGGCATTATTTATGGATGGAATATCAAATGAAGGTAGCCAGGCTAGGAAGGTAGAATTGGATTCATCACAGAATGTATGGATATCAGACATTTAGTCTTTAAGTGTTTATTTTTTGAGAGTCTAAACAGGAAGCAGAATTTCATTTCCTTACTTTGGATTAGCAGAATATATGTGAAGTATTGTATGCCCTTTCTACATTTTTTTCCTGGCTTGTCTGTATAGTTAATTGTATTTTTTTTAAACCAAAGAGCTTTAAGGTAGCAAAAGCTTCTGGAAGAAATGTTGACATTAAGTGTGTGTATATATACACACATACACATACATGTGCACATATAGAGTGTGTATATGCACATATAGTTACACATATTATATATAATATGTATATGTGCATTTGTTTATATTATCTACATATCATATATGTACATTATATTATTGTGCATATATTTATATTATATATACATATAATTTGTGTGTGTGTGTGTGTATGTGTGTGTGTGTGTGTGAGAGAGAGGCAATTGGGGTTAAGTGACTTGCCCAGGGTCACACAGCTAGTAAGTGTCAAGTGTCTGAGGCCGGATTTGAACTCAGGTACTCCTGAATCCAGGGCCAGTGCTTTATCCACTGGGCCACCTAACCACCCCTATACATATAATTTTTAAACTAGGAAATTGGGCTGCTCAGAATAGATCATCAATTGTAGTTCGAGAACTCTCAGCTCAGTGAGACTGAAAACCACTTGGCAACATTCAAATTTCTAAGGAGCTGAAGCTGAGTTGGCCCTTAGTCTATGGAATTCAATTCATATAAACTCTTTGGTTCAACTGAACAAGTGTTTGAAAATTTTTAAGAAAATTGTTTTCTAGTGATTCCATTCATTAGGCACAAATCTCATCATTTTCCATTCTCTACTTCTCTACATCTCACACCTTGATGCATTTCATATTCTCTCCTCTTTTAATCTAGTATTTAATAATGATGTGATCTTCTTCAACAAGCAAGACCAGTCCCTCTATATGTGTCCTTGAGTCTTCTCCATTAGATGACCCAGTGACCATCCCCCTCTTTCATCAATCTTCAATTTATCCTTATCTGCTGGTTCCTTTGCTCCTATCTACAAATACATCCTGTCTCTCCACCCTTAAAAACCTTCCATAGGCTGAGTCATTATAGTTCTTACTTTCCTTCTTCAACCACATTCCTAGAAATATAATCATTTCCTCTACTTCCTTTCTTCTCATTCCTTTGCAATCTGGCTTCCAACATCATCTCTCAATTTCAACTCCTGTCTCCAAAGTTACCAATGATCTCTTTATTGCCAAATCTCCTCTCTGGGATTTTGTGACTGTTTTCTCTTCATTCTTTTTCGTTCTTGCCTGACCTCTCGAACTCAGTGTCCTTTTCTGCTTCATTAGCCATATCATGGCCAATGTAAAGAATTGTTATTTGAGGTTTTTATGCCTCAGCACGCACTGGCATGGGGCTCCACAAACCCGCATGGTGCTCCACGCACGGTTGTAGCCCTTGCCAGGGCTCTGGCACCTCACGTCATCACCACTCTCCAATGCCTACGTGGGCCTGGCAAAATTATAATGATTGGAAGCCTAGTGAAGGCAGTCATGTGACTGTCAGAGCGACCATCCCATTGGCTGGGGCTGTGTGGGGTGTTTCTAGGTTTGGGGGAGGAGAATTGGGCATTCTAGGTGGAAGCTGGAAAGTGACAGGTGTTCTGCTGCGTATTTTCAGCTGATTCCTGGGCGGTGGTATTTTTTCAGGTATTATAATTTCCCTTTCCCCATTTTATTTCCTTTCCCTTGATCCTACTGATCCTGTTTGTGTTTGTGTTTTTTTTTAAGTTCATTCTTGTTAAAATAAATCTTGTTCTGTTTTGAGGGAGGCTGCTGGTCTCCTTCCTTGCCCCAATATTGCAGCGAGCCACTCCCCAATTAAAAATTGGTCCCCACACTACTAACTATAGGAGTAGCCCAAGGGGCTATCCTGGGGGCCTTTTCTTCTCTCTCTTATCATAACTCCTATGGATTTAATTACCATCTCTCTGCAAAAGACTTATCAATCTATATAATCCAGCCCTAAACTCTCTCCTGAGTGTTGGTCCTTTATTACCATTTACCTATTAAACACTTAGAACTAGATGTCCCAGCACCTTAAACTCAACATGGCCAAAACAGAGCTCATCATCTTTCCCTCCAAATCCGGAACTCTTCTGAACTTCCCTATTTCTGTTAAGGTTGCCACCAATAAGTCACTCAAGCTCATAAACTCAGTGTCATCTTTGATTCTACTGTCTTTCATCCCACATAGCCAACCATTGCCCAAATCCTTTCGTTTCTATTTTATAACATTTTCTCCAACTGTCTTGTTCTGTCTAACCAAACAACCACCATTCTCTTTCAGGGCCTCATTCTGTCTTACCTGAATTATTGTGATAGCCTCCCAATAGGTCTTTCTGCTTCAAGTCTTTATTCTCCTCTGTTTATCTATCACACATATAGCAAAATGATTTTCCTAAAATGCATGTCTGACTATGTCACTCCTGTTTTCAGCAAACTCCTGTATTTTTCTACTTAGGATAAAATTATAAACTCCTTTGTTTGGAATCTAAAGCCCTCATAATTCTTCTTAACTTTGTTGCATATTATTCCCCTTTCCAACCTTGCTGCTATAGCCCAACTGGCCTTTATACATGACAATTCATTGCCCACCTTTGTGTCTTTGTGTTGGCTGCCCCACATGCCTGGAATGCATTTTCTCCTTCTTGGAATCCCTGGTTTCTTCTAAGAAATCATCTTAATTGCTTCCTTCTACATGAGACATTTTATGACCCCCAGATGCTAGTGGCTTCCCCTTAAAATAACTGATTTTGTATGCTCTTTATCTATACCTAGATATATATGTGTTGTTTCCTTGAATAGCATGTACACTTCTTGAAGGCAGGGACTGTCTGACTTTTGTACTTTATCTCTCTACCACCTAACAGTGCACAGGCAATAAGTTATTGTAGTGAATAGCATGCTGGACATGAGGTTGAATCCTATCTCAGATATTTATTAGGTATGTGACCCTGGGAAAGGCATTGGGGTTCTCTCAACTTCAGTTTCTTTGTAAAGTAGGGGGTGATATTAGCACCTACCTCCCAGTACTGTCACCAGTATCATATGAGATATATGCAAAGTGTTTTCCAAACCTTATTAATATCATAGCACATGATAAGCATTTAATGAATGCTTGTTGACTCATTTCTGAACTAACTGTAAGTTTGAAAAAGTCTTTAAAGTCAATGTAATAATAATAGTGGTAACAATAAAAAACATTTATATAACATTTGTATCTCTATTATCAGCCAATGACCTGAATGGTTGAGGGATAAATTCAAAGATAATAATAAGGATTCCATATCAATCAACTCATTGTATAATATTAGTAAATCTCTGAACTTCTCTCTTTTTCTAAAATGTGAATGACTTGGGGGCGGCTAGGTGGCACAGTGGATAAAGCACCGGCCCTGGATTCAGGAGTACCTGAGTTCAAATCCGGCCTCAGACACTTGACACTTACTAGCTGTGTGACCCTGGGCAAGTCACTTAACCCCCATTGCCCCGTAAAAAAATAAATAAATAAATAAATAAAATGTGAATGACTTTCAGAGTAATGAAGTGAGCATGAGCTGGTATAAGTATTGATATCACAACATTTGCTAACTCTTTCCATGTGCTCAGATATTGGGCTGATTAACCTAAATTTAGGCAAGGTTTACTGTATAAGAATAATAATGACTTTGATCCTCTCCTAATTTTAAGGCTATGGGATTCCAGTTCAAGTCAATTGAATTCAACAAGCATTTGTTGAAGCACTTAGTTTGTTTCAGTCACTCTGCTGGATCTGGGCTTCTACAAAGATAGTATAGGACCAGGCAGCTAGGTGGTGCAGTGGATAGAGCACCAGCCCTGGAGTCAGGAGGACCTGAGTTCAAATACGGCCTCAGACACATAACACTTGCTATGTGACCCTGGGCAAGTCATTTAACTAACCTCATTGTCCTGCAAAAAAAAAAAAAACCCAACCAAACAAAATAATAATAAAAAAATAAAAACATATATAACATAGGACCTAGTCTCTATAATAATAGTATTCACAAAATACTTTAAGGTTTGCAAAGAACTTTACAAATATTAATTCATGTTATAGTCAGAACAACCATGATAGGTAGGTGATATTATTACCTCCATTTTTTGGATGAGGAAACTGAAGCTAAGTTAAGTGCCTTACCCAGGGTCACACAACTACTAAGTATCTGAGGCCAAATTTTGAACTTGTCTTTCTGACTCCAGGTTCCATTGATTTATCCTTTGTATCATCTACCTACTTCAAAGAGCTTATATTGTAATAACTCTTATAATTTAGCAATTATTTGGGGTAACAGTATATAAGATACATAAACACACAAAACCCCCTCTTTGTTTAATCCAGTTAACAGTATTTGGATGTTATACAGTGCCATGGACTTGTCCTTATAATTCTTCTGAATTTGAGATGTTAGGCTTCAATTTAGATTGCCACTTTCCCAGAACTATCCAAGCAGTCATCTTCCTCCATTGCTAGGAACTGAAGAGCAACAGGAACAGGGGTTATTCTCTCCATATTAGAGTTAGGCGAATGGAGGTGCAGCTGGAGTCACATAGGTTCCCCTCAAAAGGTGGAATATGAACCAATATTTTTGATTTTATAGCTCATTGCTTCTCCTTGGAGTGTCTGGGTCACACAGCTTACCTTTAAGGAATTTCCAAGTAACTTCAACTTTTCCTACCCTGCTGTTCTTTGGAAACATCCTATTTCCTTTTGGTGCTCCGATTTTTGGGGAATTGGGGGCAATGGTCATCTTGGAAACATGCGTCCTACAACATCCTCGGCTCAGACTGTTGACCCAGCACAATAGTTATGCCCTGACTCCGCGTGCTAATTTGAAAAAAGTTTACAGAGCTGGGCTCCTCTACAGATTTTCAAGAAGACATTTATGGTTCTAAGCACCTTCTCTGGAATCATTAAGCAACAAATTTGCTTGGAAATTTCTTTCATTGTGTCTCGGTGGAGATGAAATACGGTCACTTGCTAGGGAGAAAACAACAATAAAAGAAGAGAGAAAGCTCCCTAAGTGCTCCCTAAAAACAAGAAAATCTGATATGCAGCCTGTGTGTGCTGATGCAATTATAAGGCTTCTTGCTCTGAGCTGTAACAGATGGGAGTTTTCTCTCTCTCCCTTTCTTTGGTGATAAGGTGAATGGATTCCCCCAGGGATGTGTGGGGAGAGCTGCTGAGTTGGCAGTGTTTTGCGCCAAGCAGCTGGCTTCTTATAGAATTATGGGTAATGATCAGCCTCACTGGAGAGAGGATGGGAGTGGCTGAGTTCTGAAACAAGCTCTTCCTTCCCACTCTGCCCATGGCATTAGGACTTGAACCAGAAGGAGTTAGTAAAGAAAGGAATCATTCCAAGAACAAGTAGCTTTCCCAGTTGAATTTGTCTGGGGAATAGAACTTAACCCATTTAGGTCTAGTGGGGTTGGCTCCAGGGCTATCTTTGCCCCAAATTGTGTTCGTCTAGTAAATTTCCAAACCTACTGGAATCATAAAGTCTTAAACTTGAAAGGATCCATATTTGAATACTTCTAATGGTGGAGAACTCACTATTTAGTGAGGCAACCTATTCTTCCATTGTTAGAGAATGGTACTTAATGGGAAATTCATTCTTATAATGAACAGAATTCTGCCTAGTTCCATAATTTTCATGGATGAGGACTTAAGCTCATGGAGACTGAATGACTTCCCTAGAGTCATATTGCAATTAAGTTGGGATTTGGGTTTGGGGAAATGGGATTTGAACCTATGCTTTCTTGAGTCCACGAAGGAGTAGTTCTATCCTATGAACGCAAAGCTACTTATAGAGTACTGAATATCAAAACATCCATATGGCAGTTAGGGATGATGAACCTCATCTCATCGAATAATAATAGCAACATTTCTATTGTGCTTTGGGTTTGCATAGCACTTCATGTATTATCTTATTTGACCCTCATAACCACCATGCATAAGAGGGACTATTGTTGTTCAGTCGTTTTCAGTCATTTGTGACTCTTCATGACCCCATTTTGGGTTTTCCTGGTAAAGATACTAGAGCAGTTTGCCATTTCCTTTTCCAGCTCATTTGACAGATGAAAAACTGAAGCAAACAGGGTTAAGTGACTTGCCCAGGGTCACAGAGCTAATAAGTTTCTGAGACCATATTTGAACTCAGGAAGATGAGGCTTCCTAACTCTAGGACAGGCACTCTATCCCCTGTGCCACCTAGCTGCCCTCAGTAGTGGCTATTATCATCCATATTTTACAAAAAAAGAAGCTGAGATTGACAGAGGTTAAGTCACTTCACTAAGGTAACATGGCTAGTAAGTTTCTGAGTCAGAACTCAAACTCAGATCTTACTGATTCCAAGTCCAGTGTTCTTCCCCAATGATGTCAAACTCAAATGGACTAGTGGCCACTAAACTGTTCATAATGATCTCTGCCACCTGCACAGCAATTTAGAAAACCACAGATTAACATTATCTATGTTTTTACCCATTTGGTTAAATATTTCTCAATTACTTTTTAATCTATTTTGAGCCTCTTTGGGAATATCGTGCTGGGGCTGCATGTAAAATACCTCTGCTCTTCATATGCCACTGAGCTGCCTACAAGAGCACAGCTAGTTTGTTCTAGGGGAAAAAAAGCATCAAAGCAGCTAATTCAGTGACAGAACCTAGTCTATTGACTTTTAGACTTGAGCTCTGCTCACAAAAAACCACAATTCCTCCCCCACCCCTTTAAAGTCAGATTATCATAAATATAAGTAAGAGGAAGAAGGAGGGTTCTCTTAGATGAGGCAATCTGCAATAGGTAAGAATATTGTCCCCTTCTACTACCATCACGCCTACATGTTGCAGACAAAGTCCTATCAGATGATAGGATTTGAGGAATACCTAAAGGCTACATTCTCCATGCCCTAAAGTTTCATCTCTACTTGTGGAAGCTAGTTGGCATGGTAAAGTGCTGGACCTGGAGTTAGGAAGCCCTGAGTTCAAATTTGACTGCAGACATTTATTAGCTGTGTGACCCTAAGGAAGTCACTTAATCTCTGCCTCAGATTTCTCAACTCTAAAATGGGGATAATAACTGCACCTACCTTGCAGGGTTATTGTGAGGATGAAATGAAATAATATTTGTAAAGCACTTAGCATGCTTCTTGGCACCTAGTAGGTGCTATATTAATGTTTATACCTTCTTTTCCCCTCTACTAGCTTATCATATGTGTCCGACATGTCTGCTATAAGAGCCCCTGATTGGGGTTAGAACATGGTCTCTGGTGATGTGTGGAAAGAGCCTTAGATTGCAAGGAAGAAGTCATGGGTTCAAATTTAGTTGTTCCTGCTTTTTGTTTGCCTGACTGAGGAATTCACATAGTTTCTCCATTACCCTCTTACATTCTACTTTGCATTATTCTTAGAACATAGTAGTCACTCAATAAATGTTTAATGATCATTGAATATCTTTATTTATATTCATGTTGTGGTTTTACCTGTAAATTGCAAATTCCTTGAAAGCAAAAATTGTGTTGTCACTTTTTCATCAATGAATATCCGGTGCAAATTAGGTGCTTAGTAAAGGTTTGCATTTTTTTGTTTGTCTTATTAAAAAAATTTATTGATAGCTAGATTTTTTTTCATTAACCGGATTTCTCAGTGTATGACTCCTTTCATCTCCCTGTGAGAGAACTACTCCATATAAACAAAAAAAGGAAAACAAGGAGCAAATAGGCAAAACTAATAACATTGAAACATTATAGATAGTATAGTTCCTTTACTCTTGCTATAATTCATTGAATTCGTATACCACAACTTGTTTACCAGTCCCCCTTATTGTTTCTAGTTCTTTGCTACCACAAAAACACTGCTTTAAATAATTTAGTGTATATGGGTTCTTTGTGTCGTAGACCTTCCACCCATCAGTATAATCTCTGGGTCATAGAGTTTCAATAAAAGGATTTATTAAGTGCTTAGTAGCACAAACTCTGAAAATAAAAATACAAAGTTGAAAGAGATATAGTTCTTACCCTCGAGGAATTTATACTCTAATGGGGGTGACAACACATAAAAGGATGTTGAAAAGAGGGAAAATGAAAGTGGAAATGAAGGTAGGGGAGTACTCATATGGAACATGGTAGAGAAAATCGGGAAAGTCAAGATTGTAGCCTAAAGAGGAATGAAGACATAACTGGTAATCCCAAGCAGAAACTGATGACCATGCAAGTACAGAGCAGAAACAACAGATCATGAGGATTGTCCTTTGATGAGTAACTTATCTGGTCCATCACTAGATGGTCCCTGGGCAAGCCAAGGACACTGTCCTCTACTGGGTTCAGGGAGAACATATGAATAATTTAATGACAGAGGCAGCAACTGTTAAATTAGAAATTGGCAAATTGGCAAGCAAGTAGCATGTGTTGCAGCTTCCAGGATGCAGAATGGGCCAACTATTACAGCAATCCAGAGACGAATCAAGGTTTCAAGTATAGGTAGCTCCTTCTCAAATTTCAGGTCTTTTTGGTAGGCAAAGGAGAAAGTTCAAATGAGTTTGAAAGGAGGGGGAGTCAGTATTGATATTTATAAAGAAAATATATTCTCTAATTTAATTTTTAAAGTTTTTATTTTTCAATAAAAGAAACATTTCCACAACATTGTACAATAAAAAAGATGATTGCACATGAAACTGCAAATCTACTATATAAAACTTGCTATTTCATTTCATTAAAAAAATTATATTTTAATCAAGACTGGGTCTTCCTATCTTGACCAGTCTGGAACTAAAGCAGTCATTGATAAGCCTGATGTGATTGATAAGTAAGTGATTGATAAGTAAGGGAATTTGGACCTATTCCATTTCCCACATAGGCTGGTTTGCCCCTCTTTGGGCAGCCTGATAGTTTCTGTCATGCATTGGAGTGGGAAGGGGAATGAAGAAGTAAGAGATGAGGGTGTAAGGTCATCATACTAGTTCCAGACTTATTGCAGACACCAGAAAATCTTAGTTCAGAACTTAGAGCTCTATCCATTATTTCTTCAGTAGTTACTCACTTTACCCGTGCAGAGAGCAGTTCTTAACACTTCACATTCTATGTTTCTTCCATAGAGAATCACGCAAATGCTCTGGGGGCCTTCCTCCTACTTGTAATATCTCAGAGGTATCAATGTACTTCTGTACAAATGTTGTCTTGTTCTTGATATGCGATCAATCATCTCCTCCCTTTATGGCCATAAAGTTCTTGGTGTCTTTATCATTTCTTCTCACATGGAAATCATTGTTGGTAGGTAATGCACTGTGACTTGTTCACATCTACCAACTGCTCTCTGCAAAGGTAAAGAGAGTAACCTTACTGAAGAAAAATAGTGAATACCCTAAAGTAACCACCACCACCACCACCACCACTTTATAAGCACTTTACAAATATTTCATTTTGTCCTTCGAACAATCTGGGGAGATTGCTGCTGTTATTATCTCCATTTTTTTCAGAGGAAACTGAGGCAGAGAGAGGTCAAGTAACTTGTCTTTTGAGTTATTTACTTTTTTTAATGTTCAATTCTTCTTTGATGTATTTTTGTAGGCTTCAAAGTTCTGTAACATCAGCAGAAGAACACTGGTGGGCATTTGCTGCCCTAAGCAGTTGCAGATCATTAAAAGCATTGTGTTTTTGGTGTCAGACAATGTTTTCACTATTGTATTAGCAAGCACTAATTTAGCAGCTGCAAAAAGGTATCTCTGGGAGGGAAAGTACGAGGAGAATCCAAGAGATGCATAGTTTTTCATAAGGCTTGGGGATGGGAGAGTTAGGTTGGATGCTACAATGGGAGAAAGTAAACAGGCAATATAAAAGACAGGAGATATAGTGGATAAGGTTCCTGACAGCATCAGAAGGACCTGGGTTCAAACTCTGTCACCCATGAGTTATATGATTCTAAATTTCAGCATATGCAATAAACAAATAAACAAACAACAACAACAACAACAAAACAAATAATGACTGAATGAACAAACAAATGAATAAACAGATAGATGAATGAATGAACAATCAAACAAATAAATAAATAGATAAATGGATAAATAAATCTATAGATAGATGAATGAATGAATGAAAAAGATAGATAGATAGATAGATCAAGCCAACCTCCCTCCCAGAATAGCTGTAAGGATCAAACAGGATAATTCACCCCAGTTAGGGTGAATAACAATACCCCCAAGTAATTATATCAATGAAAATCACATGGTATATTTCCACTTGGCTTTACATAATTATAATATAGGATAATGGGAATTTGACTTCCCCTTACCCCAACTCATACCTAGAAATAAAGTTCACTAAACCTCCAGGTGTTAGGTTAAAATCAGACAGGGAATGTTTCACACACTCTGTATAACTCACCAGGAAGGGCAAATCCAAGCACATTCTTTTTTTTTAGTATAATAATTTGATTTTTTTAAGCAATAAACATTTTTATTTATAGTTTTGGGTTCTGATTCTTATCCCTCCTTCCCTCCCTCCCCTCACCCCCTGAGGCATCATTAAACATGTATGATTATGTAAAACATTACCATATTAGTAATTTTGTACAAGAAAACTTGAATAAAAGGAAAAAATGAAAGTAAAAAAATAGCATGCTTCAGTCTGGTCCATCAATATCAGTTCTTTCTTTGGAGGTGGATAGTATGTTTCATAAATAGTCCTTTGGGATTGTCTAGGATCATTGTATTATTGAGAATAGTTAAGTCATTCACAGTTCTTCATCAAACAATACTGCTGTCTCTGTGCACAATGTTCTCTTGGTTCTACTTTCTTCACTATACATCAGTTCATATAAGTCTTTCCAGGCCTTTCTGCAATCATCCTGTTTGTTATTTCTTATAGCACAATAATATTCCATCACCATCTTATACAACAGCTTGTTTAGCCATTCCCCAACTGATGGGCATTCCTTTGGTTTCCAATTCTTAGCCACCACAAAAAGAGTCAAGCATGTTCTTGATAAGAGGAATATGTATTTATTAAGCACCTGCTATGTATCCCACACTTTAACAGATATTATCATATTTGATTTAAGGACTGATTCTAAGGACTGCTCTCTCATTGGCCAGTCTATTTTGTGTAGATCATAGAATTAGAATTAAGGGAGCAGCTAGGTGGTGCAGTGGATAGAGCACCCGTCCTGGAGTCAGGAGTACCAGAGTTCAAATCCGGCCTGAGACACTTAAGACTTACTAGCTGTGTGACCCTGGGCAAGTCACTTAACCCCAACTGCCTCACTAAAAACAAAACAAAAAAAATTAAGAAGGATTTGAAATCATTTAACTGAACACCTTCATTTTACAAATGAGGACAGTGAATGTCAGGGACGTTGGTCTGATCATATTACTCCCTTGCACAAAGTCCTTCAGTAGATTTCCATTTCCCTTGTGATAATATATATACAAGCTCCTCAGTCTGACAGGCCCTCTGTAGCCTGTCCCCAATCTACCTTTCCAGCCTTAGTTCAAATAATTCCATTTCACATACTCCAAGTTCCAGACAAATTAAGCATCTAATTGATCTCATCCTTCCTTCATCCAACCCTGCATCTGTAAAAGTGGTTCATCATACCCAGAATTCATTTGCTCTGCATTTCTTTTCATGGAAAATCCTTGTCTTCCTTTAAGACCCAGCTTAAGCACAGTCAACTTTTTCTCATTTTCACATTGGCTGAAAACGGTTTCTCTCTCCTCAAATTTTCTACTGTGTGCTTTGTTTGGCATTTTCCTTTTTTCTTTGTATTATGTCTCCTCTCTACATAGCCACCTCTTTATAGATTGTAAACTTGATGATGGCAGGGATCACATTTCATTTCATCTTTCTAGCACCAGAACCCAGTCTTCAGTAGAAGCTTAATAATTGTTTGATGACTCGAATAGTATAGAATCCTGGAATATTAAGGTTCAAGGTGACCTTAAGGGTCATTTAGTGCATCGTGTCCTCTCTAGTGCCACGTGAATATTATAAACAGTAAAGTCATACATAGTAGCATCAAGTCAAATAATATTGTCCTCCAATCAGCTGCCAGTGATTTTCCTAATATGCACTTTGACCATGTCACCCTGCCCCCCACACAAACTCAATAAACTGCAGTGGCTCCCTATTGCCTCTAAGATAAATTTCGATATCTTCTGTGTGGTGTTCCAAGTCCTTCATACACTACCTGAGCGCCCTTCCCCCCCCCCGCCCCCCGCCTTCTACCTTTCCAGTCTTCTCATACCTTATACTCTACCCCAGTGCCCTGCATAATATTCCATCTAGTAATACTGAACTTCTTCCTGTTTCACCAACAAAGCACTCCATCTCTTGACTAGGCATTTTTTTCTGACTGTATCCAATGCCTGGAATAATCTCCCATCTGTTGCTCTACCTCCTGATTTCCCCAGCTCCCTTCAAATCCCAACTAAAACCGTAAGTTCTACAGGAAGCTTTTTCCAATGCCTCAACTCTAGTGCCTTCCCTCTTTCAATGATTTCCTATTTTTCCTGCGTACGGCTTGTTTGAAAATCTTTGTTTGCTTGTGTTCATGTTCCTTGAGGGCAGAGACTGTCTTTTGCCTCTTTCTGTATCTGCAGCATTTAGCACAGTATCTATTCACATAGTAGATGCTTAATGAATGTCTATTGACTGATAAATTCTTCACCTGACACAGTGTATCTAGACCAGCTCTAGCCATGCCTTAATCTTTGGTCAGCTTTTCACCAGTCACCTTGCTTCTGCACATGTATATAAGCTTCATTCCTCCTATTGCTTGCATCATCTACAGTTGAAGCCGGGGCTGGAACCGGGTGAACAGTCTATCCCCCTCTGGCTGGTAATCTAGCCCACGCAGGAGCCTCCGTGGACCTTGCCATTTTTTCACTTCACACACACACACACACACACATATATATATGAAAGCTCCTATAAGCTCTCTTCCCCTCCCCCCCCCCCACTGTGGCTCCCATTGATTTCCAAGTCTAGGATTCTCCTGGAAAGAGTCTGTCAGTCTACTTCCCTATGAGCCCACTACTCATCCCTGTACCTTTCCAAACTAAAATACACCTTCCTGGCCACTACTTCTTTCTTTCCTATTTTTCTTTTTCTTTCTTTCCTTCCTTCCTTCTTTCTTTGGGTGGGGCAATGAAGATTAAGTGACATGCCCAGGGTCACACAGCTAGTAAGTGTCAAGTGTTTGAGGCCAGATTTGAACTCAGGTCCCCCTGAATCCAGGGCCAGTGCTTCATCCACTGCACCACCTAGCTGCCCCCCCCACTACTTCTAATTATGTATTGAGCCCCTGTTAAGATTTAAGATTTGTGAGAGCAAGAACTTTCTTTGCCTTTGTATGTGTATTCCCAACACTTATCAGTGTTTGGTGCATTTGTTATTGTTTAGTCATTTTTCAGCCATGTCTTAACTTTTAGTGATCCCTTTTAAGGTTTTCTTGGCAAAGATATTGGAATGGCTTCTATTTCCTTCTCCAATTCATTTTACAGATGAGGAAACTGAAGCAAACAGGGTAGAGTGATTTACCTATGGACACACAGCTAGTAAGTGTCTAAGGCTAGATTTTAACTCAGGAAGGTCTTTCACTCCAGACCTAAAAATCTATCTATAGTGTCAACTAGCTGCTCCTTGGTTGAAATTACTAAGAGGTAAATTTAGCCTTCATGTAAGGAAACGCTTAATAATTAGTTCTATCCCAAAGTGATCTAGACTACTACCTCTGAAGGTAATAGCAGCTATGTGGAGCAGGGAATAGAGTACTGGGCATGGAGTTGAAAAAAAACACACCTCAATTCAAAATTTATCCTGAGACACTTACTAACTGTATCACTCTGGGCAAGTCACTTAAGCTCTGTTTGCCTCAGTTTCCTTCTCTGTAAAGTAGGGATAATATTAACACCTTTCTTGTTTGTTGTTCAGTTGTTTCAGTCATGTCTGAGTCTTCATGACCCCATTTGGGATTTTTTTTTACAAAGATACTGGAGTTGTTTGCCATTTCCTTTTCCAGCTCCTTTTAGAGATGAGGAAACTGAGGCACAGTTAAATGACTTGCCCAGGATCACACAGAAAAGTAAATATCTGAGGTTGGATTTGAACTCAGGTCTTCCTGATATTTGTAAAGTGCTTTGTAAGTATTCATATACTATATAATTGCTAGCTATTATTATAAGTCCTAGTTGTTATTAATGTGTTCCCTCTTACAAGAATTCTTCAAACACTGCATAAACATTTGAGCATATTTTTAGGGAGGATTCTTGAAAGATGAAGAAAGTGAGACCCATAGTGGTGAATTGGCTTGCCCAACATCATATAAGCAGTTCAGTAGTGGTATCTGGACTTGAACCCAGGTCCTTTGTAATGAATCCAGCATGTTTTTCATTGCACCATGGTTCCTTCAGGTTTAATTTGTTCCAGGTAATCTTTGGGGTCTCTTCTAATTCTTGAGATCCTTTTATTTGCAAAATGGGGGTAATAATAATGGCTTCTGTCCTTTCTCCTTCAAAACGAGTTGTAAGGATTAAATGAGGTAATATATTAAAAAATGCTGGGGCGGGGGGCAGCTAGGTGGCATAGTGGATAAAGCACCGGCCCTGGATTCAGGGGGAACTGAGTTCAAATCCAGCTTCAGAAACTTGACACTTACTAGCTGTGTGACCCTGGGTATCAAGGAGGATGAAAGCTTACCTATAAGGAATCAGAATCCAGTGAACTGCTTCAAGTGGGTGAGAAGGCACTGGAGTGCTGAACTGATTTGATACTAAAGAGCCTCCTTAGTAATGATGAGTGTCTCCTGGATCCTTCATTTTGTGGATGTCAGCCATCATTCTCCTTCTAGGCCCGTTCCTGACTTCCTCTGGATTTCAAATCCATGCCTCTTTTCCTGTGGGTTCATCCAGGAATTTCCCTTAGTCCATTAGTGCCTCCTAGGCCTGGAATAGCCTTCAATCTCCATGGTCCACTCACGATGGAATATCCCTCTTTAAGGCCTGTCCCTTTTCTCCCACTAGTGAGTGATTTCTAGAGCCTCCATTTTCTGAAGAGGAAACCCTGCCTTCATTCCCCGGCTGACCCTGTGCCTGACATCCTCTCAACCTCAAAACTGTGCCCCTATTCTTGGTATATTCCCCCTGGTACCTGATCCACCCCCTTTCTTCTCCCTTTTGTTTGTTGTCTTCTCCCATTCGATTGCATGCTTCTTGAAGATAGGCGCTAACATTCTTTTTACTTGTATTTATATCTCCAGCACTTAGCATAGTGCCTGACATATGAAGTACTTCACAAACACTGGTTTGCTTCCTTTCTTCCTTCCTTCTTGGTGGAGAAAAAAGGGTAGGCTGAAGAGAACAAGGAAGGACCAGCAAGAGAGTGTGAGGAAATCTGCATGTCAGCATTGGCTAGATCCTTACATGATAAGACATTGGAGCCATTTCACTTGAAATAAGTCTGTATGGATCTCTCTGTCTCTCTGTCTCGGCCTCTGTCTGTCTGTGTGTGTGGGGGGGGGGAGGGCTCCTTCCCTCTCCTTGTCTCTCTCTGTCTCTAATTTCTGTGTTTCTTTTTGTGTCTCTCTGTTTCTCTGTCCCTCTGTCTTTCTTTGTGTGTCTCTCTATCTTTGTTTCTTTGTCCCTTTCTGTCTGTCTGTATCTCTTTTTCTCTGTCCATCTCTGACTGTCTCTTTCTGTGTCCTTCTGTCTGTCTCTGTTTGTCTCTGCCTCTCTGTCTTTGTCTGGTGCTCTCTTTTTCTCCATCTCTCTCTCTCTCTCTCTCTCTCTCTCTCTCTCTCTCTCTCTCTCTCTCTCTCTGTCTTTATGTCCCTCTCTTTTTATCCTTTTCTCTCTATCTCACTCTGTTTCTGTCTTTCTTTGTCTTTCTGCCTGCCTGTCTATCTGTCTATCTCTGGCTGTCTCTCTTCCCTTCTGTGTCTGTCTGTCTCCCTCTCCCTATTTCATTCTCTCTCTCTCTCTCTTTGTCTCTGTCTCTGTCTCTCTCCCTCTCCCTATTTCCCCTTCTCTCCTCTCATTTATTTTGCACATGTCTCTCTCTTTTTAAATCACTGGCACTCTCTCTCCCACCAGTATCCAGGGAGATGTCTAATAAAGTGAAAAGGCGAATGGCAGACCAATGGATTTGAGTCTTTGGAACAGTACAATAATGTAGTTCCACCAGCTTCCTTTCTCTTGACACAAAAAAGAGAACTACAGACTGGAGAGCTTCTTGGTGCTGGAAGCCCAGAAAATACCACATGAATGATCTCTCATATATCAAATACTGAGAGCTTAGTTCCCTGCTCCTGTCTTGTGCTTCTAATGGGAAAGCTAAGTGCAGAGTTATAAGAACTTAGAGAACAGAGAGATCAGCAACTTAAAAAACAGTCCCTCACTGTTCGCATTATAGGTCTCTCTGGGAGGGCTGATAGAGTAAGGGGAAGAGGCTGATGTTCCCAAGTGACCATTAATGATTCTTAAATGAAAAAAATGTCGAGGAATGTTGATGTCTGTATAACTCAGGCCCAAAGAACCTGTTTTTAAGAAGAAAACATGTGAAAGATGTGCTTCTTTGTTTACTTTCCTTTCCTCTTCCCTTTTTCTTTCCTCCCCTCTCTTTTCTTCTATTTCTTTCCGTTCCCTTACCCCAATTCAACAAATATATTAAACATCTACTGTGTACATGACACCATAAGCATTGGTGATACAGAGACAAAAGGGAAATAGTTTCAGCCTTCATTCAAGGATCTAACAACTCTACTGGGGAACACAGCATAGAATCATGATTTTAGGATTGGAAAGGACCCTTGAGGAAAATAAGCCCACCCTGCTTATTATGCACGTGAGGAAACCGAGGCAGAGGGAGATCTAATGATTTGCCCAATGTCACACAGTTAATAATTCTCTAAGGCCAGGTCTGAACATCTGTATTCTTGAATTCAAATCCAGCTCTCCATCCACTATAAATAAAAGTTAATACTAAACATATATGTAATACTTGTGACATCCCTTCTTTCACATGTGGGTCCCAAGAAAATCTACTTCTGATTTGAAGCACTCTGTGGTCAGTAGTTATTCAAAACCATAGCTCATGAACTCTGACAGACATGCTTACTTCTACTAGCCAGTGATAAGCCACACAAAAGATATTTAATCAAACAACAAAGAAAATGAAGTAACAAGTAAGGATTCCCCCTGTCTATGAGGGGCATATTATCCTATGGATTTCTAATTCTACAAATGGGAGACATTACACAGGGGGAGCACATGTGCCCAAGGAACATTCTTGAACAGGTATATGCCATGAACCTGTATCTCTAGGGCAAATCACACATCTGACCCATTCAGGCGGCTGATATCCTGTGGTGATTTCATGCTATTTTCTGTTGCTCTCTGATGGAACATCTTTTATCTCTGGGTCTTGTTATCTTAGGATAATTGACACCATAAAGAGGCCACAAAGTGAGTCTATTTAAAATAAGAATACACATTTTATGATAACTAGTGTGTGGGGGGGGTAAAGAGTTAATTGGAGCATTTTCTTGAAAAAAATGAAACTAAAATAAGGAGAATAAATCTATTTGGTTTTATAACAATGTTTACATTGTAAATACAACCATATACCAACTCTTGGGATGAATAAAGAATGAGTTGAGCGTTGATTGGGGGTATTTTTGCATAATTTTCCTAGCCAAATTGAATGATAGTACAATGAAACAGCTTTCTCTTCATGTCTGACTTTTAGAGAGAGATCATAAAGAGGGTCATTGTTACAAAAATATTCAAGGGCTACATCACTTTTCCCAAGGGCCTCTCTTAATCCTCTGATATTCAGATCATTCCCCTTTGAAGCACTTTCCAAACCTCTGGGAGACTGACAAAGATGGCAGAGATATGAACAGGATGGATGCTAGTGTTTGCATGGGAACTACTTTTATATGTGGTCAGTTCATTAGTGAATATTTTCATTTAGGACTTTTTTACTTATATATCCTTAAGGAGGTAGCATGATTTCATAACTAGAGAGCAGACCTTGAAACCAGGAAGGCCTGGGTTCAAGTCCTAACTTTGACACATAGTGTTGTCATCTTAACTTCTAAGAGCCCAAGACAGTTCTTTAAGAAAACTGAGTTGCGGAACAGTTGCTAACCTTTCTCGATAGAGGGGATTTCTTTAGGGAGAGAGTTTCCCCTGATCCAATAATATCACAAGTCCAGACCAAAATAAAATAAAACCTTGAAATAGTTAGGACTGAAGTAATGAATACTTGGATTATGAGGCCTACCTATATAGTTAACCATTAAACTGTGTGCTAACAGCTATAAGAATAGAGAGGAAAAAAGACAGTCCTGGAAGGGCTGGTGTCATCAGGAATGACTTCATGGAGGAACTGGGCTTTGAAGAATGGGTCAGATTTTAAAAAGTGAAAATTAGAAGGGGAGAGCATTTCAAGTGAAAAGACAAAGACAGAGTGGGGAAAATAAATGTCCATGGCAGTTTTCCTGGCACAGGGAGGAAACTAGCCTGATTGAAACTGAAACTGAGTGCTGGGGCTCAGTTGAAGATTCAGTTGGATAAGCAGAGTGGGACCAGATTAAGGAAGACCTTGACAGGGAGGCAGGAAAATTTAGATATAATATGGCAAGCAAAGAAGCACTCTTTTATGATTTCTGCCTTTCATGGCTCGGGAAATGAAGATGGTGGCCCTCTCCCCATCATCTCAAATGAAATTCCTCTGGTCACCATCTCCCAGGCGGCCAGAGGGGAATTGTCAGACCTCTCCACTGTCAGATGGTTTTGCCCTCTCTTTTTTAACTAATCATAACACAGACTGTGCATTTGGATTCTAAAATGTCACAGTGACTATCTGGAGACCTGGTGCCGACAAGGTAATTATCCTTTCGTGACACCCTTCCATATGCCAACTCTTGGAAGGAGAGAGGAGAGAAGGAGAAAGAGAAAGAGAGAAGTAGTCTTGCTAGGTCTGTCATCTACCATTTCATAAAAGGACTGTCTTTAGCTTTTACATTGCTGGACTGTATGAGCTAAACTCCCCCTCATAAATATTTGAACAACTCTCTGTGTGTCTGCCCTTCCTCCAGCTTAAACTACAATAGCTATCAGGATGTGTCCAGCTCGACTCTGACAGGAGCCTCTGTTGTATTATTTGCATTGTCATTTCAGCCTGGAACAGTCACGGTGGTCGCCTTTAGGACTGTCTTAAAACTCTTAGATTGAGGACTAGCCATGGGGGTGGGAACCTTACCTGAATTTTTATCCAGAAACACCAGCTCTGGAGAGCTCTGTCTGTCCTGTTTTACTAACACCCTTTTGTCAGTGGGGGAAGGCGGGTTTAACAGAGACATGAGCCCCTCAAAGATGCCTGGGAACAATGCCCTAAAAATATCTATAGGTGAGAGAGGCTGATGTGCTGCTAGAAGGTTCCAACATGCCCTAGCCTAGTTCTATGGCTACTGTTTGGAAATGAAAATTCCCAAAGGGGAGGCTGAGCTGGATCTTGGCTAAGACAGTTATCAAATGGTCTTTGGCATTGTATCTTGTGTGTTAGTTGAGACTAAATGTACTTGAAGGTCACTTCTAACTCTCAAATTCTGTTTCTCTGTGACAGGCAGACTAGGTTCAATCTTATCAATAATATCAATGTAAAGGAGGCTCTGGGCTCACTCTCCTAATTTGAACTTGACTAGCAGGTTGAGTCCCTAGGGGCCAGCTATTGTTTCTCTAATTAGGCTTCTAAGGGGTTACCCTGAAGTCTTGTGTTACTTAGAAGGAGTTAGGTGGCAAAGTGGATATGGTTCTGGGCTTGGAGTCAGGAAGACTTAAGTTCAAATCTGACTTCAGATACTTCTGAGCCTAGTGACCATGGGAAAGTCATTTAATCAATGTCTCCCTCAGTTTCCTCACCTGTAAAATGGTGACAATAATGGTACCCATCTCCCAGTGTTGTTTTTGAGGAACAAATGAGATAATACTTGTAAAGTACATACCATAATACCTGACACACAGTAGGTACTTAGTAAACATTTGTTTCCTTCCTTCTAAAATGATCTCTCCCGAGCCCCCATCTGTAGTGTTCCTCTATGCCATTTATCCAGTTATCTCCCCCAAGTCAACACCAATAAGCTGTTTTTCTTTCTTTTATTTCCCATAGGAATATTTACCTAGAAGACATAGCAAAAGTCAAGGCATAATAGCATTCCTCCTCAAACTGGGCATGCATCCTCCTCTTACCACAACCCTAGGGAGATTAGACTCAGATTTAAAGTAGATGTTATGAAATGTTCATCACCACCAAGCCAGGGAGGGAGTATTTTCTCTCCTTATTGAATCTCCATCAAATTTACTTCTGAGTGTGGTTTAGCCAGTAGATAGGTAATTTACTTGCTCTGAGGTTTGCTCCTTGCTGGGCTGGGTCAAACAGGCCAGTTAGAGGCTTCACTTCTTGACTCAGCTGCTGTGGCTATTATCAGATTTGATTCCCAACCCTGGTCCCCAGATTTCTTAGGCCTCTTCCAAATTCACAAAGCTCATAAGGTTGTAATCTTACCTGTTCCAATTCCAGATACTCATTCACCTAAGATCAGAAAAGAATAAATGCAAAGACAAAAGAAATAGCTATGTATTCACAGACATGTGGCAGGTGGGTGGAAGATAGAATCTGATGCAGCCAAAGACTTCCAGCTGTTTTTCCTCCTCACTTGTCCCTCCTCTTGACCTTTCATGTGCATACTTAGTTTTAGCCCAGTGGTCAGCTAAAAGGCTTTTTGTCTCTGTGCTGTAAATTGACAGGAAATAGTTAGAGGATACCCATACATGCTCTGAGTTGGAAGAAAGAAAACCTCCCCCATCCCAGAATTATGCATGCCCAGAAGCAAGCTCACCAAACATTAAGGTGAGTCGATGTTAGTCAAGGTATAATGTGTATATTCTAAAGACTAGGCCCTCATTGGCCAGTCTTCTCCTTTCCTCTGTTATATTAATAGTTTGTGCTCCATCCAGATAACTCCGAGAACATTTGAGATTGCTTCCCTTTTATGGTATTGGAGTCATTTCCCCTGCTACAGCCAAGGCAGCTCATAATAATTACAAACATTAACATATTTGTTGCAAAACAGATAAGGATGCTAATAAGACTTGGGGCTTGACTTTTGAGCACCTAACACTTTCAAGGGAGATAGCCCCTGCCTTTATCCTCTTCTTTCCCAGAAACTTTCTCACTTTCCCCATTTCTTTTCCCCAGCATCTTTTTTTTTTTTTTAAATAAGCATTTGCCTTCTGGATAGAGCATTCTGGGAAAGTGAATCTTTTTCCTATCATCCTTGAGTCTAATATATTTCTGTTGTGTTTTAAGGTTTTCTAAGTACTTTTTCTGTAACATCTCAGTGCAGAAGATGGTCAGGTATTGCCTCTATTTTTCTGACAAGTAACCTGCATTTCAGAGAGGTTGTACTTTCCTCAGGATCACACAGCTGTCAGAGCCAAGATTCAAACTCCTGTTAGACCTAGGTGTCCTGACTCCAGGGCCTATGCTCTTTCCATGGTGCTGCTTTGAATTCCTCTGGAAGCATTCTTCCTGTAATCTGGGCAATCCTCCCGAAGGTTTCAGGGGTCTCCCTACACAATGATGTAACACAGGCCCCATCTCCTTCTAATCCTTCTTTCTTCCCTGTCCCTTCTTCGAGGCAAGAAAGAATAGGTGAGGGAAAGAGTGAAAAAAAGAAAAGTCAAAAGAAAAGGAGAAAGAGAGGCAGATGAAGGAATAGTATGCAAAGAAGAGAAGTCAGAAAGAAGAGGGGGAAGGAAGTGAAGAAAGAAAAAGAAGAAAAAGAACTTTCTAGCTCTTATTAGGTTTGAGTGCTGGTGGTTATTTAAGTGGTCCCTTTGGATAGTTAGAGATGTTGAGCATTTCACTTTAGGTTTGTTTATATTTATAAACCATAAAGTCGAGCCCAGATTTCTGCAAGAAAAGCACTTTTGGAAGCAACCAGATCTTATCTTTCATTTTCTATAGATCAGTTTTGCAGACTCTTGAAGTATTTATAGTTTTAATACATAACCATAAATGCCCCCTCAACAAGGAATGTTGCACCTTTTCGATTACTATTATTGCTTTATTGCTCATCATGGTAATAAATTAGCAGCATCCCCTGGCATTGCCGAACAAGCCCTGAATTAGGTTATGTGGTGAGTACACAAGAACCTATTAAAGCTTGACTATTTCTTTAAAGTCTTTATAGTTTTCCAGCATACACCTCTAAGTGTTTCAATTAAAGAACGACTCTCCTGCCCAGTAATTGCCCTCCTGTCTAAGAGGGGCTTGTAGCTGCAGGAACAGAAAGCAAGACTAAAAGGTGGAAAATTGGAATATAAAACACTGAAAATGAAATTGCTATAAAAAGAAAATCATGGGCTTAAATTATGCTTATTAAAGCCATTGAATAGTTTAATTTGGGGGGGGGCTGTTAGGACTTTGTCTTTATGCCAAGTGGACCAAGCTGGCCACTAAGGAGAATCTTTAGGCACATCTTGTATTTTGGAAGGATTCCCTATATACTGACCCAGTCGTTTGGAACCTAATGATGAAGGTAATCATGATGGGGAGGAGGAGGAGGAGGAGGAACATGAAGCCTCTGGGAACACAGGAGCACCACGTTGTATGAGGAGTGAACTGGTATAGTTCAGAAACTGAGTAAGTCAAAGTTCCTGTGCCCAATCAATAGTGAGATCATACCTATGTACTTCAGCATGGGTAAGGTGGTGAGAGATGGTTTCTTTATCTTGATAGGAAACATGGCTTAATGGATAGGGCACTAGACTTGAAGTAAGCATGTTGTTGCTGTTGTTACTGTTGTGTCATTTTAGTTGCATCTGACTCTGTGACCCCATTTAGGGTTATCTTGGCAAAGATACTGAAGTGGTTTTACATTTACTTCTCCAGATTTTTATACAGATAAGGAAACTGAGGCAAACAGGGTGAAGTGACTTGCACAGGGTCATACAGCTAATGTCTGAGGCTGAATTGGAGTTAAGGTTCTCCTGACTCCAAGGTCAGTGCTCTATCTACTGCACCATGCAGCTGTCAAAATAAGGTAGACTTGAATCCAAATCATGCTTCAGATACTAGCTGTATTCCTCTGGTTACGTAATCTATCTGAAGCTCTGTTTCTCTTTCTGGAAAATAAAGTGGTTGGGCCTAGGAGCCTCTAAGGTCCCATCCACAAATAAATCTATGATCCTATGGTACCTTTCTCTGAGTCTTATGAATGTATTTAAAAAGTAGTGCTGAGGGGCAGCTAGGTGGCGCAGTGGATAGAGCACCAGCCCTGGATTCAGGAAGACCTGAGTTCAAATCTGGCCTCAGACCCTTGACACTTACTAGCTGTGTGACCCTGGGCAAGTCACTTAACCCCAATTGCCTAACCAAAAAAATAAAAAAAGGAGTGCTGAGGAAAATGTTTGAGACATCTGTTCCATCCCTCACACAGGGCAGGGCATTCATTTCTACCAATAAGAAGACACTCCCATGCCAATGGATTTTGAGAGAGGTGGTTACACTGAGAACCACAAACAAGGATAGGGGTTCAAAAAATGAGTTGTTTTTACCCAGTACATCATGGCAGCCATGAAGGGACTCTAGAGAAATGCTCTTACATTATTTGGTGCTGGGGTGGGAAGGGTGGGGAAGCAAACCAAGCCCCCAAATACCCAATTTTATGAAAGCACCATAGGGGAAGACATTCTGTGGCTCTTGTTGATTTCTTTCACAGAGTCAGGTTTCTTGGCCCTTAGTCTGGGTTAAATCATCTGCCTATGCTCAGTTTTTCTAGAATGAGATAGCAGTAGGAAGGAAAGCAATGACATGTAGTCATCAGTGGGCTTTAATTAAGGCTGCACTGCTGCCCACTGAAGCAGACCACACAGCAAATGGACACATATGGAGAGAGAGAAGAAGATATCATTGTTAATGTTATTCTGACTATTTTTGGGAGATGGGAGTGGGGGCCTAACTCACCACTCTTCTTGAAATGTAAGGCAAAGGAAATGGATGTCAGGATGGAATTGAATAGAATCACAGAATGTCAGAGCTGGAAGAAAGTCCAGAGACCATCTTGTCTAACACACTCATTTTACAGATGAAATATTAAGGGCTAGAGAAATATAGCAACTTTCCCAAGGCCACACGGCAAGTGAATAGCAGTGCTGTGACTGATCTCTGGGTCTTCCAGATCTAAGGACCATGCTTTTCCCATTATACCACAGCTCCTATAAATATGTAGGGAGAGACTTGACCCATTCCATTTAGTTCAAGAAACATGCATTGGGGCAGCTAGGTGTCATAGTGGATAGAACATCTGCCCTGGAGTCAGGAGTACCTGAGTTCAAATCTGGCCTCAGACACTTAACACTTACTAGCTGTGTGACACTGGGCAAGCCAATTGTCTCACTAAAATAAATAAATAAAGAAAGAAAGAAACATGCATTAAGCACCTATTATGTACAGGGAACTTATTAGGCAATGGACAAAGACAAAAATGAAAACATAACTAATCTCCAGGAATTTATAGTCTACTGGAACTTGCAATATGCTTCACCTAAAGGTGCCTACATTGGCCAGCTTTCCATAGGTTTGGTCAATGAGGCTAGAATTTTTCATCATTTCATCATCATTATAAATAGGTAAAGTTTTCCTATATAATATGGTCACTATGAATAATAGAACATTAAATAAAATATAGCCAGCAAGGAGGAAATCCGTCAACAAATCAGTTCCTGACAATTTACATAATCTCTCTAAGCAGGTCAGGCAAATACTCAAGTGCCTTGGCTAGTCATGTCCAGGGTCATATCTGATGCTTCTTTCTAACAAAGCGTTAGGATATCTTCCTTCTTTTTTTGGAAAGGTGAGGGACTATGGGGTATGGAATGATGTCTTCACAGTCAGCAACAACCTCTGTGTTAGTTGCTTTTGCTTAATTGTTTTTCTTTTATATAAGCAGAGGCTAACTGCATTCTCGGTATGAGAATGGAGGCCATACTCAGAAATGATGGTGAAAGAAAAACATAAGATATCAATGCAACTTTTAATAGAGGAGGAAGTAGTGAAGAGCATGTGCAAAAGGTACTGGGCTGGAAGCCAGGATGATAGGATGTTTAGCTATGTGACCCTTGGGCAAGTTCTTTAAGCTCTTTGGACCTCAGTTTCCTAATCTGTAAAATGAAGGAGTTGGACTAAATCATGTCTAAGATTCTTTAAGATCCTCTTAAAGAGGGGGCAGTTAGGCAGCACAGTGCATAAGGCAGTGGCCCTGGATTCAGGAGGACCTGAGTTCAAATCTGGCCTCAGACACTTGACAATTACTAGCTGTGTGACTCTGGGCAAGTTCCTTAACCCTCATTGCCCTGAAAAAAAAAAATCCTTTTAAAGAAAAAAAAAATGGACAAAGTCCAAGATTAATCTCTATAACCATTCCATGATTCAGTCCCACTTGAGACGTGCCTCCTGTCCTCATAACTTTTGGGGGTTGATGACATGGGGTTTAAGAGAACTTAATATTATATTGTATCCTATAACATAGATGCTCTCTGTGGTAGAGGAAATATGAGATAGTGGAAAGAGCATGAGATATGGAGTTTTGGCAGATATAGGTTTAAATCTTATCTCTTGTCACTTACTACCTGTGTGATGTTCAGTAAATCTCAACCTCTCTGGGCTTCACTTTCTTCCTTTGTAAAATAAGGACATTGTTGAGGACCCTTCCCATTCTAATTCTATGATCTAACACTGTCTTCATGGATCAGGATACTCAAATTCTTTTTTTTTTTAATTTAAATTTAATTTTTTTTAATTAAACATTTTTTAAAAATTGACCCAAATTCTTATACTGATTCTGTGGTTGACCTTGGAAATGTTATGGGCCCAGAGCACCCCAGAAGTTCTCTGGGGTACATCAACGAACCTTCTCCTTGAGAAACCAAACCAAAGGACAATCACATCTGAAGAGATAAGTAGAACCAGATCAGATTGAACTAGTTCCAGGACTCCCATCCTTCATTCCAGTCTCCTCCACCCCTGGGGAGATAAGATTAGGTGTGGCTGCTGCCTTTGTGTCCTGAGGAGAGAGATGGCTTGAGAGATCTGCAGCCACACCTCACCCAACTCACCCACCATAGCGGGGTGGTCCTCCCTCACTAAGGAAACTTTCCACAGTCACATGGTCACCCCCATCAGTCCTCTATAAAAGTACCTGCCTGTCTCATGCTTGAGGAGATTGGTATCTCGGAGCCACACTCTGTGCCACGCCTTTCTCCCCATGAGAAGAAATCCAAGGATTTCTCTCTTGGTTACCCTTCCCCAGCCCCTAAATAAAACTACTATCTTATTCTAATTGCTTTTGTGTACAAGAAGGTGTAATTCTTTAAAGAGGAATTCCTAAGAACCCCAAACTCCTGCCCCTACCCCACATCCCCTACCCTATTTCCCCATATCAGAAGCATCATCTAATCTCTCTGAGTGTCCAGTTCCCCATTTGTCAAATGAGAGGGTTGAAGTAGATGAGTTCTAAAATCCCTTTAAGCAAAAGTAAATAACTAAATAAAAACAATATAAAATAAAATCTCTTATAGACCAGATGTCATGTGATCCTATGTCATCCCCCTTATATGGAGCCTATGGAGTTCAATGCAGGGTGGGTATGAGCTTAGCATTCTAATACCCTGATCTCTCCTAAAGTGTTTAACTCCATATGCTCTAACATAAGCAAAGGCACGACTTGCCTTCAGTCCCACTGAGCTGGCATTCTAATGAGGCTTTTTTTTTAAACCACTAGGAATAGCTTTTTATATAACATCCTTTTGGTTGACTTTTTTGGGTACTGCTAAAGGAAAATCTTTAGACATGCCCAGATAGAGGTGGGGGGGGCGGAGGGGGTTAGGAAGGTTTTTCACCAGGGCTTATTCATGGATATCTGTTACCTCCTGCACAGAAGCTGCTCTTGGGGCGAGGGCACAGGCCAGGGGGATGTATATGGAATATAGATGGATGTGAGTAGGATAAGACACAGTAGGGAAGACCAGAAAGAGTGGAGTTAAGATTCTGCTCCTTTGCCTAAGAGAATACACTTACCCATAGAATCACAGGATCATAGATTACAACTGAAAGTCATTTTAGGGATCATCTATGTTAAGGCTTTTCTAAGTATAATCTGGGCACTCTGGGAGTCCCCAAAACACTTTTAGAGGATCTATGAGGCCAAAACTATTTTCATAATAATAACATAAGTTTTTAATCTCTAATATGGTAAATATTGATGATATAACCCGCAGAAACAAAAGCTCTTGGGGGGGGTCCTCAATAACGTTATAACTTTTAAGAGAATAAAAGGTTACTGAAACCAAAAAATTTGAGAACCACTGCTATAGTCCATCTTTTCATTTTTTTTTTTTTTAAACAGCCAAGGAGACTGAAAGCCAAACTACTTGTATATCTGCCTCCCTTTCCCTGCATTGGGGTCAGGAAAAGGGAGATCAGGGGCCAATTTCCATCTGGATGTTCTATTAATCATGCAGTTCAGACCATCTCTAGGTATTCGAGATTCAGACTGAGAGAAGCAGAGACAGAGACTTGGAATTGCAGAATAACCCCAGCACTCAGACTAAACTGAAAGCAGCCAGCTTCCTGGAGAGAGCTGCAAAGGTGGGAAGGGCCTGCAGAGCCTTGCCTATTGAAAAGGAATAATGAGCTACTCAGGCACCATTGTATGTGCTTAAAAAAAAAAAATTAAGGAACTGTCAGTTCAGCCCCAGCTTCTGAAAAATCCTCCCCATCTAGCCTCTCGCCTGCTGCAAATTAAACCACCAAATAATTCAGTGCCCCAGCAAACGCTAGAGCCAAGGATGTTCTAAGAAGCCTAAGTTGCTTCTACTCCCTATCATACTTTTTTCAGTGAAAAATGGAACTTCTGACTTAAAAAATAAAAGAGTTGGTTTCTCTAACTGAGTCTCCCTTTCCCTGAGGAGCTAGAAAACCCGCCTTTTCTTTTGGCATCCATGGCCTTTGTGCTCTTGTCTATGGCTAGCATATAAAATCCTTTTCCAGAGTTGCTCCTATTTTATCAGCCTGAGAAACTCCCCAGTGTTCCCTCAGCCCGTGTTTCAGAACCTCTTTCTTGACTTGAATGGCTCAGGATACTTTGGGAACATCTTAACTTCTTTCTGACTTATTCACTCCTACCCATGTGGAACCCAGCCATCAGTTCACCATATAGGCACAGGCTTATGAGGTATCAAGCATAAAACAGGCTTAATTTGCCTAGTACAAAACAAAAGAATGCACACACACATACACATGGACACACTGGTGTCAGAGAATCAAGAAAGACCCTTTCCCCTACCATTGTGAAAATGTATACAGTCTCCATGACTTATAGTACTGACCTGGATATAGCTCCTGAAAGCAATACATTCAGGATTTATTCCATTAATCTTTTCTTTTCTTTTCTTTTCTTTTGGTGGGGGGGGTGAGGCATTTGGGGTTAAGTGACTTGCCCAGGGTCACACAGCTAGTAAGTGTTAAGTGTCTGAGGTCGGATTTGAACTCAGGTCCTCCCAAATCCAGGGCCAGTGCTTTCTGCACTGAACCACCAGCTGCCCCCACCCCCACCCCCATGAATCTTTCAATGAATGCTCACTGCTTGGCTCCACCTCAGTCTCCAATCCTAAGACTCTTCCTCCCTACCTCTCATTATTGTCCAACTATCTTTTTTATTTTTTAAGTTCAAAGTTTATTAAGCACCTACTATGTAGCAGATACTGTGCTAGGTGCTAGAGATTTAAGGACAAAAATGAACCCTTCTCTTCACCTCTCTTTTTGCAGGGGCTCTCCACACAGCAGAGGGTTCCAGGTGCAGTGAAATCTTGGAATTATTATTTTAGCACTTCAATTGATGATTTTGTACTTCTTTCCAGGAATCTGGAGTTAGAATAGCCATCTCTTACTGTTTTCCCCCCTTGGCAATATTTTAAAAACTAAAGGCTTCTTCAAGAAAAAGGTTATAGAGTGGAGGGTAATATGGGGGAGGTGCTGAGGACTGAGTGGCCCTTACTCTCATCAGAATTGTCTCAAAGAGAGAATAACATACACACTCAATTAGGTATAGTCATCTATTTTATCCTGCAGGAAAGTAGGAGGGGAAGGGGATGGGGGTGTGATAAAAGGGAGGGCAGATTGGAGGAGGAGGCAGTCAGAAGCAAAACACCTTTGAGGAGGAAAGGGGTGAAAGGAGATAGAGAATAGAGTAAATGACATGGGGAGGAAGTAGGATGGAGGGAAATGCAGTTGGCAATAGTAACTGTGAAATGATGAGCAGGATGCTCTCAGAAAAACCTGGAAAGATTACATGAGCTGATGCAAAGTAAGATGTACTGTATACGAAGTAACAGCAATATTGTAAGATGATCAGCTGTGAATGACTTGGCTATTCTCAGCAATTCAGTGATCCAAGACAACTCTGAAGGACTTATGAAAAATGTGATCCATCTCCAGAGAAAGAACTGATAGTGTCTGAATACAGATTGAAGCATAATTTTTTTAGTTTCTTTTTCTTAATTATTTTGTCCATTTTCATTCACAACCCGACTAATGTGGAAATGTTTTGCATGACTATACATGTATAACTTATATTGAAATGCTTGGTTTCTTAAAGGCTGGGTGTGGGGAGGGAGGGAGGAAGAGAATTTAGACAACAAAGTTTTAAAAATGGATGTTAAATTGTTTTTACATGTAATTGGAGGAGGGGAATAAAATTCTAAATAAATGAAAAAAACACACAAAGTATTTCTTCAGGGGCTATCAGAGCTATCAGAGTCCTCTTCAATTTTTCCTGCCTGACTCAAATCTCTATTTCCCACTCTTTAATTTTTTTTTTTTTTGGTGAGGCAATTGGGGTCAAGTGACTTGCCTAGGGTCACACAGCTAGTAAGTGTAAAGTGTCTGAGGCTGGATTTGAACTCAGGTCCTCCTGAATCCAGGGCCGGTGCTCTATCCACTGCACCACCTAGCTGTCCCCTCCATTTCCCACTCTTGACTGAATTAGAGTAAATCTATCCCATATGCTCTCTCTTCTTGGGAAAGGTGCCTTTGACGAAGTACTACAAAAGAGAGAGGAAAAGGAACAAAACTAGTGGCAGTCTCAGGTCAAGCAATTGATGTACAAGAGAAAGTAAACCCCAAGTCCAATACTATATCCACTGTTTCCTTGGCTGCCTGTCAGTCATCTATCTATGTATCCATCTATGTACCTATATATATATATATATACATATATATATATAATCTATGTATCTATGTATCTTTCTGTGTATCTATGTATCTATCTATGCATGTATGCATGTATGTATGTGTGTATGTATGTATTTATCTATCAGTCTGCCATTTTTGTCCTGTCCTTTCTGGTTTAACTTTCTCCTCACTTGAAATTATCCTGAACAATATTCAGCTCTGCTCTTCCAATTACTATATAGATACATTGACATTCATCTCCCATTACTTATGCAGGTTGAAACCTGTCCATAACTCAGGAAATAAGCCTGGAATATTGTCTGTCTCTGAGAGTTAAATGGCATGCCCATGGTCACTTTTCCAGATTCCCTTGCTTCTTACAAGTCTAAGGCATATTATAGAAAGACTGCAAGCTCCTTGAGGGAAGTTTCATTTCTGTCTTTGTAGTCCCAGTGCCCAGCACAATTTCTGGCTTACAGTAGGTACTTAATAAATGTCTATTGATTGAGTTCAAGAGAATACTTAGCAACCCAAATTTGTGCAGAGTGCATTATTGGTCAAGGTGAGGTCTGAATCCAAAGGTTTTTCTAGACCTCCATTGACCTCAGAGTTTGGGAGAAGACAAAGGAAAAAAAAAATCTAAGAATTCTCAATTGTTTTGTCTTCTCATTTTCAGCTTATAATCTCTTGCTCTCATACAACTAATGTAAAATATTTCTTTTCCTGTTTCCAGTGGAAAGAGAGCTAGCCTTAGAGTCAGGAAATCTTGGGTGCAAGACCTGCCTCTGACACTACTAACTATGAGCAAGTGACTCAGTTTCTTGGTGGCCCTGGAGGATGTCAAATACTATTATTTACAGATGAACTGATTGTCTGTATTAGTGGAAAGAAGTTTCTATACCAGCAGCACTCTTCCTGATGAAACCCCAGGTCCAGACCAGTAAAGAACAAGCAATACAGAGACAAGATCAGAGGTGTTCCCTCCTATGGCTTCCCATGTCATAATTCACAACGGGATACCTTGTAACCTTCCATGGTCATTAAAAATGACATTGAAGATGAAACCAAACTTGAACAACTTTCAAAAAAATCACCCTGTACCTTCTCAACTGTGTACAAGGTGTCAGATTGTACAAAATTAACATCTGATTTATATTGCAGTTCCTTCACTCAATTAGCACTGTTTGGTTGCAGTTACTGACTAATAAAAGTCTGTGCCGTGAGCTTTCCTGGTGTGGTGTTTACTTGTATCCCTGCAGGAGAATGGCATGCATCTATCAGCAAGGAAGCTACCCACCCTGGAGAGGCAGCTTGGGATAATGTTTGAATATGCTTTAAGTTCCTGGATGTGAGTTGTTTAAGCCAAAAAAAAAAAAAATCTAAAAGGATCTTTAAAAAGTCAATAAATCAGTATTCACAAGGGTACTGAAGATGCTAATTTTAAAGGAGGAAATAACATATAGTGTTTTGCAGGAATCCTGTATGATCATTTTACTGCTGCACAGTTGAGGAGATAAAAGAGTTGGTGCTTTCATTGACTTTAACTCTCATTTATGGAGGGAAATACACTTGCATATCTCTTACTGGAGGAGACATAATTGTTATTCATGTGGAGCAAGGGGGTTTATTAGAAGCTTTATCATAGGGATCCAGATAGAAATAAAAGCATTTGGGTTATTATAAAGTATTAATTGAGAAAGTTAAACAGCTCCTGTCACAGGCATCTATGCCAGAAAAGATATAAAATGCACTGCTAAAATAAGGGATGCTGCTAAGTATGACAGCCTGTGCCAGGTATTTCTTAACAAGTAGTCCTGTTTACATGAGAGAGGGATGCAAACTCTTTCACTAGTTAGACTATGGATTATGGAATAGTATTATGACCCAATAGCCAGCCATCTCCACCAATTAATGACCAATTACTATTCACAAGTGGCAGCTAGGTGGTACAGTGGATAGAGTATTGGGCCTGGAGTCAGGAAGACTCATTTTCTCAAGTTCAAATCTGACTTCAGACACTTACTGGCTGTGTGACCCTGGGCAAGTCACTTAACCCCGTTTGCCTTAATTTTGTCATCTGTAAAATGAGCTGCAGAAAGAAATGGCAAACCACTCCAACATCTCTACCAAGAAAAGTCCCAATGAGGTCAAAGAGAATCAAATGTGACTGAAAAATGACTTAAAGGGCTGCTTCCAGAGCTCTCAGCCCACAGACAGTAAGGGGGTCAGACAACTGATCAGAAGGAGATTATAGAGATCTCTTTGCTGGTACTGGGTGAAGAAATCTGTTGTATTGCTCATATTTGGATCCAGGTCACAGTCCCAAGGGAAGGAGGAGCACCAGTACTTCACAGCTTGTGGCCACAGGGGAGTGGGCACCCTGGTCATAGTTCCAGATGTAAAAATATTTTAACTTACTGGGGCCTAATTTGACTGGGGGGACAAATCTTACTGGAGGACTGATCTGGGGACTTTTTACTCGCTGGCTATCTGACTACTGTTAATTTAATATGACCCATTTATAAAATTTCTCCACACTTGCTCTGCTCCCCTTTTGATAAGCAAATGATTAAGAAGCCTCTTAATTAAATAATCAAAGCAGAATTTATTTATAAAAATCAATGTAAAAGATAAGGGTTAAGAAATGCAAATTATACAACCTGTCAGCTTTTAATATCATAAGGGCCATTCCCACCTTTTGCCTTAGGGTATGCTCCAGCTTTCTCCAACTTTCATTCTTTTTCTCCTTTACTCCAGCTCCCCTGCTTCACTTTCACTTCTTAGCTCCTTTCTTCTAACTCCAAGTCCCTTTCACTTTGTCGACCCCCCTTACCATCTAACTTTCCTCTCTGTACTGTCACTGAACCCTGGAAAGCTCCTTACTCTGTACAGCTCCTTCCTGTCTGTCTGCCCCCCTGTGTCTTCTCTATCCTTAGCTTTCTCTCTCTGATGGACCTCTCGGTGTCTCTTGCCTTCTCTCCCTTTCTCTATCCTCCGATGTCCCTTCTGTTTTCTCAATCTTCTGGCCTCCTCTTTTCACTGTCTTCTCTCCTGTATATATGTTTCTCCTCTGCCCTCAAACCTTGGGGTCCCTGTGCCCACCACACACCCAAGCTAATCCGCTGGCCATGCTAGTACTGTGGCTGGAGGGACGCTCGAGTGTCCTGTGCATAACACACCCAGGGCTCCCGGGCCCGTGCCCCCTGCTGGGCACCTGGGATCTCTGCACGGGCTATGCCAGAGCCTGGCCTGGATGCACCCAGAATCTCTGGGGTAGATCCCCTCAGGGCAGAGGGAGCCGGGGCTTTTTCCCTCAGCCATCTGACCTGGGGTCCTGTAAAGCCCACGGGGATTTTTGGCTCAGCTGAAGCAGAGAGGGAGGGGCACCAGCCCCTCTTACACAGAAAAAAACCCCTGAGGGCCTAAGGCTTTTTAATCTCAGCCCAAAGGCAGGATCCCCAAATCAAAATAAATTCCCACACAGGACAGAAAAGAGTGTTTCTGGTCATTTACAGCCCAAAGCACATGAAAAATAGAGTAGTAAACTCACCTCTCCTTAGATCAGACCACCTTGAAAAAATGGAAAGTTTACAGACCCTCCAGAATTAGCTCTGAAAACAGCAGTATAAAAAACCATGAAACTTGGGAAAGTACCCATTGCACTCTGGGAGCAGAGTCTAACTTTTATATAAAGTTGAATTCAAAAAATAGGCTGTAAAAATAAGCAAACAACAACAAAAAAAGATCTTGACCATAGTTAACTATGGGGACAGGGAAGCTCAAAACACAAACTCAGAAGAAGACAACAAAGTCAAAATTGTTACATTCAAAGCTTCAAAGAAAAATATGAATTGGTCTCAGGCCATGGAGGAGCTAAAAAAAAAAAGATTAAAAAACTTAAACAATAAAGACCGAAGAAACATTGGGAAAAGAAATCAGAATGATGAAAGAAAATCATGAAGAAAACAGTCAACAGCTTTAGTAAAGCAGACACAAAAATACTGAAAAAAAAAAAAAAACACCTCAAAAAATCAGAATTCAAAATGGTAAAAGCTGCATAAAAATCCAATGAAGAGAAGAATGCCTTCCAAATGGAAAAAGAAACACAAAAATTCACTAAAGAAAAGAACTCCTTAAAAAGCAGAATTGGCTAAATGGGAAAATATATACAAAAATTCACTGAAGAAAATAATTCCTTTAAAAGTAGAATTGGTCAAAAAAGAAAAGGAGGCACAAAAGCTCAGTAAAGAAAATAATTCCTTAAGAAGTAGAATTGGGTAAGTGTAAGTTAATGACTTCATGAAACATCAAGAAGCAATAAAACAAAATAAAATCAAAGGAATGAAAAAATAAAAGAAAATGTGAAATATCTCATTGTAAAAATAACTGAGCTAGAAAATAGATTGAGGAGAGAAATTTAAGAATCATTGTACTACATGAAAGATGTGGTCAAAAATAATGTAGACGTTGACTTTCAAGAAATTATCAAGAAAACTGCTCTGATGTCCTAGATCCGGTGGGTAAAGTAGAAATTGAAAGAATTCACCATTTACCTCCTCACAAAGTTACCCAAATGAAAACTCCCAAGAATATTATAGCCAAATTACAGAGCTCCCAGGTCAAGGAGAAATTATTGCAAGTAGTCAGAAACAATTCAAATATTGTGGAGCTACAGTCAGGTTAACACAAGATTTACCAGCTTCTACATTAATGGATCAGAAGGCCTAGAATATAATATTCCAGAGGGCCAAAAATATAGGGTTATAACCATGAATCACCTACCCAGCAAGACTGAGTATAATCCTTCAAGGGAAAAATAGATATTCAATGAAATAGAGAGTTTCAAGCATTCCTGATGAAAAGACCAGAGCTGAACAGAAAATTTGACTTTCAAATACAAACTCAAGAGAAGCATAAAAAGGTAAACTAGGAATGGAAAGCATAAGCGACTCTATAAGCTTAAACTGTTTCCTACATGAGAAAATGATACTTGTAACTCCTAAGAACTTTCTTTTATTGGGGCAGTTAGAAAGAATGTACATAGACATAGGCCATGGATGTGAATTGAATATGATGGGAAGATATAAAAAATGATAAAAATAAAGGGTGAAAAAGAGGAATTCACTGGGAGAAGGGGAAAGGGGCAGATAGAATGGGGTAAATTATTTCAAATAAAATAGGTGAAAAAAAGCTTTTACAGGGGAGAGGAAGGTGGGGGGCACACGAACCTTACTCTCATAGAAATTGGCTCATAAAGGGAATAGCATACACACTTAGCTGAGTATAGAAATCTCTCTTGTCCTTTAGGAAAGTAGGAGGGGAAGGAGATAAAAGGAGGGGAAGGGCTAATAGAAGGGAGGGCATATTGGAGGAGGCAGTAGTCAGAAGCAAAACACCCTTGAGGATAGACAGGGAGAAAGGAAAGAGAATTGAAGAAACAGAGGGAAAATAGGATGGAAGGAAATACAATTAGTAATTATAACTATAAATTCTCTCCTCTAGAGCCATCTGGGTCCAGTAGCAAGACATGTGTGAGAATGATTGGAGATGACCCTGGATGTTTAAGACAATTGGTGTTAAGTGACTTGCCCAGCATCACACTGTTAGTAAGTACCTGAGGTGAGATTTGAATTCAGGTCCTCCCAACTTCAGGGCCAGTACTCTATCCATTGTGTCATCGAGCTGCCCCTCTTTTGTGTGAATGCACATGTATAACCTGTATCAAGTTGCTTGTCTTCTCAGTGAGGGGGAAGGGATGGAAGGGAGAGAATTTAGAACTCAAAAGTTAAAAAAAACCCACAAATATCAAAAATTGTTTTTTTACAATTAATTAGGGGAAAATAAGATGACAAATATATTTAAAAAAAAAAAAGAAAAATGACAACACCACTCACAAGGCAGGCAAGACAGTCCAGCTGAAGTAGCAAGGTACCCTGAGGGAGGGGGGATGGAAAGGGCCAGGTGAACCAAACCATTGCCACCTTTTCCTTGGCCTCCAGTGCAGACAATTAAGACCTTGAAAGAAAAATTTCCAGTACCTTAGGAATGACAGAACTGCCTCCACCACTGACTCTGCCTGTAGCCTGGCTCCTAAAGCCCCATCTGTAGAATTAGGCCTTGTGAAAATTTGGCTTGCAAACTGCCTGATTAGGTGCCACAGCCCCTACCTCCCCATTAGCCACAGTCATCGATACAGGAATGAAAGTTTTGCCTCCAAAATCCTTGGCAGTGTCAAGTAGCTGAACAGCAGAAACAGACAAATTTTTAAAATGGAAATGGAATAAAAGAAGATGCATTACCATATGCGCCAAGGTCCATGGGGCTTTCCCCTCTGACTTGTGGTGAAACTTCTTTTATGTGCCATCTCCCCCATTAGAATGTGAACTTTGGCGGGGGGTGGGGGGGAGGTGCAGCTGGTGGTGCAGTGGATAAAGAACTGGTCATGGAATCAGGAGGACCTGAATGCAAATCTGGCCTCAGACACTTAACACGTTCTAGCTGTGTGACCCTGGCAAGTCACTTAACCCTCATTGCCCCGAAAAAAAAAAAAAAAGGATGCAAACTTTTTTAGAGGGACTCTTACCTTTTTTTATTTACATCCCTAGCACTTAGTTCAATATTTTGCAATGATCATTCATTCATTCATTCATTCATTCATTCATTCATTTGTACATGGGTTAATACATTCCTTTGTTCCTTCCTTCCTTCATTCATCCATTCATGGTTATACTTCTGTTTTCCACCACAATACCAATAACATTTCTGTGCAATTACATGAAAGTCAAGAGTAAAGGCTAAATTAAGAGGGAGCAGGAGGGTGCTATCATGAAGACAGTAAAAGGAAAGCTAGAACAAAAGTGAGGAGAACTGGTCTTTATTTTCAGCTTTTCCACTGAGTGTTTTGTGCAAGTGACTTCTCATCTTTGGGTCTCTGTTTTGTCATCTAGAAAATTAAGGTCTTGAATGAGATAAATGTTTCTTAACCCCATAATGGGTTTTGTGACTGAATTTGGGGGTTGGAAAATTTTGGCAACAGTAAAAGTTATGTTTACTTATTTTATATACCTATATAACTGGAGTCATGTAGAAATTTCTTCGGGGACAGCTAGGTGGTAGAGTGGATAAAGCACTGGCCTTGGATTCAGGAGGACCTGAGTTCAAATCTGGCCTCAAACACTTGACACTTACTAGTAGTGTGACCTTGGGCAAGTCACTTAACCCTTATTGCCCCAAAAGAAAACAAGGAAAAGAAAGCTTTCTAATAAATAATAAATGTTGGAGAAGCTGTGGAAAAATTGGAACACTATTGCTGTGGAGCTGTGAAATGATCCAACCATTCTGGAGAGCAATTGGGAACTATGCCCAAAGGGTTATGGGACTGTTCATACCCTTTGACCCAGTGGTACCACTGCTAGGTCTGTATCCCAAAGATATCGTAAAGAAGGGAAAAGCACCCACATGTACAAAAATATTTATATCAGCTCTCTTTGTGGTGGCAAAGAATTGGAAATTGAGGGAATGCCCTTCAATTGGGTAATGGCTGAACAAGTGGTATATGAATGTTATAGAATACTATTGTGCTGTAAGAAATGATGAGCAGGGGGACAGCTAGGTGGCACAGTGGATAAAGCACTGGCCCTGAATTCAGGAGTACCTTAGTTCAAATCCGGCCTCAGACACTTGACACTTACTAGCTGTGTGAGCCTGGGTAAATCACTTAACTCCCATTGCCCTGCAAAGAAAGAAAGAAAGAAAGAAAGAAAGAAAGAAAGAAAGAAAGAAAGAAAGAAAGAAAGAAAGGAAGGAAGGAAGGAAGGAAGGAAGGAAGGAAGGAAGGAAGGAAGGAAGGAAGGAAGGAAGGAAGGAAGGAAGGAAGGAAGGAAGGAAGAAAAGAAAAGAAAAAAGAAAGAGAAAAAGAAACAATGAGCAGGAGGAGTTCAGAGAAACCTGGAAGGACTTACATGAATTGATGCTGACTTAGAGGAGAAGAACCAGGAGAACATTGTACACAGTGGTAGCAGCACTATGTGATGAACATTGGTGATAGACTTGGCTCTTCTCAGCAGTTCAATGATCCAAAACAATTTCAAAGAACTCCTGATAGAAAGTGTTCTCAACATCCAGAAAAAAGAACTGTGGATAATGAATGCAGATTGAACCATATAGTCTCTACTTTTGGACCATTTATTTTCCCTCTTCTGTGAGGTTTTTCCTTTGTGCTCCGATTCTTCTTTCACAATATGACTAATGCAGAAAATATGTTTACTGTGATTGTACATACATAAACTATATCAGATTGCTTTCCATCTTGGGGAGGAGGGAGGGAAAGGAGAATGGGAGAAAAATTTGGAACTAAAAATCCTATGAAAACAAGTATTCAAAACTATCCTTACATGTAACTGGAAAATATTAAAATACTTTAAAAAATAAAAAAATTCTTCAGTGAAAAGGGGTCACAAGTGGGAAAAGTTTAAGAAGCCCTATACTAGATGACATATCTTTTAGCATGAACACCATGATTTTATGTCTTGTGGATAAATCCTCCAACTCAATTAATCCTGGTGACATCAGTTACTCCATCATCTTGGGCAAGCCTCCCTGTCCCTCAGTTTTCTCCTTTATTAAATGGGCATAACAACTGCCCAATTTATAGAAACCTTTCAATGGCATCAATTTCAGGTGATAGGTATTGAACACATAGGAAAAACTGTATGAAGAGTTTTCTCTTGATAGTCCCCAGCTGTTCAAATGCTTACATCTTTATGTATTGCTCCCATGGTGTTTGGTGACTGTAGAAATAGCACAAGACGGTTGCTTTTCTTAGAGAAAATGCCTTGGAAGGTCAAGAATATCAAGGGAACTAATGAAAAAAAATGCCCAGGAAGGTGGGCTAGCTGTATCAAATCTGAAGCTCTACTATAAAGCAGTGGTCATCAAAACTGTTTGGTACTGGCTAAGAAGTAGAGTGGAGGATCAATGGAATAGGTTAGGCACAGGAGACATAGTAGTAAATGATTTTAGTAATGTACTGTTTGATAAACCCAAAGACTCCAGCTTCTGGGATAGGAACTCAGTATTTGACAAAAACTGCTGGGAAAACTGGAAGATAGAATGGCAGAAACTAGGCATAGACCAACATCTTACGCCTTATACTGCAGTAAGGTAAAAATGGGTACATGATTTAGACATAAAAGGTGATACCATAGGTAAATTAGGAGAGGAAGGAATAGTTTACCTCTCAGAACTTTGGAAAGGATAACAGTGTATGACCAAACAGATAGAGAATATTATGAAATGCAAAATGGATGATTTTGACTACATTAAATTAAAAAGTTTTTGCGCAAACAGAAGCAATGCACCCAAAATTAGAAGGGAGAAAGAAAGCTGGGATACAATTTTTTTATAGCCAGTACTTCTGATAGAGGCCTCATTTCTAAAATATATAGGGAACTAAATCAAATTTATAAGAATCTGGGGCAGCTAGGTGGTGCAGTGGATAGAGCACCGGCCCTGGATTCAGGAGGACCTGAGTTCATATCTGGCCTTAGACCCTTGACCCTTACTAGCTGTGTGACCCTGGGCAAGTCACTTAACCCCAATTGCCTCACCAAAAAAAAATTATAAGAATCCAAGTCATTCCCCAATTGAGAAATGGTCAAAGGATATGAACAGGCAGTTTTCTAATGAAGAAATCAAAGTTATATATTGCCATATGAAAAAATGCTCTAAATTACTATTAATTAGAGAAATGCAAATTAAAACAACTCTGAGGTATCATCTGATACCTATAACATTGGATAATATGACAAAAAAGGAAAATAATAAATGTTGGAGAAGTTATGGAAAAATTGGAACACTAATGCATTGTTGGTGGAGCTGTGAACTGATCCAACCATTCTGGAGAGCAGTTTGAAACTATGCCCGAAGGGCTATAAGGCTGTGCATACCCTTTGACCCAGCAATACCATTATTAGGTCTTTTTCCCAGGGATATAATGGAAAAGGGAAAAGGACCCACAAGTACAAAAATATTTATAGTTGCTCTTTTTGTGGTGGCAAGGAATTAGAAGTTGAGGGGTTGCCCATCAATTGGGGAATGGCTGAACGAGTTGTGGTATATGAATGTAATGGAATACTATTGTGCTATAAAAAATGATGAGCATTCAGATTTCAGAGAAATCTGGAAGGACTTGCATGAACTGATGATGAGTGAGATGAGCAGAACCAAAAGAAGATTGTACACAGTATCAACAACATTATGTTTTGATCAACTGTGATAGACTTGATTCTTCTCAGCAATACAATGGTCCAAGATAGTTCCAAAGGACTCCTAATGGAAAATATTCTCCAAATCCAGAAAAAAAAGAACTGTGGAATCTAGATGCAGATGGAACCATACTATTTCTATTGGGTTTTTGTTGTTGTTTTTCTTTTCTGAGGTTTTTCCTTTTAGCTCTGATTCTTCCCTCATAACATGACTAATGCATAAATATATTTAATGTTATTATACATACATAACCTATATCAGATTACTTGCTGTCTTGGGAAGGGGGGAGGAAGGGGAGGGAGGGAGAAAAATTTGAAAATAGAAATATTATAAAAACAAATGTTGAAAACTATCTCTAAATGTAACCAGAAAATAATAAAATATTTGTATGGAAAAAAAGAGAGAATAGATGCCTTGGATATAGATCATGTCAGAAACTTGTTCCATATTGGAATTGGTACTAAAAAGATTCTATATCTACTACAAATCTGCGAAATAAATGTTCTTCCCTTGTCTATGGAGAACTCCTCCTACTTCTCTAACTAACTGTAGTTTTCTCTCTCTCTCTCTCTTTCCCCCCAATACCTTCTTTTCCTCTTTCTGGCTCCCTACAGTGATATCTCCCCAAGTTTTGGGTCAAGTTGCACTCTTGATTCTCTCCGTGTTTTCTCCCCCCACCCTCATTAGAATGTATGCTCCCTGAAGGCAAGGACTCTCATTCTGACTGACTGTTTATGTATTGTCAGTGTTTAGCATAGTCTGGCACATAGAAAGTGCTTAAAAAATACTCTTTGGCTTGATTTTATCTCCTCCATATATTCTATCATTCCAGCCAAAATTATTCATCCACTTTGTCTGTGCCCCACACCTTCTTAGAAGATGAATCATAGGGATTGCCTGTACCCCATCTGTGCATTTACTCCTGCTTTTCCCTCTGCAAGGAATGTCCTCTGTCCTTTGCTCCCACCTATTTAATATCTTATGTTTGATGTTTCTGTGATCTCAATGTTATGGGCATTCCTTCCATTCATGTAGTTTACAACCCATCCATGCACCTCTATTCATGTGATTTTTATCTTCTTTCTTCCATAGCCTCTCCACAGAAGACCTGCTCAACATTCTCAGACTCTTTTTGAAATTTCTGAACGCTTTGAGGCTGCTAATGGTTGATCATTTGTTACTCCTTTTCCCCTCTACTACCAAAAATCATAGTTTCTAGGTTTCCTCCAAAGAGCAATTTAACTATTAAGAGAATTCTACATGTGATATCTTTATCCAAAGGCCACTATTGGAGGAAATGGACTACATACTTAATGACAGTCTCAAGAAGATATTATAGCATTATATGGGCCATTAATTAATTCATTAACTAACGAATTCATTCATTCATTTGATCATTCATTTGTTCATGTTTATTCATTCATTCATTTGTGCATTCATTCATTCTTTCATTTATCATCATGTTTCTGCCTTCCACCACAATAATAGTATGATTTCTATACTGTTATGTTAAGTCAGGAGTAAAGCCTAAATTAAGAGGCAGCAGGAGGGCCATCCAGTCCAATGTCTCATTTTCCAGGTGAGGAAACAGAGTCCTTAAAGAGGTGAATTGACTTTTCCAAGCTAACACAAGTAGTAAGTGGTACAGCCAGGATCTGAAGCCAGTTCCTTTGACCCCCAAATCCAGTGTTCTTTTCCATCATGATTCACAGGGTAGGACTTGTTGATATGTAGTCTGGGAAGTTGGCTGTAGCTAAGGCAAAGAAGAAACATTGCACTGTCATATTCGAAATTGAGCAGCGACTTGATGGGTATATTGTTTCTCACCAACATTTCATTCTGCAGACTGAATTCTGTGGCCTCTGATGACTCTTCTATCTCTTAGATTGCAGGATTGTGTGACTAGTGGTTTGGAATCATGGGCATTTGCCCAACAGGCTTTGGGAAGCACACCCAAACTTGCTACCATGACAGCTGCTCACACAGTGGCTTCTGTAGACAAATGAAGGAAATTAGCAGAATGGTTAGAGGCCAAATCCTGTTGATTGAAAAGGGGGTAATAAAGATATTCTCAAGCCATCCCAGGTCAGGTTAAATGAGCAACAAAATCTTATCAACATGATCTCAGATGGTTAGGATGGCAAAACCCATTCAACACTGATTTGGTGAAATGTATGGTCTGGCAGGGAGAGCAGGAGGCTATCTTGCTAAATCGTATTTAAATTAGCCAAGGTGGGCAGCTGCCTTGGAGATAATGCTGGTGGAATACAATGCAAGACAGATGATTTGCCAATTAAGCCATGCAGGCTTCCCAAACACTGATGGCCTGAGGACAGGGTGCCATGTGTTTCATCCAGACACAGATCTGTTTCCATAACCAAATTAGGCTCCAAGTTTATAACTCATAAGCCTTACCCCTCCCTATCAGGTTCCCTAGACCCATACAAAGGGAAGTGCATGCTAATGAACAAAGCTCAGACTTTCTCCATTTCTCCACTTGTCAAAGCCTCTTTCACCTATACAACCAACAGTAAATCACTCGTTCTGCTTGAATGGGTGCTCAGACGCAAGACCCGCCACCTGGCTATCAGAGAAAAGAAGTCATTGTGGAGAAACAAGCATCATTTTAAAAAAGGGAAAGCTAGCCCAAATGGGAACAAGGAAGCCTATTTTAACCAAAGGCTGCTTTAAAACAAAACAGCTGCAAAACAATGTGCCTAGAGCATGTTAAAAACTAGGTGGACAAAGAAAGAATTCAGAAGGACCTTGTAAGATATTCCTCAAACCCCTTCCCCCTCCATCAATGAGATCAGGTTCTTTATATACCTTTAAATCCAGTAAGCTAGGTAGAGAATCATTGAAACTAATTGATATTCTAGGTGCAAAGAGTTGTACTCAAGAGTTAAAAGAGATAACAGAGAAACCCAATGAATTTTTGGCCTTAGCTCTTACTGGAGATGATGTTACAGGGAAAACTACACTGCAAATTATCTTTAGCTATATAACAATAGGAGCCACTAGATGAAATGGGTAAATGTACAAGATGTTCTGGACCTAATTAACTGAATGTGAGGAGACAGGCTAATGTCAAGGATAAGTAGTGTAGATGCGGAGTCCATGTGCTAGATAGAATATTGAATGATTGTTCCTTGGAACTCTTTTCATGAGAGATGGTTCTTAGGGCCCACTGGGGAACTCAGTGCCAGTGAGTGTCTAGTTCATTCCTGTCTAGCTGTTAGAATCTATAAGAAAAGGAAGGCTTATCAAACATATCCATAAGTGAGCATATTTGATTGCAGAAAGGTAGCTCACTACCTTTTCTTTGTAAGGCACTGTGCTAGACACTATGGAAAATGCAAAGATAAGTAAGAAATAGTCTATGTTCTTAAGGAACTGACAATAAAGGAAAGAAAAAAAGTATTCAAATAATTATAGAGTAATAAACTGAATGAGAGGCAGGTAGATGGTACTGCAGTGGATGAAGTGTTGAACCTAGACTCAAGAAGATCTGAGTTCAAATCCAACTTCAGACCCTTCCTATATGTTTGCTCATAGGCAAGTCACTTGATCTGTCTGCCTCAACTTCCTTATCTGTAAAATGGCAATACAGCTAGGTTGCAATTAGTATAAATAATGAATAACATGAAGAAGTATTAACCGTGAAGAATTCTATGAAGTCCTATTATTTGAATTCACATTGAATTTTTCCATTGGACTAAAACCATGATTACATATTTGAATAGTGTACATTTGAATACATGCAACTGCTTCATGGAATTCATTGTCTGAATTAATTGAGATCTAACTCTAATAACAAAACCTACCTCCCAGGGTTGTTGTAAGAATAAAATGAGATAATTGCTTATAATTATTTATAAAATAATTCTATTTATAAAAGAATTCCTATTCATAAAACACTTTGTAAACCTTAAAGGACTATATAAATGCTAACTATAATGATAAGAATGATCATGATAATGATAAGAAGTGCAACAAGCAAGGTCTAAAGTAGTTCACAATATTCACAGCAGCACTTTTTTGTGGTAGTAAAACAACAACAAAACTGGAAGTAAAGCAAATGTCATTTGATTGTGGAATGATTTGAACAAGTAGTGGTACATTAAGGCAAGGGAATACCACTGTGTTATAAGTAGTGGTAAATATGAAGAATTTTGAGAAAACATGGGAAATTTTATATGAAATGGTGCAGAGTTAAGCAAGTAGAACCAGGAAAGCAATATAAACAATGAATACAATAAATAAGAAATAAACAATAATGATAAGAAACTGAATATTACGTAATTCTAAGGACCAATCCAAGTCCTAGAAAAGAGATGAGAAAACATATGGGGGGGGTGTGAAAGTAGGCGACTATGGATGTTGAATTGTTGCATATGATTGATTGATACTTCAGTCAGTTTTGCTGAACTCTTTTTTTCTTGTTGTTGTTCTTTTAAAATTCAAATGGAGGGGACCATATCAGGAAAGACATAAGGCAGGAAATCTGGGAAAGCTTAAGGAAATAATGTTCCTTATTGGAACAGGGGAAATATACCAAGTAGCCATCATAAGATCAGTCTAGAAAGGTAAATAAAGGCTTTATTGTTGAGGGCTTTGAATGATAGGGTGAAAAATCTGCATTTTGTTGAGTAGACAATGGCAAACCTAATTTTAGATCAAGGAACTAATTTGTATTCTTTTTTTTTTTCAGGGCAACGAGGGTTAAGTGACTTGCCCAGGGTCACACAGTTAGTAAGTATCAAGTGTCTGAGGCTGAATTTGAACTCAGGTCCTTCTGAATCCAGGGCTGCACCACCTAGCTGCCCAGTAATTTGTATTCTTAAAAAAATATGATTTAGAAATTTATAGATGCATAGATTCAAGTAGCTCTAGTAAGTACTCATAGTGAGTCCTTAATAAGTACTCTATTTATGTACTAGGATGAAGGCTATTTGAATGTTAAAGTGGGAACCGATGCAAGAAATTGTGAAGGACTTGGTAACTGACCGCCTTCTGGGAGTTGAGGGAAAAAGAAGAAGTCAAGTTGACTGGAAATTAAAGAATTTAAATATTGTATAAACAGAAATGGGAAGATAAGTTGGTTGGAATGATGAATTTAGTACTAGACATGTAAAGAAATGAAACTGAGAATGTAGTGGATGGGCTCAGGAAATAATTTGGGACTAGAAGCATAAATGTTGCAGGTTTTTTGCATAGAGATGAATGATAGCTCAAGCCATAAAAATGAAGGCCAATAAGAAAAATATTGTAGAAATAGAAGAGAAGAGGACCAAGGACAGAACTCAAGAACATGCTCACATTTTTCGCGCAGGAGAGGAATGGAGAAGTGGAATCCTTATGTAGCATAATATTAAGGATTTTGGAGGAAGAGAGAGTTTCAAGGAGATCATCAACAGTGTCAAATGCTGAAAAGAAATTTATGAGGATGAGGGCTGAGAAAAGGCCTTCAGATTTAACAATTAGAGGTTTATTGGTTACCTCTGAGAGAAAAGTTTCAGTGGAGTGATGTAGGTAGAAGCCAGATTACCAGGGTATGAGGACTAAGTGGGTGGCAAGAAAGTGGAGGTGGCAATATTTTTTGAAAAGGGAAATTATACCTCACTGATTTACTGGAGTTTTTGAGGGGGTCAATTAACATACAGACGAGGTGACCCACTGAACAAATTTACTTAGAATTTCAAACAGCCTTTGGAAAATCCCCAAAGACTGATAAAGAACAGAACCTTAGTACCATGAGATAGGAATGATGAATGTGTGTATACCTGTGTGTGTAGGGGATATGACAAGAATGTATTATAATTTAATAGTAAATGGTCAGAGATGGTAGAATATTTGAGCCAGAAGTGACTTTTAATTCATATGGTCCTGAGGCAGCTAGGTGGTGCAGTGGATAAAGCACCATCCCTGTATTCAGGAGCACTTGAGTTTAAATCTGACCTCAGACACTTGACACTTACTAGCTGTGTGACCCTGGTCAAGGACCTTTACCCACATTGCCCCAGAAAAAAAAAGAATTCATATGGTCCTAAAGAAATAAAATGACTTGTCCAAAGTTAAATATTTAATTTAAAGTTATGACAAAAAAGGATAAGAAAAGTATTTTTACTCCCCCTTGTGGAAAAATATTACCAATGGGATCTCACCAAGGATCAGATCTGGAATTTATTTTGGTTTGTTTATTATTGGCCTTTTGTTTTTCTATCACCTTCATCTCCAAGTGCAAGACAACATGGTGGGGTGATAGAAAACTGGTCTTGGAGCCATATAGACCAGACTTGGTTCTGTTTCTGAGACACATTGGCTGTGTGACCCTGTGCAAGCTACTTTACTTCTCCATTCTCTAGCTAAGACTACAAGTTGTAAAAAAACAAATGTGCCAACTTGCCTTGATTGAAGGTCTTCCCTATGACAGTGAAATAACAGGTCCGTTCGTTATCCCTGTTATATTCAAATGTATCAGGTCAGCTAGGTGGTGCAGTGGATAGAGCACTGACCCTGGAGTCAGGAGGACCTGAGTTCAAATCTGGCCTCTGACACTTAACACTTACTAGCTGTATAACCCCAGGCCTCACCCCAATTGCCTCACCAAAAAAAAAAAAAAGAAGACTAAGCTCAAACGTATCTAATGAGATAGTCAAAGAAGATATATGCAGCTAAATGAAACAGTGGATACAAGGTTGAATCTGAATCTTGGATCAAAAAAACTTAAATTCAAATTCAGCCTCAGATACTCACTAGCTGCATGATTCTGGGCAAGTTGCTTAATCTCTGTCTGCCTCTGTTTTCTCATCTGTGAAATTGTTGTTCAGTTGTTTTTTCATTAGCATTGGACTCTGCATGAACACATTTGTTTTTCTTGGGCAGAGATACTTAAGTGGTTTGTCATTTCCTTCTCAATTTCATTTTATAGATGAGTAAATTGAGGCAAACAGGGTAAAGTGACTTACTAGGGTCACATAGTAAGTATCTGATGCCAGATTTGAACTCAGGTCTCTCTGACTCCAGCTAAGGGCAGCTAGGTAGCATGTTGAATAGAACACTGGGCTTGGAATCAGGAAGACTCATGCTCCTGAATTTGAACCCACTCTCAGACACTTACTAACTCATTGACCCTGGGCAAGTCACTTAACCCTGGTTGCCTCAGTTCCTCATCTGTAAAATGAATTGCAGAAGGAAATGGCAAATGACTCTAGTATCTCTGCTGAGAAAATCCCCAAAGTGGAGTCAAACACATCTGAACAGTTTTCTGACTCCAGGCCTGACACTCTATCCATTGTGCTCTCTAGTGGACTGATCTCTAAAATAGGTATAATAATATCACCTACCTCCCAGGGTTATTGTGAGGATAAAACATTGCAAAAATGCAAATATTATTATGTAAATGCTTACGATTTTGGTTATTGTATCTTCTCCTCTGCTACCCAGAGAGCAATCTCTTGTAACAGAGAGACCAAGAGAGACAAAGGTACAGATAGAATCAGAGAAATTAGTTCAGCAAAACTGATCAATATATTTAGGGAATCTAACAATCTATGCAGTTTTCTACCTGCCCCCCCCATTGTCTTCCATATTTCCTCTGGGTTTTCTCCTTCTTTTCTTTCTTTTATTATTATCATTATTTTGGTGGGGGGAAGTGCAGCACAAAGCTTGTTCATTGTAATTGCATAGGATTGTTTCATTTTGCTGCTATTGGTTTGTTTGTTTGTTTTTGGTGGGGCAATAAGAGTTAAGTACTTGCCCAGGGTCACACAGCTAGTAAGTGTCAAGTGGTCAGATTTGATCTCAGGTCCTCTTGAATACAGGGCTGGTGCTTTATCCACTGCACCACCTAGCTGCCCCCACTGCTATTTTTTTTTAATATTATTAGTCATTGTGTGTGCTGTTTTTCTGGTTCTACTCCCTTGCTGTCAGATCAGTTCATATTAGTCTTCCTTTGCTTTTCTATATTCCATAGTCATAGTGTCCGACTATGGTGTCATAGTCTATTCAATTCATATAGTGACATTTGTTTAACTCTTTCCCAGCTGATGGGATTCACCTGGTTTCCAATTCGTTGCTAGTACAAAAAGTGTTGCTATAAATATTTTTTTTAGGTAAGCCCTTCATTTCTCTCCCTAACCTCCTTGGAATATAAGGCTTGGATTTATTTAAGTACATTTTTATAAATGCCCTTGAAGAGGAAATGAACAGTGAAGTCTCTGAGTTTGCAGGTGGCACTGAGCTATTCCAGGAAGTGAAATGCCAAGCCAGGGTAGATAAATTGCAGGCTGTTTGAACACCCAAGAATGTAGCAGATGAACTTCAGTGTGAGCAGGTGTAAGTTAATGCATTTAGAGGAGAAAAAATACCAACTATACTTGCAAGATGATGGGTTCTGAGCTATTAGTTATTGTCTAGGAAGGGAATGTAGGAATCTTGGTAGACTGTTGCCTGGAGATATCAGCTCAGTGTTCCTGTTGTTACCAAAAGTCTGATAATTTTCTGGGCATCATCAGGAATACTAGCAACATAATAGAAAATAGATTTGACCCTTGTCCAAAACCAAGGTGTACCTGTGCCTGGAACATTATATAGAGTTTTGAATGCTGTGATCTGGAGAACAGCAGCTATGGAATGAACAAGGGGATATAGAGGCATCTGCATAGTGGTAAAATTAAAACCAAATGTTGTTTAGTCTAAAAAAGTAAAGACTGACTAGAGATGTGATTTTTTGGTAAAATGATATTAGATATGGTTGGTGAATATAATTGGATGAGAGATTTGGACCTGGTAACTATTGACCTTATAATCCACTGAGTCTAACCCCCTCATTTGGCAGAAGAGAAAACTGAGACACAGAGAGTTGAAGTGAGTTGTTCAGAATCACACAGCTACTGAGTGCCTGAAGTAGGATTTGAACTCAGGTCTTTCTGACTCTATTCAATTTATTATCTTGCAGGACTTGCTCATCAGATCCTGAAATAAAGAATAAAGCTAATTCATCCCAATACTTACCCTTCAAACTCAAAAATAATGGTTTCAAGTAAAGAAGGACTAGTTTGGAGGAAGTAAGGTATATTGTAAAGGACTGTCAATGTGAAATCAGATAGATCTATTTTCCTTTGTCACTTCATACCTGTGTGACCTTGGTCAAGTCACTTAACTTCTCTTAACTTTGGTTACCTTATCTGCAAAATGAGAGGGTTGGACTAGATGATCTCTGAGCACCCATCCAGCTCTTTCTATGATTCTACGACATCTCTAGATTTTAGATTTTAGATTTTTTCCCTAACAAGTGATCAATCCAGTCTTCCCAGGGAGACTTTTAGAAATGGGAAAATCATTGCCCTCTAAGGCAGTCCCATTTTTAAAAGTCCAACCCTCTCATTTTGCAGATAAGGTAAGTGATGTTTTTTTTTTTTAATTCTTACTTTAGGTACCCCAAACTGTACTAAGTTCTTAGGACACAAAAGAGTGAGACAGTGCCTGCCTTTGAGGAGCTTACATTCTAATGTGGGGGCAGGGGGATGCAATTAGTTGAGATACAGCCTATATAAAAGGGAATGGTAGCCAGGGTAAGGTGTTATTTTTTTTTTCTGGAAAATAACAGGGATCACGATTAGAACAGAGCAGTGTTTTAAACACATCCATTCCATGGGCAATGGTTGCATTGATTTGATTGCAGTTATCTTTTCCACAGCATAGGGATTAGGTGTGCAGGCCCCTCACAATATGGAAAATCCACGCACAAATTTTTGGCCCTCCTTTGTACCAGAGAAGAAGTCTGAAGTATTATAGTATTAAATGATAAAATATGTTGATATTACACAAAACTATCCATATAATTTATGCATTTCTGAGTTTTTAAGCTTTTTTGTTTCATCTGCTGGTCTTCATGTGTCATCTGCAGCTTATGCAAAATGCCCCCCAGACCAGGAGCTGTCCAGGGGGAACATCTCATTTAGCTTTGTTCTTTAGGATTAAAGAGAATAAATCTAATCTCCTTTTCAATGTCAACTTTTCAAATACTTGAAGTCATCTGCCATATTCTTCCAAAGTCTTCTTCAGCTAAACAGTCTCTCTTTTGCCAACCAACAACAGTGCAAGTTTCTAGTCTAGTTTTGAGCTTCTCCACCTTTGCTATTACCCTCTTCAGTTTATAGGTAATTAGTGCTTCAAGGATCTGTAACCCCTTTTTTATGGACATGCGTATTGCTACCCCAACAGTCTTTGAGAGTTGTTCAGTCTGCGATAAACCTGTTGATGGATCTTTCTGGACTGCTCCTCAAACTACAGCTAGGAAATACATTACTGGCCCATTACTTATCAATGACTCTTCTAATATGTGGTGGCCGGAACAACATCCAGTACTACAGATGGATTTGACTGAGGTGTCTGAGAAGATAGAATTAGAGTCACAGAATTTATGCCTTAATACTTAGATACCATTACCCATGGGAGAACTACTTGGGCAGCCAAGTTTTGCAGTGGATAGAGCCCTGGGCCTAGAGTCAGGAAGATCTGAGTTCAAATCCAGCCTCAGACACTTGCTATCTATGTGACACTGGACAAGTCACTTAACCCTCTTTGCCTCAATTTCCTCATTTGTAAAAGAAGCTGGAGAAGGAAGTGGCAAACCATTCTAATATCTTTGCTACAAACACCCCAGACGAGATCATGAAGGGTCAGACACATCTGAAATGACTGAACAACAACTCTGTTACTTATTGTGTCACTTTAAGCCTACCTGGAGCCTCAGTTTCCTCTTCTGTAAAAAGTAGAGGATTAGATTATTTTCTCTAAGGTCCCTTCCTATTCTAAATTTTATAGTAATATTAATTGCTTGCATTTACATAGTGATTTGAGGTTTGCAAAGCACTTAACAAATATTATCTTATTTTCTCCTTACAGCATCTCTCCGAGGTAGGTGCTGTTATTACCCCTTCCCCCCATTTTACCAATGAAGAAACTGAGGCAGGCAGAAGTTAGATAACTTGACCAAAGTCATACTGGTAGGAAGCATCTGAGGACAAATTCGAATTCATGCCTTCCTGACTCCAAATATAGTACTCTATAACTTATACATTTCCCAGCTACTGATATGATAAAGGTAGTGGTGGTGGTGATGAACAGTAACAGCATCATCATCATTTTTAGAAATATGTCTTGAGGGGGCAGCTAGGTGGCGCAGTGGATAGAGCACCAGCCCTGGAGTCAGGAGGACCTGAGTTCAAATCCGGCCTCAGACACTTAACACTTACTAGCTGTGTGACCCTGGGCAAGTCACTTAACCCCAATTGCCTCACTTAAAAAAAAAAAGAAATATGTCTTGAGATATGTCCTGTCGTTGTATATGTGTGTGTGTGTGTGTGTGTGTATATATGTGTGTGTGTGTGTGTGTGTGTGTATGTGTGTGTGTGTGTATGTGACGAAATATATTGGAATGTGTTTCTACATATCCATCTCAGTGAAAAATCACATTTTTCACGTGCTTGAACTGATCAGCTATACTGAACTTAGTCATTAAAATATAGCTCTCTATCCTGCCCCCCCAAAAAGAATCAATCAGGAAATGGCTGATTTAGGGACCTTGTAGAGATACAAACTGTAATTGAAATGAATGATAGTCCATATAAATGAAATATAGCAGTTATCTAAACTCTGAGAAATGGGTGTGTGCTTTTGGTGGGGAAGTGGGCATGTGTTAAATCATTAAAGTTCTATTAATATTTCAGTGACATTATATCAAACCTGGGCTGCATAACAGATAGCCAGGCCACCCTCCATGGAACCACCTTGTTCTAACTATTCTCCCTTTTTTAGTGGAGTTCTAGCCAGATTGATTAATTCCTTGTTTTCATTGTTGCTACACTCCCTTGCACTTCTTGATTGCAACAGGGACTGGAACTAAGAAAATGATATCAGAAAGACTGATACTCTGGCATTTCCAACCTTAGAGGGATGGGGAAGGGGAAGTAATTGAAAACTTGCCAGATAGGTTGGCCCCAGATGATAGTGGCTCCTCAGCTCAACTAACCAAAGAAATCTGGTTGTAGGAAAAACAAAACAAAACAAAACACATTTTCCATTGTGGGGTTTTGCTGTCCAGGGCCATGTGACCTTGGAAGTACAATATGCTCCTTCCTGGATTACTCTGGAAAGCCTCTTGGTAGAGACATCTCACTATTAAAGCAGACTGTAATAAACAATGTGGGGTATGGGCACTAACTTCCTTGAGAACAGGATCTGTATGGGTACAAAGAGTATCCCTGGTTACAGGCACAGTGAATTTATTGGATTGAATTGAATTGAACCAAACTGAATTGAACTGAATTTGCTATATGATTTAATAACTTTGGGAATTCCATTTCTCCGGTTATAAATTGGAGCTAATAATTTTTGTCTTTCCCTATTTAACAAAGATAGTTGGAGAAGCATTAGGAAAAATTGTGAAAAAGCTTCGAGTCATTTGCAGGAAAGATGTCTTATTTCCCACAACTCTCGATCATACACCTTCTACCACTGTCTACAATCATTCCCCCCTTCATCAGTTAATCAAAAAATTATTGAGTACCTACTGTGTAGTTATCACCATGCTAGGCTCCATGGAGAATGCAAAAATATAGCTCCAGGGCATTCCCAAAGCCTTAGGGCTGTTTTAAGCTTTAAAAGTTTAAACTATATAAAGGCTTTTGCGATACTCTCTAATGTGCATGTGTGTGCACATGCATATAAACACACATATATGTTTATACATTTACACACATGTGTTTATATTCACCCTATCACAAATGTGTTTACGTGTGTGGATATGTATACATGTGTGTTTATATACAACACAGTCTCTGTTTTATTTTCTATTACTTCATTTCATACACTGTATTGTAGACAAACAAGACCCATGGCTAATAATTGCTGACTTGGCATCCTATCCCCTACCTTTCTTCATTTGCAAAAGCTATCTTATCCCTAGGTCTAGAATTGAACCTGTCCAAATCTCCCTTAAAGGATAAATTCAAGTGCCACCCGTTCTAATACAACACAGTGCAATACAATAAAACAAAGATCTATTTAAGCACTGACTATGTGCCAGGAACTGTATTAAGTTCCAGGAAGCTTTCCATGGATCATCCAGTATTCTTTCCACCTTGCCCCAAATTTTCTGAGTATTTTTGTCCAGATCTCTTCTCTCTTTTTAATATATTCTAGCTGGAACTATACTTATTTTATATATGTCCTGCCCCCAATAGAATGTAAGCTCTGTAAGTCCAGAAATTATTTCATCTTTGTATTTTCAAAGCAATGCCTTACAAATGGTAATATACTGAAATGCTTAAATAAATCTGTGATCTCAATGATATGGAAGTTTCTTACAAGAATGCAGATAACAATTTTTAATTTCATGAGGATGCCAGTTTAATATTCTGGCTGTCTACCAGGTATTCCTCACTCTTCCCATATGACCAGCCCAGTTTCTCTATCTAGTGTACATTTCCTAATAAGTAGTTTTATTCCTATTATTCAAAGTCCCTCATTGGTTATACAGTAATATTTTTAACACAAAAAATGATTAATAAATATTTGTTTAATTTCATTGGATTGAATTTAGGAAATATGGCATACACACACACACACACACACACACACACACATATATATATGAAAAGAAATATGATGATATGAGTCAGGATGTGCAAAGTGCCAAATGAATAATAGAGTCAGTAAGTGCTATAAGTTCAGAAGAGGGAGAGACCACTGTGGGCCAACGTAGTCAAAGAAAGCTTTGTGAAGGAAATGGACCAGAGTTTGCCCTTGAAAAATTATCTATGCTTTTTCTCATTCCAATTTTTATGTCTAAAATGTCTTTCCTCCTTCCCCCTTGCCTTGCCTAAACCTACATATCTTTTAAGCTCTAGCACAAGCCTCATTCCTTCCATAGAATTTTCCTAGACTGCCCCAGCTTTTATTAATCTTCTCATTCTACAATCTCCTGTAATATTTAATACAGTATCACAGAGAAGCAACAGGGCATAGTGGATAGAAAGCCAGGATTGTAGTCATGAAAATTGGGGCTCAAGATCTGTGGGGATCAAGGACCCTGCAGGAATCACTTAACCTACCAGTGCCCAGTGCCCCAGGCAATTTTCTAAAATTATAAATTGTAGAACAGTTGCTAATCCTAGATTATAGAGGTAGATTCTTCATCAGCAATTCCTTATACCAATGAAATAATAAATCCAGATTTTCTCCCATAACTCCAAAAGAATCACAGAGTATAGATACTGCTCTCTATTTCCTGGACATTAATATTTATCCCTAATGAAATCATAGTGACCCCTAGCTAGGAGTGTCATCCAGACAAGGGAAAAAAGACTACATTGCACCCTTGGAAGAAGGGATCTTTTTATTCTTTTCTAGTTTCTCCTACAGAGTTGGGCATCTAAGATTGTTCCACAAGAGCAAATTTTAATGAACCCCTTTCTCCATCTTTAGTTGAATCATGCTTCACCTTGTTGCTTGCTCTCTGGTCACCTCCTCTATAGGAACCTCACTTATCACCTTGTAGCCTACACCAGAGAGCATGCTCTGGAGGAACTAAATGCCCTGCAGATTTCTGTGCCAATCAATAATGATCTCTACCGAGACACAATTTCTAGAAAGCCTCCTCTCTGCTTCATTTCAGTCTTTCTTCTCCAGTCACCTCCTCCAAGTTTTCTCACTAACCACCTTGCTGCCATGCAAGTAATGCATACAGAGAACTATTAGAGTTTGGGTTTGTACTCATATCCTCTTACTTTAAATATAACACTCTTCCTATGGTACCACAAATGCATAGAAATCTAACAGTTGGAGACAAGGAAGAATATTATAAGCCTAGGGAATAGAATGTTTGAAAGTTCAGAGGCAGGAAAATGCAGCATGAATTCAGGGACCACAGAATTAATCAATTTTGCTATAAACTAGAATGTATAAAGAAAAAAAAATAAATAAGGTTGGAAAAATAGATAACATTAGGTATCATGGGGGACTTTGAATGTCAGACAGTTTAAATTTTATTCAAGAAACAATATGTGGAGAGAGCAATAATTTGGTTATAGATGTGAGACAAAGGTCACCAACTCCATGTTGTCCCTTCTACTCTTGCTCAGTGAAACTCCAGGATAATCTCCATGACTCTAGTATTAACTGCCAGAGGCATGCTATGAGTCCAAGGAAATGTGTTCAGACAAATTCACTTACTAAGTGAGATATATCAGTGTGATGGTGGGTTTGACTCACAAAAGAGCTGAAAAAACCTGAGTCTATAGGTTGTGTTCATAAAGGTTTTTTAAAGGACTTCTGTGAGGAGAAAGGTCACATACTAGCTGCATTTCAGCTGACAAAGCAACTCAACAGATGTGATCTGCAGACCATCCTATCACGTTAAGAACTCTGAACAGAAGTAATAAGTAAGAAACAATAGTACCAGAAACAGAGAAATGTTTCAGATGGAATGTGAGTTTTCTGGGTTACCTATATTCCCTTTTACACCAGGAACATGGAAATCTATGGGAGAGCATGCCCCTGTGTTTAGGGATAGGAGGGGTTTTTAATGGATATTTACCTTGTTATTCTATTTGATTAAATTCCTTTGCTTGACTTAATGCTTTTTTTTTTCTCACTTGGCCTAATAAAAACAAGCACAGGGTGAGCATTCATAAGCTGTGGTTTAGAATCAGTGATTCAAAGCATGACTTCAACATTGGTATAACTTTAATGAACTCAACATGGAAAGGATTCAGGCTACATTTGTGAAGGCTTATCCTGGATTTACATTTTATGTACCTGTTTCTGTATATATTCATAAACACACCATACATAATGCATGCATGCATACATACATATATGAACATATGCATGCATTCATGCATACAATTCCTACCCCCACCCCTCAGGCTGAGGTTATCAAAGTTTTTCAGTGTAACCTTTCAGATCAGACCAGTTGATTTAAAAGTGACTATTATAGTGTTGTATTTTAAAGAGCTATTGGCATGGTTTTCATTATTTTCTGGAGTGACATTAATGAATTGTTACTGCCCTTTTTGTATATTAGTGCATTGGTCTAAATGCCCACTATAAATTTGAAGTTATTGGAATATTGTTGCTGGTAATAGGATCTGATTGCCACGGGATACTATTACTGATTATCATGGTCCTTTTTAACTATGGTGATAATAATGAGTTGTGGAGACATTGCAACATTCATTGGACACTTTGGGGGCATACAAAATACAAGCTATGATAGTCCATAATAAAGAAGAAACAATAACTATGTTAAGTAAACTGCCTACAGCCGTGGGACATACCAACATCCCTATGGCAATAACTGTTAATAGGGATGTTTGGGAACTATTAAATCTTGCTAATATAGATTCAGAAATGATGAGAAAGTCTAAAGCATTTCTAGTGAAAGGAAGATTGCCTAAGGATAATGTTCAAAGTCTTTTAAGGTATAGTGTGTAGCATCAATATTATCAGTGATCTGGTGTCCCCACCTACCTCAGAGATTAGGTATCCAGTAGTAATCCCATCCTTAGCAACTCATGATTCAAGGACAAATTTATCTTCCTTGGTTCTTAGATTGAAGCACATAACTTCCCCAGAAAGCCATGATCCTGTGGGAATAGTTACTTATGGAGGACAGATAGTCGATTTAAAAACACTGCCATGGGAGACTAAAATTGGGGAGATGTAGTTTTAAAAATGGGTTTCCCTACTTACTAAATGTTAAAAAAAGTTTGATGCCCAGCTGGAACATGCCACAGATATAATGCAGGGGTGGCATGAGACAAATGCAGAATGGCTGTGAGATATAATAAAACTTCAGGGAATCTGCTTTTGAAATAAGCAAAATGAAGATGCAAAGACCTTATGATACAATATTTGAATGTCTTCAGTTAGAAGCTGGTTAGTCAGTTTGTAAGACACCTATGGGAAGTTTATGAGTATTTTCCAATTTTATATATATACACATATATATGATGTGTATGTTTGTGTGTGTATATATATATGTATATATATATATATATACACAGATAGAGAGACAGAGAAACAGACAGAGACAGAGACAAAGAGACAGAGACAGAGACAGAGAGACAGATACACAGAGATCGAGAGCTAGAGAGTGAAAGACAGCGAGAGAGTGAGAGTCTTTTTTGAGGTTTTGAGGTTGGAGAAGTTACTGTTGATCAGGGTTTTGATATGGGCTGTGGTACTTTATGAAATGTATGGGTCACACTAGCTTGATCCAAGTGCTCAGGGGGACTGTACATGATGTCTTTTATAAGTCCACTTTTAGCTCTGTGAGTGGAGGAACAGCTCTCAACTACTGCAAAGTGATAAAATTAGGCTGGCAAATAGAAGAAGAGTGTATATACAGGAATGGTTCAAGTTGACCCTTTCAAGTGTGAACCATGGAAACTTAAGAAAAGGCTGACCTTATAAAAGCAGAAATATCTCAGCCAAGATCTTTTGTGTTTAACTGTACACTCTTCACTGTTGTACCTTTTAGAGGAACAAGAAATCTCAGACTCATAGACAAAGGCAAACCACTTGAGGGACAGAGCAGAACAGAGGAGAGCAAAAGAGGCAGTTAGTTGTATTTTGCTATGACCATAGACTAGATCAACATCTGGGTACTGAACACACTCAAAAGAGGAATATGAAGATGGTGTGTCAGAAGGTGAATTACAATGGACTGGAATCAGGATACAAAGAAAGAGTCAAAGACTGAGGCCTCTCAGAGTCTTAAAGTATGTAATCCACACCCTATCAAACTTTCATGTTTTATTTTGCCTGTGTGAACTTGTATTTCCCTTATATATCAGTGACAGTCAACAAGAGGTAGAATGTTCCATGTTAAGAGTGGATGTGAGTTGACAATTACTAGGCATCTTATGAAAGACAATTGCAGCATAGTCTTCCACAGCCTATGTAAGTAGGGGCTAGGCTTCTCTGGATTTTGTGAGGAGGACTAACCAAACTATGGTTATATTAGAATAGCATTCTTTAGGGAAGATGTAAGAATAAGCATGGAAATGGATACTGTGGATCTAGTATACATCTGATATAGAGCTCCACATCTGATGAACATCTCCATTCTGAAGGAATTGATTAGACATAGCTTCATTCATTCATTGGTTTATTCTTGATCCAACAAGCATTTCCTAAGTACCTACTACATTTCAGACACTCTGTTAAGCATTGAGAAGATGAAGACCTAAACACGATGAAATACAGTATTCCCTACTCTTAAAGAGCATGTATTCTCTGGAGAAAGACATATAAACATCAATTTTCCATTTTTCCAACATCTCAGTTCTTTGTTCTAAATTCCTGCCTTTATTTTTTACCCTTGACCTGCAATAAGCAACATGGAAGTGCCAATCCCTCCCCATCCCCCAGCATGGATTTGTCAAAATTCAAATGTGGTGGCTCTCCTACCTGGGAAATAAACAGATTATCTGAAGGAAACAGCTGGCCTGAGAAGTTGTACACTCACACTGTATGAGTGGGAGGTGAATTATACTTTGGGGATAATATCCAATTCACCTTAATGACTTTTGTCCCTTCCAAGAATGATCTTGAAAAATTACCCTCTTTGGGATGAAGGACAACAGGGACTATCTCTTGAAAAAAGTTAGATGACAGCATCATACAATATAATCTGTAATCTATACCAAAGATATATTCATGATATTGAAGAAGAATGGAAAGCTATAGATGTATCTGTATGTATTGATTGAACTCTACACAATAATAACAACAAGTTCAAGAAGCCTCAGGCTATCTACTATGAAGCTAGTAGTTTTTGCTGTGTCTTAGATGTCCATGGCAAGGGAAGGATAAGATGTCTTTCCTCTATCCAATAAAATTCTACCAGTTTGAGCACACACTCTAAGGAATTTCTGGGGTCTCTGCCTTTTTAAAAAAGTTTTTGGAAATAGTTGTGATATGAACTATTTCAAAAGTATTGATTCATACAAGCTCTATCCATCAATGTGGAATAATTTTAGATATTAAGAAGAGCTAATTAAAGTGTTAGATCATCTAGAAGATGCTGGGATGAAACCAATGGTCAGGTGCCAACTCAAGTACATGAGTTGCGTAATATTTTAGCAGGGAATAGTCATCCTCACAAAGATAGAAATGTCAATCACTTAGTCACACCTGAAGAATTTTTGAAGTTAAGCACATTCCTGGGATTTTGTGACTACTATAAGAAATTTGTGAAAGGCAATGCCACTTTACATGTAATTGGGAAAAAATAAAATAGTATTAAGTGAAAAAAAAAAGTTAGGCAATGCCTCCATCATTAAGTTTCCCAATAATCTCTGACAAGTGTGTCCTTAAGATGGAACAAAAAGAGGAGGGAGAGAGGGAGAGAGGGAGAGAGGGAGAGAGGGAGAGAGAGAGAGAGAGAGAGAGAGAGAGAGAGAGAGAGAGAGAGAATCCAATCTGAACTCCTTAGTCCCATTTGTAGATCATTGATATGATAAATGTGAGCAGACCTCCACAGATTTGATTAATTTGCTTATGGATGTACCAGTCTTTGCTTTTGCAAGTTTGAGCAAACTATTTTTACTATGCCTTGGTGCCTAGAGGTCTTAGGAAGCATCTTACACCAGTAGAGTGATGATCATTCAGTCTATTTTATTGAACAGTAGAATATACTTGTAAATAGTGAGACTCCTTACAAAATGGGAGTTCTTGGCTTTGAAGTAGGCTGTCATTGAAAAATTCTGAGACTGTTTATAGAATTCCATTTCAGTATGGATGGGCATTTTATTGACATTTTGACAGGTACTGAATTAGACATTACATTCCAACAATGGAATGCCAGAAGTGGCACTAGCCCACTATGAATTCATTATGCATTACTAACCAGATAAGACTAATATGAATGCAGATGCCATATCCCATTGGTTCTGAGTCTCCACCAAAGCCACAGTGATATCCATAGAAAGGATGAATGTGACCTGTGATGAGGAGCCAGGCTATGAATATATGGAAGTGATTCTTAGAGTCTGAGATTTCTGCTGAAAGGTGTACCAATTAATGAAAGTAAATCTTGTAGTCTTGGACTGATGAACTCTGTCCTGCTTTGTTCTTTAATGATGAGAAGCAACTATGTGATAGACCTATGAGAAATTCACCATGTCAAAAAGAAAGGTTGTGGCCCTTTATTCCCATTAGGGATGGCAAATTTTCTTTCTAGAAGGCACCCTACTAAGTTGTAGATATATGGAGTGGCCAAAAGTCATGATATTTTAATAATTTTTTGAAAATATTTTTTCCTTATTTTTCACCATTTATGAGATTTTATTTTTATATATGTTATTCATTTTGTATTGTGACAGGTAAAACTAAATATGTGTGGTCACCTTACTTGTCCCCAGTATCGGAGAAGCTGGCTAGGATTTACTTATAAGACCCTGGGCTACTTCTGGTGGGCCACATGTGATCTAGCATCATCACTGAAGCCACCTATTTTCTCCCATTACATAGAACAAAAACTTGAGGGGATAGCAGGGTCAAGTGACCTTGCTAAAATTTAGTAAGAGGCCTATGCATATTTGTAGGTATCAAGGAAGGGTCCATTAGATAAAGAGAGATTTAAGAGGACAAAAAGAGTGGAATGGGTGATCTTGGCAAATGAGTAGGGCCCTTGCTTCCTAAGAGATTAGAGAAAAGGAAGAGAGATTGGGAAATGAAGTAGAGAGATTTTCAATGAATGAACTAAGAAAAAAAGAAGTGCATGGTAGATGACCTCAGTCATCTTAGTGAAATAAAGGAGGCAATTATGTATGTTAAAAGGTAGAGTCAGGGAGATAGTAAAAGATGGTTTAGGAAAGAAGAGAAAGTTCAGAAAACTGCACTGAGAAATATAATAGAAAGTCAATGGGAAAAAATAAAAGAATTTTCATGAAGCAATAAGGAACTAGTCAATATCAAACCCATTTATAGGAAATCCATTTGACAATTACTTGGCTTTTACCAGAATTAATCGGTAGTACTTGAGTAGTAGCAGATATAGGATAAGCCAGGGTTAGGATTTAGCAAGGCATGAGAAGAAATAGAACAAAAACTTGAGGAATTAAAAGTTAGAAGACAGCATATAGTTGAACTGGTCAACTTAGGATCAAGACTATAAAGTGAGGAAAATGAGACCAGTGAAGGGATTATAGACTGAAAGATAAAAAAAGGGGGGAGTGATGAGATGTCATGGGGAGGAGAAAGAATCTGATTAATAAGAATGAGGCAGAGGGAGTCAGGGAAGGATAGAACATTATTATGAGAAAAATAATTTCAGAGATCAAGCTAATGGAGGTGGCACAGTTATTAGTGATGAGCCTATGATCTTTTGGTTGAGAGGGAGTGAAGACTATCATCTATCTATCTATGCATCTATGTATCTATGTATGTAGCTATGTAGCTATCATCTATCTATCATGACAGTTTATAAAAATTGATGCACTGGGAAGCTATGGTTATCTTTGAAGACATAAATATTTATATTAAAATTTGAGTTTGAAGTCAGGGATTGGAGTGGAGATGAAAACTAAGCCAGGAATATATGAAAAAGAAGGGAAAGTTATAAGGAACTCTGTAGGAGACTATGACAAAAATATGGAGTGAGAAATATAGATAGGTGGAATAAAGTTCAAAATTGTACCATTTCCTGGGTGATAGAAGCACAGAGAGGTTTTAGAAGTACTTATCAGTGAGTGAGGAGCATGCCTATTCTTCTTCCTGGCCTGGGAAGGCATGAGAGTACAAGTTATCTGACATTAGAGAGGCTGGCCCGAGTGGTGGTATCTTCTATAGAGAATGAGGTTTTCATGAATGTTAGAAGATGAAAAGTATGAGAGGAAGTCTAGATTGAAAGGAACATTCAGTTCTTCTTTAGGGAATATAGTTGTTTTGGTGACTAGTAGAAAGCAGGAAAAAAGTCAAGAATTCAATCTGGGCCTTTTCAGTCTTGCTCCTGAGTTGATTTGCATAGCAACCAGATGTACCATGGAAGAGGAAGGACAGTATGGACAGGAATCTCTTCACTTGCTCAACCTAGTGACTTTTCAGTTTTGATTAAATGAAATGAATATGTAAATAATGAATTACATGCAAGATATGTACAAAGTAGAATAAAGGCAGTCTTTGAGGGGAAGACACTAGCACACCTGAAAGGACAAGAAGAGGTCTCTTGCAGAAAGTGAGATTTGCACTGAATCTTGTAATAAGTCAAGGGAACAAAGAGGGGGAGATGAAAATGAAAACACACACACACACACACACAACACATCACCACATTGGCTATGACTAAGTCATCACTACAAATTATCTTATTAGCAGAGATGATTTTGACAAGAGTTAACCAAGAACAGGATCCTAGCAGAAGTAGTTTCTACTTTTCAGAGGCTTGCATGAATGGAGAAACTAAAAAATCAAAACCAAAGAAACAAAAACCCCCTACAGACTCAAAGTTATGTTGTATGATGATCATTTGAAGGCAGTAGGGACATTTTGCCCAGAAAAGAGAAATCTTAGGGGAGACATGATCACAGCCTCTAAATTTGAAGATTTGTCATGTGAAAGAAGTATAAGACATTTTCTGATTGGCCCCAGAGGACAGAACTAAAAGTATTGGCTGAGGCTTTCAGGGAGACAGATTCTTAACTTGGGCAAAATTTCCTAACAATTGGATCTTCTCAAAAAAGAGAAGGACTGATTTTTAAAAGATAGTGAGTTTCGGGGCAGCTAGGTGGCGCAGTGGATAGAGCACCGGCCCTGGAGTCAGGAGTACCTGAGTTCAAATCCGGCCTCAGACACTTAACACTTACTAGCTGTGTGACCCTGGGCAAGTCACTTAACCCCAATTGCCTCACTGAAAAAAAAAAAAAAAGATAGTGAGTTTCAGTCCCTAGAAATGTTTTTTAATTTATTTTATTTTTAATTTATGGAATAAAATAAGCATTTCCATAACATGGTGCTAAAAAAGATTATTTCACATGAAATTGCAAATCTACTATGCATAATTTGCTATATTCCTTTCAAATATACATTATCATGTACATTTATTTTTTCCTTTTTTTCTTCCCTCTCCTCCTCATACAAGAGACAGCCATCATTAGATACAAATATGTGTGTGTATTTATACATACACATATACATACATATATACATACATACATACTTACATAGATAAAAATAGAGATAGAGATAGATGATATAGAGTTCAAGATCTAGATCTAGATACAGTTCTGTACATACTTCTATATATAAGTTCTTTCTCTGGATGCAGATACTATCTTTCTTCATATGTCCCTTATAGTTAACTTAATTATTTAAAATAGACAAAATACTTGTTTCCTCAAAGTGGTACTTAAAACAATATTGCTGCTGCTGTCTATAATGTTCTCTTGGTTCTGTTCATCTCCCTTTTAATGATTTCATGCAAGTCTTTACATCTTTTTTCCAAAATCATTGAACTCATCATTTTTTATAACACAGTACTATTCCATCACAATCATTTACCACAATTTGTTCAGCCATTCCCCAGTTGATGGGCATCTCTGAAATTTCCAATTCTTTTCCATCACAAAGAGAGCTGCTATATAAACTTTAGAACACATAGATTCTTTTCCTTTTCCCCTGATTACATTTGGAAATAGACTAAGTAGTGGTATTGCTGGGTCAAAGGGTATAGGTAGTTTAATAATTCTTTGCGCATTATTTCAAATTGCTCTCCAAAATGGTTGGATCAGTTCACAATTCCACCACCAACAAATTAATGTCCCAATTTTTTCCTCATTTGCTTCAACATTTGTCACTTTGCCCTTCTATCATTTTAGCCAATCTGCAAGGTATAAAATGATATCTTAAGGTTGTTTTAATCTGCATTTCTCTAGTCAATAATGCCTTAGAGCATTTTTTTATATTACTATAAATTGTTTTTATTTCTTCATTGGAAAACTGCCTGTTCATATCCTCTGATGATCAGGAATGATTTGTATTCTTATAGATTTGACAAAGTTCTTTATATAATTTAGCTGTGAGACTTTTAGCTAATAAACTGTCTATAAATATTTCCCCCCAATTTTCTGCCTTCCTTCCAATTCTGGCCACATTTCTTTTATTTGTAAAAAATGTTTTTAATTTAATGTAATAAAAATTATCCACTTTGCTCTCTATCTCTTGTTTATTCATAAATTGTTCATCTATCCATAAGTCTAATAAGTAATATATTCCATGTTCTAATTTTCTTGTAAAACCTTTGCTATCTAGGTCATGTATCTATTTTGAACTTATCTAAGTAAATAGTGTGAGATATTGGTTCATGCTCCATTTCTGTCATGGTGCTTTCCAGTTTTCCCAATGATTTTTACCAAATAATGAATTCTTATCCCCAAATCTTGAGTCTTTAAACTTGTCAAATACAATATAATGCTTATTTGCTGGTGTAAATTTTATGTCTGCTCTATTCCGTTGATCTACCTTTCTAATTTTTAGCCAGTACCAGGTAGGTTTGATAATTTCTGTCTTATAATGTAGTTTAAGATCTGCTACTGCCAAATCTCCTTCCTTTACATTTTTTTCATAATTTTCTTTGGTGTTCTCGAATTTTTGTTTTTCCAAATGAATTTTGTTATTTTTTCTAATTTAGTACTATAATTTTTTGCTAAATTAATTAGGATGGTGTTGAATATATACATTAGTTAGGTAAAACTGTCAACTTTATTATTTTGGCCCTGGCTACTGTGAGAAAATAATGGGATTTGGCAGATACTTAAAGGTTCACCTGGAGATTAATCTAAACTGATTGAATTAAGTGAGAGTGATTGACTTTGCTGATTAGCCTACTTCAAGTTAATTAGATTGTAACCACACCTGGCTGGCCCTTAAGGAAGTATTGTTCTCAGAAGCTAAGGACTTTGAACTCAACTGGAGACCACCTTCAAGTCCAGTGAACCAATGGATTTGGATGATGTCTACCAATCAGCTTGAAGCAGTGTGTAAGGACCGCCTCTGTTCTAGACCTATAAAAAGCTTCCACACTCAGTTTGAGGAGAGTTCGTGGTTGAAGCAGGCTCATGGCAGAGCACTTGGGGAAGAACCAGACCAGGCTGGAACTCTAGGCTAGATACGCCTGTTCTTAACTCCACGTGTTCCCTTTTTTCTAATACCTAGTATGCTTTAATAAATGCCCAAAGACTGGTGCTAAAGTGTCTAATTTAAGGCAACCACATGTTAGATTTTTTTAGACATCACAGTTAGATTTTAAACAACACGCTACCCAGGAACAATTAATATTTGTCCAATTATTTAAATCTGATTTTATTTGTATAAACAGCTTTTTATAATTTTGTTTATGTAGTTCTTGGGTTTGTTTTGGCAGGTGCACTCTCAGGCATTTTGTATTATCTAGAATTATTTTAAATGGAGAATTTTTTTTTTAATATCTCTTCTTACAAAGTTTTGTTTGTGATATATAGGGATGCTGATGATTTATGTGCATTTATTTTATATTCTGCTACTTTACTAAAATTAATTGTTTCAACTAATTTTTTAGTTGTCTTTGGGATTTTCCAAGAATATCAGCATATTATCTACAAGAAGATATAGCTTTATCACCTCATTCCCTGTTTCTTTCAATTTCTTTTCCCCCTCTTATTTCTCTTGCTGGCATTTCCAATACAATATTGAATAATATTGGTTACAGTGGGCATACTTGTTTCACACCTGATCTTTCTGGGAAGGCTTCTAGTTTATCCCCATTATTGATAATGTTTGTTGATGGTTTTAAATTGATTCTTTTTAAAATCAATTTAAGGAAAAATTCATTTATATAAATATTTTCAAGTGTGTTTTTTTTGTTTGTTTGTTTTGTTTTGTTTTGGTGGGGCAATGAGGGTTAAGTGACTTGCCCAGGGTCAGACAGCTAGTAAGTGTCAAGTGTCTGAGGCTGAGGCTGGATTTGAACTCAGGTCCTCCTGAATCCAGGGCCAGTGCTTTATCCACTGCACCACCTAGCTGCCCCTTCAAGTGTTTTTTAAAAGAATAAGCGTTGAACTTTATCAAATGCCTTTTATGTATCTGTTGTTATAATCATGTGTTTTTAAAAATTTATTATGGATATAATCAATTATGTTAATAAATTTACTCATGTTAAACCATACTTGAATTTGGGTGTAAATTTCTCTTGAACATAATGTATAATATTTGTAATATTTTATTGCAATCTTTTAGCTAGTATATTATTTAGGATTTATGTATCCATATTCATTAATGAATTTGGTCTCTATATATTTTTTCTATTTTTACTCTTCTTGGTTTAGGTATCAGTATCATATTTGTTTCATAAAAGGAGTTTGGTAGAATCCCCTTTTTACCTATTGTTCCAAATTATTTAATATTGGAATTAATTGATCTTTAAATATTGATAGAATTCATTTATAAATCCCTCTGATCCTGGTGCTTTTCTCTTAGGAAGCTCATTTATGGTTTGTTCAACTTATCTTTTCTAAAATAGGCTTATTTAGATATTTGGTTTCCTCTTCTGATAATCTAGTCATTTTATATTCTTGTAACTATTCTTCCATTTCACTTCAATTGTTAAATGTATTGGCATATAATTGGGCAAAATAACTTCTATAATTGTTTTAATTTCATCTTTGTTGGCAGTTTACTCACCCTTTTTAATTTTTAATACTAGTGATTTGGTTTTCTTTATAAATCAAAAATATTTTATTGAAGCTGTGATCAACTTTTAGGGATCATAGGGTTGGTCAGTTAGTCAATAAATATTTATTAAGCATTTACTATGAACAAGACACTGTGGTAAGCACTAGGGATAAAAAGAAAAGCAAAAGATTGTCCTTGATCTCAAGGAGCCCATTGTATAATGGAAGAGACAACATGCAAAGAACTATGTACAGACAAGCTATATACAGGATAAATTGGAGATAATCAATAAAAAAGGCACCTGAATTAGGAGGTGATAGGAAAAGACTCCCTCTAGAAGGTGGTATATTAGCTGGCACTTGGAGGAAACTAGGGTAACCATGAGACAAAGATGAGATATGACATTCTAATCATGATGGACAGCTAGTGGAAATGCCTGGAGTTGAGAAATGGGGTATATTGTGGGAAGGAACAGCAAAGAGGCCATTGCCATTCAATCAAAGAGTATGTATGTCTATGTGTGGGAGTGGTGGTGTAAGCTATAAGAAAAATGGAAAAGATGTTTGTTGGGGGTCAGTGGGTGGGGAGAGCATGTGATGAAGGGCTTTGAATGACAATAGAGGATCTTCTATTTCATGCCAACCACTGAAGTTTATTAAGTGTGTATGCATGTAATTGAGTATGTGCTTGTACATGTCTACGTGAATTACTTGTGTGTGTATATGTGTGTGTGTTCATGTGTGTGTGTGTGTGTGTGTGTGTGTGTGTGTGTGTATGTGTGTGATAGGTCAGATCTCCTATGCTTTAGGAAGGTCTCTTTGGTAGCTAAATGGGAGATGGACTATTCTGGGGTGTGGTGTGTAGGGAAACTGACCATCAGGGTGTTTCAATAGTCCAGGAATGAGGTAATGAGGGCCTGAACCAGGATGGTTGCTGTGTCATAGGAAAGAAGGGAGCATATAGGAGAAATATTATAATGGGAAAATCAAGTCTTGTCAATATACTGGATATGGAGGTAAGAGAGAGTGAGGAGTCAAAGATTATACCTAGGTTGTGAGCCTGGATGAATGGGAGGATGCTGGTACTCTCAACCATAATAGGGAAGCTTGGAAAGGGAAAGCGAAGGTTTCTTGAGTAAATATAATGAGTTCAGTTTTGGACATGTTGGGTTTAAAATGTCTATAGGTCCCCTCAGTGAGCCAGTTCAACTCTATGCTGTTCTCTTCTCTTGAATCCATTGCCCCCTTATCTTATCAACAGTATTTATTTCCCTTTCCAGCTTCAAGCCTAGATTACCCCCACTGTTGGTTGCCTTCCTCATGTGCTGCTGAAAAAGTTGGGGGGAAAAATCACAGGACTGTAATGATTGGGTCCACTACAAAATTATGCAAGCACAATTGAGTTCTCACTACAGCAAGGCAATAATTTTACAATTTTTTATTTGACTTACTATCACAACCACAACAGTGTAGAGTTGAACTGGTTCACAATGAGGAAGGGAGGAGAGTGTAGACATTGCAGGGTTGATGGCTGAGGAAAGAAATAAGGAGTTGAGGAATTGGAGGTCCTAGTTGGGGCAAAAAACAGAGTTTGGCATTGCAAGCAAGGAGAGAGATGCAATGACCCCAGATTGTAATTAGAGAAGAGAATTTAAGAATTTATAAACATGGAAGTGGAACATTGTGGATAGTGGCATGGGTCACATATTTAGAACTAGAAATGATCTCAGAAGGCCATATAGTCCAATCCCATCACATTATAAATAAAGAAACTGAGACCCTGGCAGGTCAAGTTGGATAATAGGTGACAAAGTCAGAGTCCAAACTTTGATTCTCTGACCTTAAAACTAATGCTTGTTCTACTGGGCCAAGCTTCTTCATAGGGAAGGTGTAGATTAGAGGATTTTTCTGGCCCTTTCTGACTCTGATATTCTTACATTTTAAATGAAATCTATTCAAAGAGTTTCTAAAAGAGTAAAGGGTAGAAATACATTTAAATCAAATGGATTTTCAGACCTTCTGTTCAGGAAGGATAAGTAGAAGAGCCACAGCATCTCAAAAGTTCAGAATTGGAAGAGACTTCCGTGGTCAAGTTCAATCCATGGAATGAAATTTCAACTTTAATATTCCTGACATGTGGTCATCTAGCCTCTCTTAGGCAGCCTCTTTTTAGGCAGTCCATTCTTATTTTGTGCAGATTCAATTGTTAGGAAAAATTGTTTTCCTGACTTCAGGTCCAAAATGGTCTTTGCAATAATGACCCATTTATCCTGGTTCTATCCTCTGGTTCCAAACACAACAAGTTCAATTTTCCTTCCAAATAATAGCCCACATTGTTGTTGGTGATGGTGGTTCCTCCTTCTTGAAGAGGACCATGATACTAGAGTGATGTCGTGACTTACAGTGAATTGAATTTAAGTAAGGCAAGATTATGCAAAGGTACCAACCTCACTCTTTTTTCCAGAACCAACTGGGTCCATTGGCAAGAGAGATACCAGGACAATTGGAGATGGCCCCGGATGGTTAAGGTAATTGGGTTTGGGGGATTTGCTCAGGGTCAAACATCTAGTAAGTGTCCAAGGTAAGATTTGAATTCAGGTCCCCCCAAATTCAGGGTCAGTGCTCTATCCACTGAGCCACCTGGCTGCCACCAATATAATACCCCTTCAATAATTTAAATCGGCTTTCAAATTACCTTGAATTTTCTTTTTTTCCAGGTTAAACATCCCCATTTTCTTTAATGGATTCTCCTATGATAAAGACTTATGTCTTTCTCCATTCTGGTTGCCTTCTGGATATTCTATAGTTTACCAGTATGTTATTGTTGTTGAGGCAATCAGGCCTTAGTGACTAGCCCAGGGTCACACAGCTAGTAAGTATCTGAGGCTGGATTTGAACTCAGGTGCTCCTGACTCCAGGGCCAGTACTCTATCTACTGTACCATCTCACTGCCTTGCTAATATCCTTTTAAAACTGTGGAGCCCAGCAGTGAACACATCAAACACATCACTTTAGGTATGCTCTGATGAGGAGTACAGAGAAACTATCACTTTCTTATTCTAGGAAATTTTGCCTCCCTTAATACATTCATTTTTTGTGTCACCTAACTATACTGCTAATTCATATTTTGTTTGTAGCCCACATAAATCCCTAGATTTTTGTTGTATGAACTGTTGCTACTTCCATCTTGAACCTGGAGAGTTGATTTTCTGTACCCAAGCACAAGACTTTACATTTGTCCTTATTGAATTTCATCATATTAGCTTCAGTTCAATGCTCCAGGCTGCCAAGATCTCTTTGGTTTCTGACTCCATCATCCTTTGTTTTAGTTATCCCTTCCAGCTTAGTGTCATCAGCAAACTTGATGATCACATCAAGTCAAGAATAAAATATCTAAATAGCACAGGGCCAAGCACAGATCCTTCGATATGTGGGTGAAATAGGCATTGGTGTAATTTGTGAAAGGTTTTCCACCAACCCTACCACACTTCCTGAAAATCCCACCATTAGAGATGAATTTCTTTGGGTTGAGACATTGTCCATATCCACCAATGTTCTTGGTGAATGAGTCCAAGAAGATGGATTTGGGCACATCTCTATGTCAGTAGCCAACCTCTCTCCAAGCATTTTCATTCAGGGCAAAGAGCCTCCATATCCACTCTACCTCCCACCCTCTGCAACATATAAGCCAGTTGCAAACAAACAATACTAATTATGTTTTTAGCCCTTTCCATTGAATTATTCTTAATGTTTTTTCTCTCTCTCTGTATCACACAACCCACAGAGAAGAGAACTAGGGAAATGCACAGAAATAAGAAAGAAGAGATGCTTTCCTCTGCTCTGAAAGTACTAAGGAGGACTAGGGGAACATGTATGGACTAATTAAAATGGTTATAATCTCTTAGGCTTCAAAGGCCTTTTAAATTTGTTTCATCTTTGGTCAACAGCTTTATGACTCCAACAAGTGATTTTTTTTCCTCCAAAAATACGCTGGCTATTAAGGACTGTAAACTTTATTTCTTCCATTTTCCTTCTCCCCCCTCCCCCCCTTTCTTTTTTGATTGTGTGTTGTTCTATGGTAAGAAGGCACAGAAACAATGTATCTTTAAATAATAAAGAAGCCAATTTAATATTCTCATAAACATCATCGCCCCTGCTCACCAGTGCAAACTTTTAACAGCCCAGCAACCAGAGAAGCAAGTAGGGCAAACAATACAAGAGGAGTCATTATTGTAACTAAATTAGACCGTTTGTTTTCTTTCCCTCAAATCAAATTGTGTAGGAGCTGCTTTATTGCAAAACAGACATTAAAATTCCAGCAAGACCTCAGAGAGAAAGTAATTTCTATTTTATCAGTGCTGTAAAGCTGTCTTTATGTTCTGAAGCAGGAAATATTGCAAGGATATTTATAGCTTCGGCACCAAAGCCAGTTTGAATAGAAATGTTACCGCTGGTCGCTGAAACTGTCACACTGCTCAGTGGAGCAGGGAATTTTAGTGAATTTGTGAATTACTGTTTCAGTCTTGACAAGTCTCTCAGTGAGGCTGGTGTGTGTCTGGAGCTGTTTGGTGGTTTGGGAGATCATGATTAAAGACCTGGATTTGCTTTAAGAGAAGATTTCAATGATATTTTACAGCTAATCAGTTTCACTCGTGGAGCCCTCCTCAGAACAAAGCCCAGGCTCCCAAACTTTACTGTCCTTAGGGTTTTTGATGGTTCAGCAATGTGGACTTCCTATTTCCTCTCCCATCTCTTCTCTCTGTTCTCTCTTTCCTTTCCTCCCTCCTTGACCTGCCCATCAAGATATCTCTGCTTTTCATCTGTCTGATCTGTTTACCAAGATTTGACACTTATTTACCACCCAGGCTGGGGCTTGTTGAAATGATGAATCATGGTATCCTGGATTTATCTTTTGCCTTCCTGCTGACATGCTCCTTGGTTCCATCTATATTATCTTTGTTAACCTCAAATCAGGGATATAACATTCTGAGCTTAACATAAGGAGAAATGAAGCCCGATGAAAGGAACCCATTTAGTCAAGGTTACACCACATTCTGTTATCCACTTTAGGTTATGTTACTGTAGGTCATTCATCCCTCTATTCATTCAGAAGGCCATTTTTGATCCCCATTTTCATTCTTTGGAATGCACACAGAATCCTCTTTCACTTCTCTTAAATAGATTTATTATATAGACTAGAATCTTCTGGAAGGCAGAGAACTTTTTTTTTCCTTTTCATTTTGTATCTCCAACTTTTAGCACAATACATTGCCCATTTGGGGTTGGGGGAATGAGGATAAAGGTGTGTGATTTCATTGGTAGAGTGTTCTTGGTGATGAAACTCTCTACCAATGAAGATCAGTAACCATTCTGAAACTTCTCATCTTACAGGGTGGTCTGCAGCCCCTTAAGAAGCTACATGACTTGGGGCAGCTAGGTGGCGCAGTGGATAGAGCACCGGCCCTGGAGTCAGGAGTACCTGAGTTCAAATCCGGCCTCAGACACTTAACACTTATTAGCTGTGTGACCCTGGGCAAGTCACTTAACCCCAATTGCCTCACTAAAAAATAAACAAAAAAAAAAGAAGCTGCATGACTTGTCCAGGGTTCCATAAACAGTATGTGTCAGAGGTGGGCCTCAAACCCAGGCTATGACTCAACCAGCATTCAGTACATTCAAATCATTATATCATGTTGCCTAACACAGAGTTGTGTTGGAATGAATGAATATAATTATGTATTATAGTTATCTATATTTTTGTCTCCCCCCCACTAGATGAAAAGATTCTAGGAGGGCAGAAAGGTATGTCTTATCTAACTGCTTTATGTAAGTATCTAGTACAATGCTCTGGAAACAATAAGGATTTAATAAATGTTTGTTGAATGTATCACAAAATCTCACAGTTGGAAAGAATCTCAGAGACCATCTGGTCCAATCCACACCTGGTCAAGGGGTTATCCATCTTTTCCTTGAAAATATACAGTGAGTAGGAACTTATTATTTTTAGCTGGCCAATTATAATTGTAGAGAGCTCTACTTGGTAAGAAATAATTTTCTAGAGGCAGCTATAGGTGGCACAGTTTGTAGAGCTATGCGTTTAGAGTCAGGAATACCTGAATTCAAATCTAGCCTCAGATAATTACTATGTCGCTTGGCAGAAGTTACTTAGTCTCTGGCCCAATTTTCTCTACTGTGAAATGAAGATAATAATAGCATCTATCTCTCAGGCTTGTAGTGATAATTAAATGAGATAAGACTTGTAAGGATTTAGCATAGTTCCTAGCACCTAGTAGGTGCTTATTCCTTTTTTCCATGAGTGAATGAATTTATTCATTCATACAGTAGACAAGTATTTATTGACCATATATACATAGCATAAGAAAAGACTTCCAGTATGGGTTGAGTGTGATCTAAGTGACCCATAACTAGAGATAATTCAAATTGAAATGTAAGGTACTGCCAGGAACTGGTAAGCTCTAGACCCACCCTCACCCCCAAGCTAAGCAGTGAAGGTGAAGCCTGGCTTTCTTTATAGGAGATAGCTAAGTGTGTTATCTTGTGAAAGCCAGGATTGAAGGAGGATGGATTCCTTTTGATTTCTAACAGACTGGAGAATGAAAAGTGGCCACAGAAGTAAGGAGTGCTCCTTTTAATAATAATAAAAAAAAAAAACATTCAAAAACTAATCAAAAGCACTTTGCCTCCTGTTTGTGGGTCAGGAGTTTGATTTATGCTGGTCCACTCACCGCCTGACCACACAGGTCGATATCGAAGTTTAATTCTCGATTAAGCAGTGAGCTTTTTGTCTCTTGCCTCATCACAGACAACCTTCCAGACCACTGGCTCACTTTATGAAAACGGGGCACTTACTTCCTAGTGCAAAAATATATTTTACCTGTATTGGAAGGTAGGGAAGGGGAGGAGAGGAAATAATAATAATAATAATTATTATTATTAATAATAATAATAATTAATAATAATAATTTGGGGCCTGAGAATGGAAGAGAAACCCATTATCTTCTCAAATATTAGTAGAGTACTTTGAAGGAGTATTTTTACAAATACAGTCAGACCATGTCAACTGATCTATAGCGACTCAAATAATTCTGCTATAGACATAAAATTATCTCTTATAGAATTTAAAGATGGAAAGAGTCTTGGATATAGTCACAGCCACCACTATCATTTTAGAAATGAGAAATCTGAGATTCAAAGAAGAGAAGGGACTTCAACAAAGTTATACAGATAGGGAGTGTTAGGGATTGTACTAAGATGTGGTCTCCTAACTCAAGTCCAGAACTTTATCTATCTAGATACTTTGAGAATTCAGAATAAAGTAGCAATAGGAGTACTCTGATCTGGTGTTTCCAGTTTCCACTGAGTTTCCAGCTTTGTTTTTTGTTAGACTCCTCTTCCTTCTCACCCACCTGCCCCTGGGGCTTCACAACAGCTGTTGAACAGCTGCACAACAGCTATGTGCTCTGCTGTGATGCAGATCCCTTGACTAAAATCCAGATGGTAGGAATTTGTTCAGAGGCAGAATGTCTGGGCCTCCCCCTTCTTAGGATCCAATGGGGATAGCTCTGGGTCAAGAGAAAATGGACCATGGAGTTGTCATCCTCAGCAGACCAAGCCCTGGGTTTTCTCACTGCTCTCCAGAGGTTCAAGCATTGTTTCCATTCCCATTTAGGAGCCAGATAGTCCCTGATCCATTCCTCTCCTGCAGAGTAGAGTTTTCCATGAGGCTAAATTTTGGGAAAAGAGCCATGGGAATGTTGAGCCAAAGTCTTCATGAGTATGACTGGACAAGTAGAACACATTACTGCCAAGTGGCAACTAAAAGCTTAAGTCAATCTATCTATTGATAAATATTTGTTTAAGTGCCTATGATGAACCAGACACTGTGCTAAGTGCTGGGGATATTGAAAGAGGCTAAAGACAGTTCCTTCCCTCAAGGATTTCACAATCTAATGGTAGTCAAGTCAAGGTAACTTTCTTGGTTCTAATTGTAACAGGCTATTCTGGCCTAAGGACCTCTAGCCAAGGTACTGGTCTGGCCTCAAACCACTCAAATGGAGAAGTTCTGGAAAATAATACCTGGGAGTCTACTCTTTAATAATAATGAAGGCTCATACACAGTGTATTCCAAAAGTTTTAGTATAGTTTTAAAATATTAAAGTTTCAAGCTTTAATAAATTATTAAAGTTTAAGGTGGTTTTAAGTTACTTTAAGATATAGTGAAAATGACTTTGATTTTGCTATAGCTTTGGCAGAACTCCCATTGCTAGAGGAAGACCAGAGTGGACCAATAACCGAAAAGATCCATGAACCAAAGTCTTTCTCTTACCCAGATGGCTCTGGATTTGTCCTAGGACTGAAACTTGTGCCTAGAGCAGCCTGGACCACCCTAAACCAGACTAAACTGGTCCTAAGATTGCTGATCTGAACCCACATTCCACTTTTGAGTTCCATCCATTTCAAGAGCTCCCCTCCCCCAAACTTCTCCTTTGTTCCCCCTCTTGTACTTTGGTGCATCCCTAGTCCTGCCCATATTAAAGACTTTTAAAGACCTATTTCTGGTTTTGTTTTGTTTTTTTTAAACTCCAAACTCCCCTGTTTTTTGTGGGTTTTGTTTTTGTTTTTGTTTTTTCACTAACTCCGGGGTTGACAATATTAAAACGAAAAATTGCAGAAAAACTTACTTTTGGGATACTGTGTATGTATGTATGTATGTATACATACAAACACACACACACACACACAAACAGAGAGAGAGAGAGAGAGAGAGAGAGAGAGAGAGAGAGCACATTGGCTAGGGCCAGGGCTAACCGTTTTTCTGAGTCATTGACTCATCCAATAGTCTTCTGGGTTCACTCTTCACTGGACAGCCATAGTCTCTTTATACCTTCAAAAACAGGGTTGGCTGGGTGGTACTGGGTGGTATTCTCATCACGTGTGACATTAAGGTGTTCTTTTCAGATAGAGTTCCACAAAGTTCTTTCAGTTCTGGCAACAACTCTGAGCTTAGCATCTACAGAAACTTTTTTTCCTTTGACTGACTCCCCCAGAATCCCGGCTCAGATGTTGTTTGTCACCTTCAGGCAGAAGATAGAAAGCTAGCCTTTGCTCTCTAGATACTCTTCCTCAAAAGTTCCTTCCATCAGTAAACTATTCCTTTGTGCCTTGGAATTACTAGTTTCAATTCAGTCTTTTTTTTTTCATCTCCCATACTCCTTTGGTAATTTTATGTAGATTAGCAGCTAGGGACAAAGGGATGGATACAGTCTATATACCCTGGAGGCAAGTTTATTGTCTTGCTGGCCTCTTCATTTGCAATTCAGGTTTTCAAGACTCCCATTTTTTCTGGGGTGGGGAATGTGTATTTTGCATCTTCAGCCCATGCCCTTTTCTTTTCAATGAATTTTTCTTGAAGCTCCTAGAGCCCTACAACTTTTTCAGAAGTCTCAATGGGGTACTCACATAGACATAAATGTGCACATACACACATAATGTGTTATTTGTTGTCGTTCGGTCTTTTCAGTCGTGTCTGACTTTTTGTTACCCTGTTTTGGGGGGGTTTCTTGGCAAAGATACTGGAGGGGTTTATCATTTCCTTCTCCAGATCATTTTAGCAATGAGAAAGGGAGATAAACAGGGTTAAATGACTTGCCCAGGGCCATACAATATTGTCTTATGCCAGATTTGAACTCAAGAAGATGAATCATGTGTGTGCATGTGTGTGCGTGTGTGTGCGCACGCGTGTGTGTGTGTGTGTGTGTGTGTGTGTGTGTGTGAGAGAGAGAGAGAGAGAGAGAGAGAGAGAGAGAGAGAGAGAGAGTCAATTGCATATATTTCTTTTTATTGTATCCCTAGCACTTAACCCAGTGCCTGGCACATAGTAGATACTTAATTTTTATTAGACTGGATTACATATACATGTATGTATGTGTACACATGTAAATATGTATTTATATATGAATGAATGAAAAAGCACCTGTTTACCAATTGCTGAGGATACATTTATTTTTTTGTTTAGAATGACAACTTGGACTTGGCTTTTAGTGAGTGCTTTTCTCATGTTCTTAACCCTGTTTTACAGATGAAGAAACTATTTCATAGAAATGATTTGACTTTCTCATAGTCTCCGAGCTAATGAGCATCAAAGCCAGAACTCCGACCCAGGCCTTGTACCACCCCACACACTACCACATTAATTAGCCTAAGCACAGGCTGGATTCTAAGCTAATTGGCAAAGTCATCTAGCATCCTCTACTGTAAAATGTTTTAGTTTCCTCTACCGTAACCTACCTCACAGGGTGGTTTTTGAGTCTCAAATGAGATCATATTTGTAAAGAGCTTAGCATAGTGTCCTGCAAAGAGAAGGCACCACATAAATGCTTGTAGCCCCTTCCCTCCTCCCAGTATGTTTCTGGGCTGCCTCCCTCTGATCAATAGTGCTGTTGTTCTTATTACCCCATATGGGATTTTCTTGGCAAAGATAGTGGAGTGATTTTTCATTTCCTTCTCCAGCTCATTTTACAGATGAGGAAACTGAGGCCAACAGGAAGTGACTTGCCCGGTGTAACACAGTTATTAAGTGTCTAAGGCCAGATTTGAACTAAGGAAGAGGAGTCTTCCTGACTCCAGGTTTGGTGCTATATATACTGCACCGCCTAGTGCCCAAGTCTGATCAGTATATGCTCTCTCAATCAGTGTATGCTTAAGTGAAAGCCAACTCATGCTAAAACTAATTTAAGCAAGGAAGTCTAGCCCTATTCCAGATGCCATTAGGAACCATCACCACCTGCAGATCTCTGCCTCTAACCGGGAATCAGAATGTACTTGGCGGCCCTTACCGACCTATGCTAAACATGAATCACAAGAACAAGGCAGAAGAAAGGTAACCTCTATTGTAGGGTCAATGGGCACTGTCTTATTGTTTGCAAGCTGTATGTCATCTTGTTTGTTCTTTCCTAGAGAAATAACAACCATTCTTATTTCTATTGAACTTTAAAGTTTATAAGGCACTTGCTTCCAATGACCCTGTGAGGAAGTTATTAACTGTATTTATGTCCCCATTTTAGAGATTAGGAGACTAAGACTCCAAGTGGTTGTAATGTCCATGGCCACACAGCTTGTCAGTATGTCAGGATCTGAAATAAGGCTTCCCAATGCTACAGCCAGTGTTCTTCTACCCCCTTGTCTATGCTGTCTCTCTAGCTTTGGAAACACCTGCCACCCTGTCTTTCAATCAACAATCAGTCAATTTAAGATAGTAAATGCTTACATGTGCCAGGCACTGTGCTAAGTGCTGGGGATACATAAAAACAAAAAATGTTCCTTGCCCTTAAGGAGCTTGCATTCTAATGGGGAAGAAAACAAGCAAATAACTAGGTATACACAAATTATATACCGTGTAAATGGAAGATAGAAGGCATTATAGCAGAGGGTTGGGGGGATAGACAGAGAGAGAGACACACACACAGAGACACAGAAAGAGTAGACAGGGTGGGGGGAAGAAAGAGAGAGGTGGGAAGGAATAGGGAGAGAGCAAGAGCGAGAGCGAGAGCGAGAGCGAGAGCGAGAGCGAGAGCGAGAGCGAGAGAGAGAGAGAGAGAGAGAGAGAGAGAGAGAGAGAGAATGAATGAATGAATGGATGAATGAATGAATGAATGAATGAATGAATGAATGAATGAATGAATGAGGAAAGACCTATTGTAGAAGCTAGAGGAAGGAGAGCATTCCAGGCATGGGAAGGTAATCAGTGAAAACGCATGTTAATGGGGAGATGGCGTGTTTTTTGTGATGAACTGCAAGTTGGCCAGTGTAACTGGATAGTAGACTACCTAAGGGGTATATGAGAAAATGATATAAAAAGACCGGAAAGGTAGAAATAAGTCAGATTGTGAAAGGCCTTAAATTCTGGATGTGAGCTACTGGTTCTAACTGACCAGCTTCTCCTAACTTAGTTTGCAATGCTGTTAACCAATCCGTATTTCTGGGTTTCTGCCCCTATATGCTACAACTTCTTAGCCTGGCTACCTTGGATCCCTGATGCTTAATCTCTCTCCTCCCAAATTTTAGGATCTAATCCAACCTACCTACTTAGACCTCCCAATGCATGGTGTTCTTCAGTAATCTTTTATACTGCTTGTCTTCTGGAAATGAGGCAGCTTTTCCCTATCAGTATCATTAACCCTTGATTATTGAATTCATTGCCTCAGCTGGACTTTCAATGCCCATTTGACTATCCCCTTGATTAATGGAATTCTGAGCTGTGATCCATGGCTGTTCAGCCTCATTATAATTATCGGACTGGTCCTTCCAGAATCTTGGTCTTGGCTTGACATGACCTGCCATGATGTCTGGTACAGAGAAATGGACACTGACTCTGGAATTAGAAGACATAAGTTCAAATCTTACCTCTGACACTAATGTGTGACTTTGGGCTAGTCTCAATATCTTTCCTCCTCCTCCTGGCTAAACCACTTAAGATCTATTTTTGTTTGTTTGTTTGTTTTTGTTTTGTTTTGTTTACATCTGGTGCCTCTACTTCTCTCCATTCATTCTCTTTTAATCATCTGTAGTCTGGTCTCTGACCTCATCTCCTCATTCAACAGACACTGCTCTCTCCAAAGTTACCCATGATCTCTTAAATGCCAAATTTAATGACCTTTCCTCTGTCTTGATCTTCATTGATCTCTCTATGTCTTTGTCCCTGTTAATCATCATATCTTCCTGTGTACTGTCACCTCTTCAGGTTTTAAAATACTGTTTTCTCTTCTTTCTTGTCTGTTCCTTTATAGTCTCCTGTACTTGGATCTTCATCTATATCTGCCCACCAACCAAAAGTATCTCTAAAGACCCTTTCCCAGGCCATCATCTCTCTTTCTTCTATACTATCTCACTCTATATTTTCATTAGTTTTCATAGGTTCAACGATCATCTCTATGCAGATTGCTTGCAGATCCATATCCAGTTCTAGTTTTTCTCCTGAGCTCAGGTTCAACATACCACCTTGTTTTTACACATATCAAAGTATACATCCTTTAGGTATCTCAAATTCAGTATGTCCAAGACAGAAATTATTACCATTCACTTCAAACCCTACCTTGTTCCCAACTTTCCTCTTACAATTCAGGTCATCACAAACTTCCTCTTCATCCAGGCCCATGACTTCAGTGTCATCCATGACTCCTAATTCCCACTTATTCCACTGATGCAATCTATTCTAAAACCTTGTCATTTCTCTCTTCAAAATATCTTTCATAACCTGGAAAGACTTACATGAATTGATGCTGAGTGAAATGAGCAGAACCAAGAGAACACTGTACAAAGTAACAACATTGTGTGGTGATCAACTTTGATAGACTTAACTTTTCTCAGCAATACAATGATCCAAGATGATGCCAAAAGACTTATGGTGAAAAATGTTTTCCACATTCAGAAAAAGAACTATGGAGTCTGAATGTATATTGAAGCATGCTATTTTCATTTTAATTGTTGCTTTTATTGTTGTTGTTGTTGTTTATTTTTTCTTGCATTATTTTCCTTTTGCTCTGATTGCTCCCTTACAACGTAACTAATGTGGAAATATGTTTTACATGACTTTAATGCATAACCTATATCAGATTACTTGCTGATTTCCAGAAGGGAGAGGGAAGGGAGAGTGGGAAAAATTTGCAACTCAAAAAATATCTTTATGTGTAATTGGAGAAAAAAATCTAAAAATTAAAGTAAATTAAAAAATATCTTTCATATATGTCACCTCCCTTCACTCATACAGCCACAGTTTTAGTATAGGCCTATATCATATCTTACATGGATTACACAATAGCTTCCTAATTGCTCTCCCTGCCTCATGTCTCTCCCAAATCCAATCCCTCCTCCATTCAGCTACCAACATGATTTTCCTACAGCTTAGTTTTAACCATGTCACATCCCCTCCCCCACTTATAATACATATACTCAATAAATATTGGTGGCTCTCTATTATCTTTACAATCAAATATAAAGTCCTCTGTGTACGATTTAAAGACCTTCACAACTAGTCCATTCCCAACTTTCCAGTTTTCTTTCATTTTTTTCCCCAACTTAGCCTGAGGATTTAGCTTTTTTGACCTAATTGCTGCTCCTCACATATATAACACACTCCATCTCCTCACTCCTTGATTTTTCACTGGCTATCTAGCCTAGAGTGGCTTTCCCTCTTCACTTCTGCCTCTTGGCCTTCTCATTGCCTCCTTTCAAAACTTATCTCAAATCCCACCTTCTTAATAAGGGCTCTTTTCCTGGTTCATCCTCTCTCCCTCCAATGTCTTCTCTCTGAAATTAACTTCCATCTATTCTGTATACACATATATACATTTGTGTATATACATATATATATGTATACACATATATGTATGTATGAATTAGTTTATATAATAACTTATTTATATAATATTTGTTGATGTTTAGTTGCTTCAGTCATAGCCAACTCTTTGTGATTCCATTTGGAGTTTTCTTGGCAAAGGATACTGGAGTGGTTTTGCCATTTCCTTTTCCAGCTCATTTTATAGATGAGGAAATGGAGGCAAATAGGGTTAAGTGGCTTGCTCAGGGTCACATGGTTAATAAGTGTCTAAGGCCAAATTTGAACTCAATATAATAACTAATATATAATACTATATATAATAATAATGTCTCTCTCCCCCCTCTGCCTATCTCTCTCCCTGATCCTCTCTCTCTCTCCCCCCCACCCCTCCTCAATAATTTATTTGCATGTTGTATCACCTATTAGCCTGTGAGCTACTTAAAGTCAGGGATTGGTTTTGTCTTTCTTTGTATCTCCAGTGCTTAGCACAATTAGTGCCTGGCACATTTTAAACACTTCATAAATGCTTGTTGATTGCATAACTGACTATTGATTGACTTTGTCTCCCATACCTTAGTTTCTTTATCTCTAGAGTGAGGGAGTTGGACTGGATGGCACCTGAGGTTCCTTCTAGTTTTATATCTATGATTGTATAAAATATCATTTGGTGACTTTGGTGAATAGAGTTCAGCAAGGAATACAGTGGGAAATATGGGTAGTGTAAAAACAAATTATATCAATAAAGTGTATTTTTAAAAGAAATGTAATTGAGAAGGTAAATCTAGTTGGCAGGGATGAGAAGAAAGGGATTATACTGAAATAACTTATGTGCTATTTTTGTTTCAACACATTTGGATTAACTGTACTCAATGGACACAATTGCCCCCTCCATAGGTATGTGTTTATCCAAAGCTGATTGTAGATTGATAGAGACACTTATGTATTCACTCAACTCAGCTCCTTTTGGAGGCTGGGCAGAGATCTTGGAAGAAAGAGTAACTCACAGTTCAGACAGATTTTCAATTTGACTTTGTTAGATTTCCCCTAGGAGAAACTGGGAGAAATCCTCTCTCTCTCTCTCTCTCTCTCTCTCTCTCTCTCTCTCTCTCTCTCTCTCTCTCTCTCTCTCTCTCTCTCTCTCTCTCTCTTTCTCTCTCTCTCTCCAGTTCTCCTCCTCTTCTTCCTCTTCCCCTGGCCCTTGCCCTTCCCTTTCCCTTTCCCCTTCTTCCTGTACTTTCCCTTCTTCTTCTTCTTCTTCTTCTTCTTCTTCTTCTTCTTCTTCTTCTTCTTCTTCTTCTTCTTCTTCTTCTTCTCTCTGCGTCCTATTTCTCTCTCTCCCTCTTGATCTTGGCAGGAAGAACCTGAAGACTCAGAATATTACCTTATTATTATCTGCAGCAGCTCCCAAGCAGCTAAATGAGAATCTTGCTCTTAGTCTCTACATCTAATCCCTATCTGGTTATCAGAAGGATGCTTCATTTGCCTGGAAATCAGTTTTTCTATCTATGAAAAAGATTGGTCCGTATGTTCTCTGAGGTTTCTTTCTTTCTTTCTTTCTTTCTTTCTTTCTTTCTTTCTTTCTTTCTTTCTTTCTTTCTTTCTTTCTTTCTTTCTTTCTTTCTTTCTTTCTTCCTTCCTTCCTTCCTTCCTTCCTTCCTTCCTTCCTTCCTTCCTTCCTTCCTTCCTTCCTTCCTTCCTTCCTTCCTTCCTTCCTTCCTTCCTTTCTTTCTTTCTTGCCGGGAAATGGGAGTTAAGTGACTTTCCCAGGGTAACACAGCTAAGTAAGTGTCAAGTGTCTCAGGACAGATTTGAACTCAGGTCCTCTTGAATCCAGGGCTGGTGCTTTATCCACTGTGCTACCTAGCTGCTTCCAGTCACTTTCTATTATGAATGTTCTATCACCTTGATTTTATGATTTTCCAGTATCACATGGGTAAAGAGTAATGAAGTTTGGACTCAAATCCCTATTCTTTTATTTTAAACACACTTTGGTAGTGAAGTATAAGAAATTCAAGTTCAGGAACAAGAAGACTTAAGTGAATCCTGCCTTGGACACTTGCTAGATGTGTCATTTCACCTCTCAGGTTCAGTTTTCTTATCTGTAAAATGGGGATCATAGTAGCACTTATATCACAGAGCTGATATGAGGATCAAGTGAGATAACACAGATAAGTGCTTTGAAATCTTAAAGCACTATATAAATGCTGGCTATTATTATTAGTTATTATTACCAATTCTGTTGTTACAGTAATATTTCATTGTAGAAATTCTTTGGAACTGTTTATCCAACTAACAATAACAAAATATTTTTTTTTGTTTTTTTTGTGGGTCAATGAGGGTTAATTGACTTGCCCAGGGTCACACAGCTAGTAAATGTCAAGTGTCTGAGACTGAATTTGAACTCAGGTGCGCCTGAATCCAGGGCCAGTACTTTATCCACTGTGCCACCTAGCTGCCCCCTAGCTGCCCCCAAAATATATTTTAAAGGTACAGTTCAATCCTTCCCTGCCCACTGCTCGGTCTAGCTCTGTCATGATTTAGATTCCTTCCTGAGTCATACCCCCTATAACTATTTAGGTCTAATTCTCTGTCCTATCTTGACTCTGCAGCCTCCTTGAAACCGATTTACTTCCTTCCCCTCTTTGCCTCATCTCATCTTCATATATCCAATGAACTAGGACTCCCTGTCCAGCTCCACTTTAAAGTTTCTGCCCCTGAGGGGCTGACTGCCTCTGCTTTGACTTGCCTCTGCTCAGTCCTTCATACTACCTGCCCGCCCCAGTCGCTTAGCTCATCTCGCTCCTATTCTATATTGGAGCCCTCAGAGTTCTTAGGCCATGGCTCTGGCTGTGTTCATGTCCAGGCTACCTCTAACCCTATTCTCTTCCAATTATCCACCTAGGCATCTACCAATCCCCCAAGCAAGTTATTTTCTATTCCCACTGATCCCATGACACTGACTGACTCTTGTGATATTATTTCATATGTGTTCCATGTTTTCATGGGAATAGATAATGATATTAGATGGTATATTGTTTGCATGGAATTGTTAAACATATATTTATTATGGCCCTTTGTGAATGATATTAGGAAACTCTGGCTTCCTCTCTTGGATTATTCAGTTTGGAATTGGCCTTTTATACTTGTATGTTATACATATAGCAATGTCTTTATTGGATATGTATTTGTTGCTATAGATTACATGGGAGAGCAATGCTGCCATTTTCTAAGGAGACCTAGATTAGATGTTTTTCATATGGATTATTTATCCTCCAGCCTATGTAATGACATATATTTTTCTTACCTTAAAGAGACAGTTTTCAAATCTCCACCATAGTGTGTGGGCATATGTGCACATGTGCATGTGTATGTGTATGTATGAGTGTGTGTGTGTGTGTATATGTGTGTTGAAGGGAAGGTAGTGAGTACTTACTGACTTTTAGGTATGGAAGCTACATAAGTGAGAGCTTGGAAGTAATTCAGTCTATACTAGGTAATTTTTTTCCCTATAGTTACTTTTGGCTGCCTTTAACCTCAGTGATGTTTCTGAATGTATACTTTTTCCTTATAAATTAATATACTTGCTTAAATGGTAGATAGTTCATTTGGGGTGAGAGAATGAAGTAGGATACTAGGAGAGGGGTGGAGTATAATGGCGATATTTAATATGGGAATCCTTGACCTATTGTGAATAAAAGTTCGGGCCTCTAATAGTGTGGATCAACCTGGCCAGAGTAAATATTTGGCTGCAATAATATCAAGGAAAATACAGAATGTTTCAAAAGTCTTAGTGCTTTTATTCTTTAAAGGCTTAGAACTGCACTAAGATTTTTGAGACATCATGTATTGAAAGACATCAGATCTCTAATCAATGTAGTTACTAATTTTGACTTCAATGACCTGACAACAAAGCATGCTTTGCTCTTCTCAGTGAAAAAGTGGTAGACCACAGGTGTAAAATGAAGTATACATTGTTTGAAATGGCCAAGATATCAATTTACTTAGCTAAGCAGCATTTCTTTATTTTGAGGGAGAACCTTTCTTTCTGGGTGTGTGCGTATGTATGAGTATGCGTGTGTGTCTAAGAGAAAGAGAGAGAGAGAGAGAGAGAGAGAGAGAGAGAGAGAGAGAGAGAGAGAGAGAGAGAGAGAGAGAGAGAGAGTTTTTTGAAGAGGAGTTATTGGGGAGTAATAGCAATGTAAGAAAAGTATTAATGAAACTTTTATTTTTAAAATTCATACTTCAGAAAAGTACTATTGAAATCAACTTTTATTTAGGCTATAGAAATAGATTTGTTTGGGAAGTTGTAAAAAATATTCATTGAAATAGGATTGTACGTGTACACGAGGGGAAGGAATATCTGGACAATGTTTTGCAATACCCAGATCCCCATCCTGGCTTGACCATCTATTACCTGTGTGACCTTGATCAACTATTTCCCATTTCTGGCTTTCAATTCCTCCTTTGTAACATATGGTTGTTGGACAGGAGGACCTCTAAGGTCTAGCTTTATGATGCTTTGAACCTAGATTAAACCTAAATCATAGTGAGTTCTTTGGTGTGGGGTAGAGTCAAATCCCTTATATGGTACTAGTTCCAGTGGGTACTTGATTGATGGGAATTAAATTAGACAGCCAGAAAATGGTACAAACAAATAGCAGATTTTGTGGTCAATTTAAATTTAATATACATTTATGTTCATATAGAGACTATATAACAAGTCTGTTGTTTCTTATATACTCATCTTTCTTAGCATTTTTTGTACGTTAACCAACCAACATGCATTTCATTAAGTGCTTTCTATGTTCTAGGAACTGTGTAGTACTAAGTATGGAAAAAAAGAGGAAAAAAAGTTCCTGCATTCAAGTAGCTTGTATCTTAATGGAGGAGACAACATGCAAATAATCAGGTATGTACAATACACATCCAAAAGGGAAAGGTATTAGTGAGTGGTGTGTGTGTGTGTGTGTGTGTGTGTGTGTGTGTGTGTGTGTGTGTGTAAGGGGGTGGAATGGGAAAGGCTTTGTGGGGAAGGTGGCCTTCAAGCTAAGTCTTAAAGGGAGTCAGTGAAATATAAGAGGTTGAGGGGAGATGACAGAGCCTTCCATGCATGAGAACCTCCTCTACAAAGGCAAGGAGATGGGAAATATAGTGTTCTGGCCATGGATCTGCAGCTAGGCTCGGGGTAGCTTTATTTTAGTCTTGAAGGAAAGTGTAAGACTAGAAAGGAGATTATATTTGTTCCTGAAAGATATATGGAGCCACTAGAACTCATTAGAATGTGGAAGGGAAGGGGAGAGGATTGAAGGCTGATATGGCCAACCTCATGCTTTAAAAAATCACTTTGGCAGCTGAATAGAAGATGAATTAGAGTGGGTAGGGATGAGACAGGGTGATCAGTTAGAAGGACACTGTAATAGTCTCGTCTAGAGCTAATGAGGGCCTAAATTAGAGTTGTGGCTATTTGAGGGGCTATGTGTGAGAAATGTTGTGAACATACAAAATCTCTGGTTTTTTGCATAATTATTAAGGGGAAGCTAGGTGCTGCAGTGGATAGAGCACCAGCCTTGGGGTCAGCAGGACATGAGTTCAAATCTACTTCAGATACTGTCTAGCTGTGTGACCCTGGGAAAATCACTTAACCTTAATTGCCTTCACAAAATAAAATAAAAATAAATCATTAACAAAAAAAAGAAATTTCTTTGAAAGAAGTCTTCTATTATTGGTGATACAAACCTACCTCACCCCAAGGCCTCTGCTAGTATTCACCATTAGAGCTTAATAAGAATTATATTCTCTGACTCACATGGCAAGAGGTGTGAAACCTAGATCAATATTCTGAGGCTAACTCTTTTTAAGAATTCACCAGGGGGCAGCTAGGTGGCGCAGTGGATAGAGTACCGACCCTGGAGTCAGGAGTATCTGAGTTCAAATCCGGCCTCAGACACTTAACACTTACTGGCTGTGTGACCCTGGGCAAGTCACTTAACCCCAGTTGCCTCACTAAAAAAAAAAAAAAAAAAAAGAAGTCACCAGAAACAAGGATAAGAGGCCAGTGTGGAGTTTCTAAGTTACAGGGCACAGAATAACTCAGTTAGGGGTGCAGCAGGGAGAGGGTGTAAAGAAAGACGGCCTAGGCATCAGTGCCCTGTGGCCAAGTTAGAAGTCTATCCATTTCGTTTGACATGACACCACTAATAATTCTGGGGCATGGCTGCCACAGAAAATATGAGACTTCTAGTAGTAATGACAAGGGAAATGAGATGCAGGGCTATGCATGCTGGGATGCCTTGGCCTTAATTAGAATGTGCATGTACAGTATTTATCTTTCTCACAAATCTATAAATAAGGCCAGAGCTTTGGCGATTACTAATGTCTGCCGTCATTTCACAAGGCCTGTGTTTTGATGAAGCACCAGGAGCCACAGAGTAATATTTCTCCTTTCTCTCACAAGTCTGTTCCCTTTTTTTTTTCTATACAGCAATCTGTGGCTTTCAGTACCCTGATTTGAGAGGCAGACAGGGTTAGACATAGATTTCTTGAAGGCTGTGGAAAAAAAAAATTATCCTAGAAAACCTTAACAAGTATTCATGGGATCCCAGAGCTGGGAAAGATCTTGGAGGTCACCTATTCCAACCTCCCTATTTACAAAATAGTTGGTCATCCATCACCTTCTTCAACCTTGTGGTGGGAACCTCACAACCTGTATGTACATAGTAGGCATTTAAAAAATATACATTTGTTTTGGGGAAAAGAATGTTGACTCTGAAGTTTAGAACCTGAGTTCAAATCCTAGTTCTGTTGCTTACTGCTGGTGACTCAATATCCCTGAATCTCAGTTTTTCCAGTTGTAAAATGGGGGGGGTGGGGGTGGCTTCTAGGTTTTTTTTTTCTTCTGATTCTAATTCTATGATTCTATGGTTTTGTAGTTATCACAAGGCCACTCATTTCATTGTTGGAAAACTCTGATTGCTAGAATGTTTCCTTTAGGAGTAATGCATTAAAACTTATTTTTCTTGTGACTTCTCCCATTGGTTTAAAAGAAAATAAAAAATAAATGGAAGTATAGAATGACAGATAAAAAATGGTGGGACTGGTACTTTTTATATTGGTTTGAAAGATTGTTCTAGGGAAGAAAGAAGAATTAAGGGAAGAGTTTGTGGTTATTGCAAAGGCTCCTATCTAGGAAGCCAATAGACTTATAGACTCTCAAATCTGGAAGGCATCTTTGAGACAATCTAGTCCCAAAGCATCAATCCCACCTTCCCTTCCCCCCCCCCCCAAAGCAATCCGATGGCTATTATCCACCTTTTAAAGGCTCTCCAAGGAGATTACCATCAGTATTACTCATCCTAGGGGAGGGGACATAAAGCTGCCCTGAAAGATTTCATCAGAAGAGTGATGTAACAGAATTTTGAAGATTTTAATGTCCTGATGAATATCAATTAAATTTTGACCCAAACTTTAGAAATTCTTGAGCCCACAGACAGCTGCGGCCATATCTATCACCATTTATCTGGTTTTCTTTATTTCCAGTCACTCAGCTCTGCCTCCCACAAATGTTTCTATCTTTATTCCTGTTTCCTTGCCCAAAAATATGTCATCACCAACTTTTAAAAAGCATCTATTATCATCAATTAATAGTTATTCATCATCACAAGAACATGACATTCTTTGAGGCTCCAGACTAACTTAGCTTCTTCTCTACCACAGCATACATAATGAATTCCCTTTGGAAGCAACTCCAAGTCATCAACTCTACTGTTAAAAAAAAAAAACAAACCTGTGGGATGATTCATCAAACATCTCCACTTTCCTCTCTTCCTGCAGACCAAAATAAATCAAAATGCATCAAATAGGAAAGGGTACATCAGAGCAAAGCTGATACTGGTAGATACTTCCTGGATCTTTACCTCATTTATTTATTTATCTGTCCATCTGTTCATTCATTCATTCATTCATTCATTCATTCATTCATTCATTCATCTATTCATTCATTCATTCGTCCATCAGTATGTTTTGAATTGGGAACACATTGATAGATCTAGATCTGGCCAGTAGCTCACAGTCTATATAGTCTATCCTCCTCATTTTACAGATATGGAAACTGAGTCTCATAGTCTTTAAGTGATTTTCTCAAGGTTACATAGGTATTATGTGGCACAGATAGAATTTGAATCCAGGTCCTTTGAGTCTAGAGCCAATAGTCCTTCTACTGTATAACACTCTTCTCTTTAAACTTAGGATAGTGCTAAGCAATAAAGAACTGGATGAGAGGGGTCTTTCCTCTGAACCTCAATTATTTCATGACAGACTAACCTCCAAATGTAGGTATAAAAGATCACTGACTTGGGGGTGAGTAGGCCAGGGATCCAGGCCCAGATCTGTCACTGTAGAGTCCTGAGCAAATTACTTTTCCCATTAGGGATTCAGTTTCATTATGTATAAAATGTGGTGGTTGGATTAAATGATCAATTCTACAATCTACGAAATCCTTTTTGGTGAATAAAGACTGATAGGGAACATCTCTGGGAAAAAATAAGTATCATTGGATATGAAGGTTGACTCTTCAGAAATGTCCCAGGAGTACACAATGACATCTCCAATTCTGCAGGAGGTTTTTTGGGTAGTGAAATGCCAGACTGATGTACATAACTAGGGGAATATCTGTAAGGCTGTGTAAGTGAGTAGAGAAGTTTAAGATCAACCTCAGTGTGGGTAAGTGCCAGGTCAGACTTGTAGGAAAAGCATCTCAAAGCTGTGGTGTATGTAGGACTCCAGGAGGAGACTTGGCAATGACTGTGCAGACTGTTCCCTGAAGACATCGCACTGGTTTTTCTTTGACATTGTATTGTAACAGTGATTTTATTTGTTTGGATATTTGGCCAACCAAAACACTTTTTTACCTTCTTGGGCTATGAATTTCTTACCTATATTTTCTCATGATTATAGGATAATAAGATTTAGATTTTTCTTTTTTTTTAGTGAGGCAATTGGGGTTAAGTGACTTGCCCAGGGTCACACAGCTAGTAAGTGTTAAGTGTCTGAGGCCGGATTTGAACTCAGGTACTCCTGACTCCAGGGCCGGTGCTCTATCCACTGCGTCACCTAGCTGCCCCAAGTACCATTTATTCTTAGGATATATTGCTTAGGTCACAAAATAAGAACAACATCTAGCTACATTTAAACAATGGAAATGGAAATTTTGATTGTATTGAACAGAGAAATGAACAAGTTTGAAATACTAAGTCAGGGCTTTGAAGAGTGGAGGAACTTCATCAGTCAAAGGCAGTGGGAGGGCAGTGGATCTTGGAAGAGTAGAGAGACCAAGAGGAATAAGAGGAAGAGCTTAGAAAGGGAAGTGAGAGAATTGTTAAAGTCAGACTTATCCTACTTTGGCCACAGCATTATTAAAATCAATTGTTTCAGAGTGCTCAGGAAGATACTGATGCCTGAATTGATATAACTTCAGAACTTCCTTCTTTGATCCAGTCTAAAACCACTCAGATAATTCCATTTTATCCCACCGTCTCCTCTTTCTATGATTATCTATCTCTGGTTGAATAATCCAGCTTCCCTCAAACTTGAGTCACTCAACACCCAGTAAAAACATAGCCTTGTATTAGGCTCTGGAATTAATCCAGCTTCTAGGTGAGGGAAATATAGAGACCCATAAATTTATAACTTAGGATTCTTAGCAGTGTCTGTCTGGATTCTGGTCCTGCTCTAATTCCAAACCTTGGTTTGACCAAACTGGTTTCATGCTCATTGAGACAAGTCTTAGGTAGATAGGAGATGGCACAGTGGATAGAGAGCTGGGCCTGGAGTCAGGAAGACCTCAATTTCAAATCCAGTCTCAGAAGCTTACTAGCTGTATGATCCTGGGCAACTCAATTAATTTTATTCTGACTCAATTTCTTCAACTGTATAATGGGGATAATATTACTTATCTCCTAGGGTTGTTATGAGGATCAAATGAGTTTATATTTGTTAAAGTCATTAGCATGGTACCTAGCACATAGTAGATGCTCAATAAATTTTCCCTGCCTTTACATTTCTGTTGCCATACTTTCTAAGTATTAGAATGCTTCCCACAAATCATGGACAACTTCTGGGTCCACGTCTTTGTTAGATGCTGTCAGAGCTTTCTCATGTTTACTGACTGGTTTTAGTTGATGTTTCATCTCAGGTTGGGAAATAAGGATGTACTATGAGAAGTCCCTAACCACTAGAGTTTACCAAGTAGAGTAGATACTTCTATAATCCCACTGTGAAAAACTTCCTGTCACTACATGGGATCATAGGTCATGCCCAATATGGCAGCTCATGTTGCATACAAGGATAGACTAAAATTGCAGTCACCCTTCAAACTAGACTGTCCTTATTAAAGTCCAAGGGGCAATGATCAAAGTGGTGGTTGAAGTTTGAAATGCCTGGCACATGGTCCTGCAAATTCCTTTATCCAGGTGCTCTATTGTTACAGCTGAGCTGGATAAATGTGTATATATGCTTATGTGTGTGTGTATGTATTTTAAGTTTTTCCACCCTGACATGACCTGGCAGAGCTTTTGCTCAGCTGGTATTAGCTTGGAGAACTCAGAATCACCTTTATGCCACAATGAACATTACAGTTGGGCTCTAGTGAGACATGAAACTTAAAGGGTCATAGGAAAATAAATTATTCTCACCCTCACCCTCACCCTCTCCTCCTCCTCCTCCTCCTCCTCCTCCTCCTCCTCCTCCTCCTCCTCCTCCTTCTTCTTCTTCTTCTTCTTCTTCTTCTTCTTCTTCTTCTTCTTCTTCTTCTTCTTCTTCTTCTTCTTCTTCTTCTTCTTCTTCTTCTTCTTCTTCTTCTCCTTCTCCTCCTTCTTCTCCTCCTCCTCCTCCTCCTTCTCCTCCTCCTCCTCCTCCTCCTCCTCCTCCTCCTCCTCCTCCTCCTCCTCCTCCTCCTTCTTCTCCTCCTTCTCCTTCTTCCCCTGCACAGACAATGGACCTGGAAGGGCAAAACATGAGTTCAAATACCACATCAGACACTTACTAGCTGTGTGACATTGGACAAATAATTTCTCAGCCTCAGTTTCCTCATCTGAATTAACATTTGCATATAGTAATAATAGTGCTTACTTCTCAGGGTTGTTGTGAGGATAAAATGATATAAAATTTTCAAAGTACTTTGCAAATCTTAAAATAATATGCAAATGTAAGTTATTTATCATTATTGATAACTGGTAGCAACCTTCAAATTTCCATTGGAAGAATTGATCTTGGCGCTTTCATAGGATTGTAGATTGAGAGTTTAGAGGGACCTTGGAACCCATCTGGTGCAGCCCCCATTTTTATACATGAGGAAACTGAGGTTCAGGGAGCTTGTGACTTCTGTAAGGTCATATGGGCATTGAACATCAGATAGGGGAATTGAACCTTTTCCCTATTAGTCTAAAACCAGTGCTCTTTCCATTGGACCACACTTCCCTGTTTTCAACAGTTTCCAATAGGTAAAGTGAAAATAATGTTCCACCAAATCCTAAAACCCAAGGATAGGGAGGCTCATTTTGAATCTTGAGCAAAGAAAGTTTAGGACAAATAAAAGATAATCTTTCAACAGGAGGTAATGCATTTATGGAGTTCATTAACCGAAGTGGGGGCACGTGTGGGATATATTCAAGGTATTACCACCAAGTAATGAGTCAGTTTTTTTTTTAAAGGAACATAGCAGAACGTATGCATTCCAATGAGCACTGTCCTTCCAGGAAGCCAACTTGAAAGACTATTTATTCCAACAGAGCATCCTTTGCTCAAAATTGTTTTGGGAATTCTCAGTTGGAATTGCCTTTAGGGCTAGTCTGAGAGCCACACATGAAAACCCACTTCCTAACTTTGTGTTCACACTTTGTTTTTAGCCAAAAACCATATTGTTGAGTCTGATCATTTATTTTATTACCAGACTTGACTCCAAATGATTTTTAGTTATTTCCAAAAATAAAATCCACCATCAAAATTTAAAATGTTGCTATCACTGAAGAAGCTGTAAAAATGGATTGTGGGTTCTGAATGCTTTCCCCGAAACATTTTGAGCAATGGTAGCACAGAACCAAGAGTCAGAAGTGACATTGATGATCATTGAGTTTAACAATCTCATTTTATAGATAAGAAAACGGAGACTCAGAGCAGTTAAGTGACTAGCCAAAGGTTCATAAGTGATAGTTAAGAATTGAATCCAGGTCCTCTAATTCCAATTTCTGATTCCTTTTTACTGTGACATGCTGTTTTTCAAACTACTAGAATAAGCATGTGTAGTCACCCAAGGTAACTGGCATGTATATAATCATAGAGTTTGAGATTTGGAAGGTATCTCAGTAGTCATCTAGTTCAAGCCTCACCCCAAAGGAATTAATACGGTTAAATGGTCCTCAAGCCTTTGTTTGAAGGCCTACAAAGAGGAAAAGTCACAACCTCTTAAGGCAGCCCATTCCACTTTGGGACAGCTTTATCAGATTTTTACAAAGTTGTTACTTTGTAACTTCTACCTATTGCACCTGGTTCTGATTTCTGGGGCCAGATGGAAAAACTCTAATTCCTTTTCAATGTCATAGTACTTCAGATATTTGAAGATAGCTATCATGTACCCCATTCACCAGGCTAAATATGCCCATTTCCTTCAACTCATCTTCATATAACATGGATTCAAGATGATCCATTATTTTGGCTTGCTCTACTCTGGAGACCAGAGGTGGTCTGTTGTGTTCAGAATGGAACACAGTACTCAGTTGAGGGAACACTATAGAGGGACTATCATCCCCCTATATTCAAGGAGGCTAGGTCTTGTTTAATGTAGTCCAAGATCCCATTAGCTTTTTAGTGGCTGAATCACCCTACTGATTCATATTGAGTTTTATGTCCACTAAAACCCCCAGATCACTTTCACAACCACAGCTCTCTATACATACTTATGATCTTATGCTGAGTAATTGATTTTTTTTATACTGAAGTGCAAGATTTTACTATTATTATGCCAATGCTCTAGTCTATAAGGATCCTTTGTACCCTGACTTTGTCATTCAGAGTTTTAGTTAGCCTTTTCAGCTTTGTATAATCTGCATGTCATCCATGCTGCTATCCAAGTCATTGACCAAAAGGTTAAATGGGGCAGGACCAAGGACAGATCTCTATGGGTCTTCCCCAGAGATTTCATGCTAAAGTGACATCAAACCATTAACAACCACTCTTTGAATATGTCTATCCATCCCTGAATCCATCTGATTTTAATAACATCTAATCCATTTCTCAAAATCTCCATGAGAGTAGTGTAAGAGTAGGGTTTATATTCCTGTACCAATTAGTGTAATCAGAGGAGGTCCTGAAAGTTCTAATAAATCAATTACTCAAATCTGTAAGTGTGAACAAGTTCTTGATCAATTTGATCTTTGGGTGAAGACAAATGATGCCACATAAACAATATCTTATTATTCGCTGAAAGAATCAGAAACACCAATGAGTCTCTCTTTCTCTTTATAAGAACAAGACAGTTCTGAACAACAAAATCCTGCAGCAGCCCAGTCCAATTGTTTAGGATCTCTGGCTAGAGAAGCATATCTTTCTCTTTTCCTTCCCCATTTCCACCATGGCAACCAGAGTTGGCAGTAGAAGCCACCAGAGACAGTAGCAATGGTATGACAATGGAGGAAGTGTCTGCAGACAAATATGGAAATCTAGTCACCCAGAGATGGTATCAGCTTCAGAGATCATGATCTTTCATAATATAAAGAGAGGATGGCTATAGACCCTGCAACGACATGAACCCTCAGAGTCCAGAAGCCAGCTATAACTCATGAGGACTCTAGAAAGGGATCAAAGCTTCCAGAATTTGTGAGGTACCTATCTGCCATATGTCTCCTACACAAGTAGATCTCACTATTTTATTATAAATTTTATTCTAATCATCCAGGGTTCTTGTGTGTGGAAAAAGAGTAGATCCTGGGTTTCAGGGAAATATTTTATAATAGTACTGATCATCATCATCATATTTGTTCTTAAAATTATTTAGCAACATATGATAATATATAATTATTTATGCTGTATACTACATACAATGGTTTACTTATATTAATTATATGTAGTATATACCATATGTAACAGTATAATCATATTAATTTTTATTATAGCATATAATATGATATTGATGATGATAGCATTCATATAATACTTTAATGTTAGCAAAGCAATTCACTTCATCATCACAACAGCCTTGGAAGTTAGGTGCTAACATTACCCCCATTTTATATATGAGAAGACTGAATCAAACAGAATTAAGTAACTTGTACAGAGGTATACAGCTAGGAAGTGTCTGAGGCTGAATTTGAACTAGTCTTCCTGACATATATGTCTCTTCTCATTTGTGCCAACTGCTTTTACCTTACCTGCAAAGTAAATGCCCTTTGCTAAAATACAATTGTGACTGCTGGCCAATTATCTATGGGAAACACAGCAATGGCAGCTCGTAAGTGGCAGTAATAAGAAATTCACTCCCTTAGCATTGTCCCTAGAGCACTGAGAATAGTAGTAGCCCCTTAGGGACTAGAATTTCTAGAGTAATAGTTATCCTCTGGAGATCCAGCGTGCTAATGCAAGTGGGAAATGGGGAAGTTGCCAGGTGAGGGGCTATAGTAATGTGAGATACTTTATAAAAAAAAACTTTGCTAAACCTAGGTAAACTATTTGTCTTATCTATTAGTTTAGTAATCTTATGAAAAAAAAAAGAAATGAGGTGAGTCTGGTATAACTTTGTTCTTGATGAAGTGATTATATGTGTGTATGTGTATATATATATATATATATATATATATATATAAACATACATATGTGTGCACATATATGTATATGTATAAATGTATTTATATGTTTGTGTGTAATCACTAACCCTCCTTAATCCAACCATCTCCTTAATTGTCTATTCTAGAATTTTCCCAGAAATAGAAGTCAAGGTCACTGGCCTATAGCATTTGATCTTTTCTAATCTTATGGTACTTCTCCCTTTCCCCATGATTTTTCAAATAGCACTGACCAAGCCTCAGAAATCACAGATGCCACTTTTTTTTCCAGGACACAAGGATGCAATTTAGCTGGGCCAGAGCATATGAATTCATCAGGAGCTGTTTGTTCCTCTTAATACCTCCTTCTTTATCTGAGCATCAATTCCCCATGAGCCATTTTTATTCTGTCATTTATAGTGTAAGGAATACCCTTTGTAACACAACCAAAAAAAGTAATCAATCAGCCTTTTCTTAAGGACTTCCATGGAAGGAGGGCCCCACTCCCTGCTGAGGAAGCTTAATCTATTTAAGGATAGCTCTAATTGTCTGGAAACTCTCCTTTTCACCAAACCTAAATCTGCTCCCCTCTTCTCCCCCAATTTCTCTTCATTGTCTATAGTTCTGCCCTCTTTAGTTAAGTAAAGCAAGCATAATGCCTCTTCTACATGACAATTCTTCAGATATTGATGACCTAAGACTTTTTTCTTCATTATAAACATCCCCAGTTTCTCCTGCTTACCTTCATATGGCATGAATGATGTGCTTCATTCTAATTGGTTTCCTCGGGACATTACATAGCTTATCAATGGAAGCCTGGTCAACTTGCAGGAAAGATTATTACCTCATGTTAAAGATACTCTTGTGGGGATTGGCTGAACAAGTCATGGTATATGATTGTGATGAGATACTACTGTGCTATAAGAAATGATGAGCTCATTGATTTTAGAAAAACATGGATAGACTTACATTAAATAATGAAGAGTGAAATGAGCAGAAAACATTGTATACAGCAAAAGAAATTTGTTTCAAGAACAACTTTGAGCAACTAAGTAATTTTAACTATTAAAAATACCCAAATTGCTTACCACTTCAGGGATGGGAAAGAAGGATGAAATTTGGAACCCAAACTTTAAATAAAATTTGTATTATTAAAAAATATCCAAATTAACCATAAAGAACATATGAAGGAAGATGTTATTTGTATTCAGAGAAAGAACTAATAAATAGAAGTATGTATACAATGATTTTACATATAAACATATGTGTCAAGATAATAGAATTTGGTAGATAAAGGGATTTAGCAGATACTCAAAGGCCCACCTGGAGATTATTCTAAACTGATTGAATTAAGTGAGAGTGATTGACTGCTGATCAGTCTACTTCTAGTTAACTAGATTGTAAGCACATCTGGCTGGCCCTTAAGAGGGTATTATTCTTAGAAACTAAACATTTTGAACTTAACCTGAGACCACCTTCAGGTCCAGTGAACCAATGAATTTGAATGATGCTAGCCAATCAGCTTGAAGAACCTCCCATTTCTGGGAGGAGAACATGAAGGAGGACGCTGTCAGGGGACTTCTGCCTTTTTTTTGGTTCAAGAAATCAGTTTGGTGGGAGGACTTCAAGTGGGAGGTTTAGGAAGGCTAGGATTTCCATGCTATAAGAAATCTGTTCTCAATCTTTCTTTTTCTTTACAGTCTTATATCTTTTAATAAACCCTTAAAAAACCTAAACTCATTTATCAGTGATTTTAGCCAGTTTCCCCCCAAAATTGGTGGGGCAGATTAGAACCCACATTTAGAATTTTAAAATACACACATACATGCATAGATTCATACATATTTGTGTTTTAAAATAGCCATTTCTAGGGCAGGAGTGGGGAGGGAAGAAAAAAAGAGGAAGTTACATGGTAACTATTATTCATTTAACAAGAATAGCAAGTTTTATGTAATATATTTGTAGTTTCAAGTACAATCATCTTTTTTCCCTGTTATTCTACTGCTATGTTATAGAAATGCTTGTTTAATTTCTTAAGTTAAAATAAAAAACAAATTTTTAAAATTAAAAATTAAAATTTTAGAATAATCTAGTGAACAAAAAGGACACTCTGCATATTCATACTCACTAAAACCAAAGCTGACGAGCTCCCAAAATATGTTTGAATTTAATAATCAGTCAGAGATCAGGATTAGGAAGAGAAGGCAAAGGATTTATGTAGCATCTACTATGTGTCAGGTACTGTGCTAAGTCCTTTTTTAAACAAATATTATCTCATTTTATTTGATTAAAAAGGTTCAGAGCAAAAAATATTAAATGGTAATAAATGTAACTATATCATTTCGTGGTGGCTAAGAATTGGAAAGCAAGGGGATGCCCATCAATTGGGAAATGACTGAACAAGCTGTAGTATGTGATTTTGATGGAATATTATTATACTATAAGAAATTACAATCAGGCTGATTTCAGAAAAACCTGAAAGGACCTGTATGAACTGATAAAAAGTGAAGTGAGGAGAACTAGGAAAACATTGTACATAGCAACAGCAATATTATATGATGAACTGTGAATGACTTAGCTATTCTCAGAAATACAACAATCCAATAAAATCCCAAAGGACTCATAATGAAACATAAGAACCACCTCCCGAGAAAGGACTGATGTTGTCTGAACACAGACTGAAGCATACTATTTTTTACTTTCTTTTGTTTTAATCTTGTACAAAATAAATAATATGGAAACATTTTACATAATTGGTCATGTATAAACTATATTGGATTGTTTACCATTTCAGGGAGGTGGGGAGGATAGAGAGAACAGAAGAGATAGAATTTAGAACTCAAAACTTTTTTAATGTTAAAAATTGGGGGCAGCCAGGTGGCACAGTGGATAGAGCACTGGCCCTGGATTCAGGAGGACCTGAGTTCAAATCTGGCTTCAGACCCTTAACACTTACTAGCTGTGTGACCCTGGGCAAGTCACTTAACCCCAACTGCCTCACCAAATATATATATATATATATATATATATATATATATATATATATATATATATATATATAAATTGTTTTAACATGTAACTGTGGAAAAATAAAATATTATTAAAACAGAAATGAAGATTTCTCAGTAAATCTGGGGCATAGTCTTACAAATATACATACCATAAATGGGGTGATTGTACACATGGAGGGAACTTAAGTAGTTAGGGTACACATTTGGAAGGGTAACTCATGCTTTCAATGAAGCATCATGTCTTCTAGTGGTGTCAACCTTCTTTTCCCACTGGGAGGAATTCTCGATGGTTTCTGATTGATATGTACTCTCCTCTGGGAATCATTAGCCCTCTGCTACCATTAACTCCCCTGGTACTTTTAGCCAGATGCTGCTCTACTGGATATGCATAGTCTTGGCCAGATCCTATGGATCCCCTAATCACATGACTACATACTATCTCTCTGCTTAGAGGTTTAGGATTCAGCTGAAGTCCTTGGTTATCTTTTCATTGTGAGAAGAGTGAGTGGTTTATGCTCTTTTACTTCAAAACCAAAGGCTTTTTTATAGCTCTTTGAGAAAAGCAGCTGCCCCATTCACATAATAGCTATAGGATGGAAAAATGCTAAGATGCTTCTTGATATTTTTTCCTTTGCAAGTGACCTTACTTGTTACCTTCAGAGGGTTTGTTCTTTGTTTGTGTTTTTCCCACCCAGGGCAATGAGGGTTAATTGACTGGCCCAGGGTCACACAGCTAATAAGTGTCAAGTGTCAGAAGCCAGATTTCAAAGCAGGTCCTTCTGAATCCAGGGCTGGTGCTTTATTCACTGAGCCACCTAGCTGCCCCAATCTTCAGAGTTTTGACCATGAGGGTTCTTACTGCTATCAAGATGTGCTTAACCATTGGTTCCAAGTTCTTTAGAACAAGGAACAAAGACATTTCTAGCTAAGAAATTATTGCCTTTTAGCTCCAGTCCATCTTTCTAAATTTCCTGGTCACAAACTTGGTGCCTTAAAATCTAGCTTGCAGTTAGCATTCTGAGTAAAGCCAAAGTATGTTCTCTTATAGAGCCTGCAGTTCACTAAAATCTCCAGATCTCTTTCAGACAAACAACTCTCTGAGAGTGCCTCCACCAACTTGTTCTGATAAAGTTAATTAACAACAAAACTGAAGTGTAAAACTTCACCTTTATCTAATTGTTAGATTGAATGGTTATTGTTAGATTTTGTCAAACCTTTTGGCCTCTGAAGAGCTTTTTGGATCACGCCCCTAGCAGCCAGTGTTTTTGTTAATTTCCTACAGTTTTGTGACATTTAAACTGTTGCTAATTATTTCATTGAGCTAAATCAACCCAACAAGCATTTATGAAGTTCCTATTATGTTCTAGGCACTTTGCAGACCACTGGGGTTACAAAGAAAGGCAAAAAAAAATGTCCCTGCTCTCAGAGAGGTCAGGTGATGGATGAGACAACATAAAAACAACTATGCACAAACAAGATATGTGTGTGTGTGCACACATGCATGTACACGAATATATATGTTTATCTGTATCTAGACCTAGTTGTTAAAAGCAAGCTATATTATACATATATGCATACATATACGTATATATATGTATGTATGTGTAGGATAAATTGCATAATTTCAGAAGAAAGATACTAACATTAATAGGGATTGGGAAAAGCTTTTTGCAGAAGGTGGGATTTTAGCTGAAACCTTAAGGAAGCCAGGAAAGCTAGGAAGTGGAGATAAAGAAGGACAAAATTCCAGGGATGGGGTTAGTCAGCAAAAGCACACAGACTCCAGAAATAGAATATCTTTCATAAGGAATAGCAAGGAGGTCAGTGTCACTGGATCTTAGAGAACCCAGAGGGGAATAAGGTATAGGAAGACTAGAAAGGTGGGGAGGGGGCTAGGCATTGCTGCTTTGGAGCAGAGCTTCTGAAACTTATCCACACTCCACCCCTTTTCATCAGAGGAAATGAAATGAATATGATAGGACCTGTTCTTGTGAAATCAGAGTGATTCTTTGTGGTTGATACTTCCTTTTCTAGGTGCTCACTAGCCATCCCTTTAATATTATGTTCTAGAATTTTGCCCTGAATTGATCTCAAGCTCACTAGCCTATGATTGGCTGACTCCATTCCCTTTCCATTTTTGAATCTGGGGTGATATTTGCCTCAGGATAATATTTGATGATCTTTATACTTGAGTCCTTTGGAACCAAACTCTAGTTCTTCATGGTCATTTAAAGAGCTCATTGATCACTTCTGCCAGTTATTTCAGCAGACATGTATTTTCCTCCAAATTCATCTTTAAAAATTGTGAACTTTCAGTCTTCCTTAATCTCTCAAGGTAAAAATAGGGAACTGATTTTTAGGCAATTAAAAAGTGTGTATGGTGTAGAGTGGGGAGTGGGATTTAAACTAATAGCAACTGATTTTTATCCTTTTCACCCATGAACCTTTTCCTTTCCCTTTAATAAGTTAATTCCAAATTGCCACTGTCTATTTAGTTATGTCCTCATCCTCAGTATATACCAGCCAACCTAAGAGCAAATTACCATTCAAAGGAAAACTGGACTTTTCCTCAACCTCTGCCTGTCCTTTCTAGTCTGTGAATTGCCTTGCGTGTAGTAGACCCATTTATGAAACAACAGTCGCCATTGATTTCTGTATTGAATACTTGGCATATACATTAAAGTGCCAACCTATTTTCATCCCCTTATGGGACAAAAAACCCCCAAAAAACAAAAAAAAAAGGAAAAGGAAGTCTATGAGTGAGTGAGTGTGTGTGTGTGTGTGTGTGTGTGTGTGTTTGGGGAGGATGTATGTGTGTAGGAGTGCAGGTGATCAAGGGGATATATCTGGGATAGGAATGACACTAACTTGTAATTGAGGTAGTTCCCAAAAATCGAATCCAGTTTTTATTTTTTTACTTTCCTGTATTGGGTTGATAAGAGCTTACCATCAGGATAACATCTGGCCTAGGAGCGGGACATATGGAAGACAGGGAACGTACTGTGAGGGTGGGGTGACTCAGAAATAGCTCATATCTTGTGGATGGGAACTGAGATCTCCTTGATGTCTTTCTTTCCCCCTGCCCCCACCTCCCCCTTCCCTTCCTTCCTTCTTTCTTTCCTTCTCAGGTGCAAGCTGCAACTCCTGCTGGCTATTTATTTTGTATTAGGGCCCTATAAGCTCTCTTGCCTCTAGCGGACTCTACAGACACCATTTCTCCAAAAGGCTTTGAAGAATGATCTATGAAGGACGCCACAAAACATCTCAAGATCAATTGCTGTAATTATCCCCTGAATAATTTTCTGCCATTATTCAGGCTGTACATATTGTACATGAAAGGCTATGTTGAGCCAAACCAGAAGCTCACTGGTTCCAGGATTTACAGCTTATTGTACAAAAAAGATTTAGAAGGCAACCCTTAGGAAATACATCTGGAGATTGTTAAAAGGATAAAGGAAAATATAAGTTCTTTTAATCTTAATATTCTTTATGCACCACTCATTACCACTAGCTATATCTTCTAGTTAAGCTTTCCACAAGGATGAAAAAGGTATTCATTTTCCTTTTCTGTGGCTAAGAAAAGTATAACCCACAATAATGACAATAATAATGATGATGATAATGATAATAATGATTACGATGATAATAATAATCTAATGTTTTGGTACTTACAGGGCTGTCCAATTTTCCCATTTCTTGGGCTTAAAGGGGGAAAAAAATAAACCCTCCTGCCAGGACTTGAAAAATGTGAATACTCTAGTTGACTTATTTTCATTAACTATACATTAGATGAAGAAAAATTCCTCCCCCTCCCTTACCTTTTGAAATATAAGCTAGGGGCACAACATCGCTGACTTTTCTAAATATGTAGAAAAAAGCAAGATAATCCCAGAGTTGCTGGAGAAAAGCACAGGACCTCTTTTTAAAAAAAAAATTATGATGATGGTAATAATCATTACTAAGACAGGTTAAAGGGGAGAATAAAACTCCATATATTTGCCATTGCATTGATCATTAGTATTTAACTGCCTTTGGCTCAGGTGGGATTTAATATTTCCTTTCCCATATGAGAGCACCAGGATGATGGGGTGGCTAGACAATAATACACTTTAGCAGCAAATTTCCTGAGTCATGGTTGATGGCTCCCTCCCTGGAAGGGCTATTTAAAATAATATTGAGAATAGAGTTTGGACATAACTAAGGTGCTTTCAGCTTTTTTTCCTGAAACAGACTCTTTAAAAAATCAAACTCCAAATTGCTTAAGCTAAAATGAAAAATGATGTTTTCATAATAGTCAAATTCATTTTGAAGGTTCCATTAGTATCCAGAGGGGTTATTGAGTTGAGTTGACAACAGTGGTTTAAACTTAGTGGCTAAAATCCACTGGAATAAAAGAGCCAGACTCTAACAGCTGAGTGTCATTAGTCTGCAGGGTGAGGAGTGTGTGTTCTGGGTCTAAATACAGCTGGGCATGTGGCTGCCAGGGAAAGGAAAAAATGAATTAGCCTCAATATACTCACTCATCTTAATGGTATGTAACCAAATAGTCCAATTTTCTTGATGTTTAAAAGAGAATAATAATGATGATGATAACAAAAACAACATAGGGGATAGCAACTATATCTGTAATTGCTATAGGGGACTCTCAGGTGAGGAAATTCTCTCTTTCATTGCAGGTTGGGGCTTTCTCTGCAGCTTATAGTCTTAGAGATTTTCATAGAGCACAGAAAGATTAATTAACTTGCCTAGAGGCATATAGTCAGGATGCTCCAGAAGTAGGATTTGAACCCAGGTCTTCCTGGCTTCAAAGCTAGGTCTCTTTTTTACTAGATCATACTAGATCATCATCATCAACAACAACAATTCATATTTCTATGACTTTGAAAAGCTTGTAAAGCACTTTGCATATATTATCTCATTTGACATGCACAACAATCCTGTGAAGTAGTTGCCATTATCATTCCCATTCTTCACATCAGGAAACTGAGGATAAGAAAAGCTAATTTAATTTCCCAATACAACATGGCTAGTGTCAGAGGTGATATACAAACCTGGTTCTTCCTGTCTCTCTACCTTTTCATACTGTAATTCTAGTGAAACAAGAAGAGATGAGAACCGAAGATTTGGGATATGGTTATGAATGAGGGGAAGTGAGGCAGAAGAGCTCCAACTGCTTTTTCAGAGGTTTCAATTGCACTAATCCATAAGCTTCTTGGTGGCATTCTTAATTCCTTTCCCTTTTACTCCTGTTGGGGAAAGAAAAGGCCATGAGGAAGATAAAAGAACAAAATGGCTGGATTGGGAATCAAAAGGATTGGGCTTTCTAGCCTTAATTCCGCCACTAACTCCCTGGGAGACTTTCAGCAGGTCACTTTTCATGAGGCCACAGATTTAAAATTGGAAGGTTCCTCAGAGGATATAGAGATTGTCTTATTTTACTAATAAGGAAACTAAGGTCCAGAAAAATGGAGGGATTTTCTCAAGACCACACAGGTAGCAGGTCATAGAGCTGAGATCTGAACTCAGGTCTTCAGACTCCAAATGAAATTATCTTTCTTGTACATCACATTTTGTTTCCTTTTCTGTAAAATGAGACACTGGGATTAGGAGGTCTCTGAGGTCCCTTTTAGTTCTAAAATCTATTATTCTATGGGCGACATGGCTGAGTCCACTGTGGCTTTCATGGAATGGGACCAAATGCTAGTTAGATTTCTTATTGGAACCTGGAGGCCCATTACTTCAGCTTGACTGGAAATTTCTGGAAATTCTTTCAAATTTTATCAAGTAGCTTATTTTATATATTTGGTTGGGAGGTTATAAGGAATGAAAAGGGCCTATCAATCAGCAAGCGGTTATTAAACACTTAAGTATTTGACAGGCTCTAGGAATACAAATACAATATATTAAATAATCCTACAGGCAAGCTAATGACATTTTGGAGGGTGGAGTGGGATTAATAACAAGGATAGATCGATCAATCGATAGATCCATAGATGATAGATATGTATGTATAACACATATACACAGATATAGATATGTATATATACATGCATATATACATACACATACAGCCATACATCTATATATGCACACATACATGCATATATACATACACATATATAAATATACATACAATCTCTGGGCAGCTAGAGGTTATAGTGGATAGAGTGCTGGGAGTGGAGTCAGGAAGGCTCATCTTCCTGATTTCAAATCTGGCCTCAGATACTTACTAGCTATGTGACCCTGGGCAAGTCACTTTATCCTGTTCGACTAAAATGATCTGGAAAAGGAAATGGCAAACCACTCCAATATTTTTGCCAAGAAAACCCAAAAGTGGTCACAAAGGGTTGGACATGACTGACATGACTGAACAACAACAAGATCTATATAGAGAGACATATATACACACACACACACACATACATACATACATATACATACATACATATATACATATATAAACATGTATGTACATATATATGTGTATACAGTATGTGTGTATATATAGAATAAATATAAAGAGGATAAATACTAAGTTGTTAAATAGTCAAGTTAACAAGCAGTTATTATGCTTACTTTGTGCCAGGAACTATGAAGCAGGGATTTAAATACCAGCAAAAAGAAAGACATCCCTTGTTCTCAGGAAGTATACATTCTAATGGGGAAAGATATAAAACATAAAAAGGAGCTGAAAAAGGTTGAGGGAGAAACCTGTGGTAGACATGGTGATAAAATCCAGAGAATTAAAGATAGTTGGCTTAGGTCCTTCCTTAAAATAAAAGTTCCAGGAGGAATTTAAATCAAGAAGTGGGCCATAGCGGTAAAGTGGAAAGGCAGCTAAAGCAAGAAGGGAGGGCAAGAGCAATTGAAGAGACCAAGAAGGCCTTGAAGTGAGTCTTAAAAGGGAGGGATTCTATGAGTTGGAGTTTAGGAGGGAGTGCATTCCAGGCATCAGGGAAAGCCAGTAAGAGGGCATGGAGAGAGCCAGTGTGTGGAACAGAGAAGAGGCCAGTTTGACTAGATGCAAGAGTGTAGGAAGAGGGTCATAATGTATAATGATAGTGAAAAGATAGGTTAGAAACAAACACTATGATGAGTTCACAAACCTAAGCAGAGGAGTGTGTATTTGATTCTAGATATAGGAATAGAAAATCTCTGAAGTTTGTTGAATAGATGAGTGACATGGTCAGATCTGGGATTAAGAAAAATTCCTTTGGCAGTGAGAATGGCCTGAAGTGGGGAATCTCAATAGGGGGATCATTGCAAGAACCTTAGGAAGAGATGATGAGGGCCTCAACTGTGGTAGTTGGTATTTGTGTACTTGGAAAGAAGGGGTCCGGTACGAATGTTAACATATGGAGGTAGAATTGTCAGAGTTTGACAATTAACTATGTAGGGTGGGGGCAAGGGAAGAGTGAGAAAATGAAGTTTACTAGAAGAATGGTAATGTCCTTACAGAAACAGAATAGGTTTGGGGAGGGGAGAGAAGGAGTTCTGTTTTCAACATGTTGAGTTTGAGATGTCTCTGGGACATCTGGTTTGAAATATACAGTAGTCACCTAGTGATACAGGTTTGAAGTTCAGGAAAGAAATAGAGCTAGAAATATAGATCTGTGAGTGCTTTGTTGATAGTTAAACCCACAGGGAGCTGATAATGTTACCAAGAGAGAGAACATAGAGAGAAAAGAGTTGGAGGCCTAGGACAGAGCTTTCAGGAACACCCACAGTTCAGAGGGCATGATGAGGTAGCATAGCATATAACATAGAGAAGAGGCATTGGAATTGTGAAAAACTCAAGTTAAAATTCTGCTCTGATGAGATTGAGCTATGTGATCCTGGGCAAGTCATTTCACTGGACTCAGCTCCAAATTACTTATCCATAAAAATAGGGACAATAATAGCAACTGACTCATAGGGCTTTTAGGAAGATTGAATGAAATAATATATGCAAAACACTTTGCAAACTTTATGGTGCCATACAAATGAAAACTATGATTGTGATGCTGATGAGTTAGAAATAGAGACTGAGAGAAGGCCAGTTTGAACAAGTAGGAGGAGGAACCCCAAAAGGAGAGATTGTCCCAGAGGAGAGGGTAGACTTATGTCAAATGCAAGAAATAGGTCAAGAAGGAAGAGAATTGAATAAGAACCATTAGATTTAGCAGTTAAGAGATCACTGGTAACTTTAGAAGGAGCAGTTTCAGTTGAATGAAGAGTTTGGAAGCTAAATGGCAAAGGAATGAATAAGAAAAAGGGAGGTGGGGGCATCAAATAGAGACAATATTTTTCTCAGCCTGACAGAGGGAGGAGAACTATAGACAGATTGCTTTAAGTGGATGTTAGATTTTAGTGAAAGGTTTTTCCCCCTTTAAGATGGGAGAGTTTTTAGGCTTAAGGGAAATGACCTCAGAAAGGTGATTCCCCTCTATAGGCTTTCTTTTTAACAGAAAAAAACAACAAACACAAACCCTTCAAGTCTAACCCAAAGGATCATCAAGTGGTTGGAAAAATGGCAATATAGAAAGAAGATACCAATTCTTTCATCACAGTCACACACACACACACACACACACACACACACTCTGAAATTTGAGGATAATTGCACTCATCAGAGTAATTACCCAGAAGCACTATTAGCTAATGAGATTAGCCAGGAGTCCTGTCCAGCACTGATTAATCAAAGAATAATGCCAATGCACCTGCAATTTAAAAAAAAATCCTCATTCTTCCTTTTCTTTTCCTTTCTTTTCTTCTTTTCCTTTTCTCTTCTTTTCTTTAAGTTTAAAGAACAGAAAGCGGAGCTGTGTTGATGTTTGAAAATGAGAAAGCACCCTTTGCATCCTCTTGTTTTATCAAAAGCCAAGGGTTCCTAATGATAACATTCCTTGGGGGCACTGTGAGTGAATCTAAATATACCTTCCAGGCTGAGACATAAGACCCAGAGCAAAAACAAGTTAGATCTTTTAGAAGAGTCCAAAACCCTCAAAAGGCTTTGCCCAGATATGAAATCACCTCTCTATGACTCAATTTCCCTATTTACAACAGAGAGAGGAAGGAGAATGGAATTCACTCATTCACTTGCTCAACAAGCAATTGGGGAAGGCTTACTATATGCTACATATATGAAAAGGTTCCTGTTCTCCAGAAATTTTTCATCTAGTTTTCTAATGAGGTCAGGCCATTAGGTAGTCTCATTAATAATCAAATATTCTACTTTATAAAGATCCATTGAGGAAGCATGGCATAGAGTATAGAAAGCTGGCTCAGGAGTCAGGAAGGCCTTAGTTCCAATCTGGCCTCAGATACATGCTGGCTGTGTGACCCTCAGATAACCACTCTGTGCATCAGTTTTCTTATCTGTGAAATGAGTGGATCAGATTAGATAACCTCCAAGGTCATATCCATATCTAAATCTATGACTCTAAGTTGCAAAGCAGATACAAATCTCACTAAATGTATAGGTCTGATTAAAAAAGGAATATATAGACATAGAATAGATAACTTAGTTCTAAAAAATTTGACTCTAATGGGAATATACTGCACCAAACATAATTTTCTCTTTGTTGAATAGTTCAGGAGTCACTTCACGATCATTTTATTGAACATTCATTCATTGATTCACTCATTCAGCAAACTTTTATTAAGTTCCTCCTATATCATTATGGTCAGTGCTGGGAAGAGGGGTGGGGATACAGAATGTTCATCAGTTGGCATTATACCACAAATAGAGTGATGAATGGAAGGTCCCAATCAATAGAACGCTGAATAACAGAACTTTTCTTGTAGTTTTATGCTGCCATTGTATTAGGGAGAGAGCAGTGGAGAAATGTATTTTTCCTTGCCTGACAAAAATAATGCCATTTTAGATTAAGCCCCATTTCCACAAAAAGGGGCAAACACATTTGACCTCCATGTTTTGCCTTCTCTCACTTCAGATATTGGGCAAGACACACCAAGAGAGGAACAGAGATCCTTTTCTGACTTGCAAACCTGAATCCAATCATAGACTAGGAAGTCCCAGTCCCTTCCACACAAACAAAACAAACTGCACCAAAGGCCAATTGCTGACCAGTTGTCAACCCAGTGTAACTATATGTTTTCATACACTTGTGGAAAATGGATGATGGAACTCCCTTCTCAGTATACAAACCGATACTTCTCCCAGCCTTGTCTTGTAACTATAAATGAAATAAAATTATTTTAGTGACTTGTAAAAATAGGGAAAAGAAAATTCATGACAAGAGAATTCCATGAAGAGAGAGACATGTTTGAGAACACATATGAAAGGAGAATAGACAGCCAGAATAATTCTGATCAGTGTCCCTACTGAAAGGATTCTCTGCCTTTGATGTCACTGCTAACTGCCTTGCTGAATCAAATATCATCTGCTGGTCCAGTAATCTCATCAGACTATGAACTGCTTTCTCTGTGACTACACATTGCTGAAGTCTTCTATTGGTCAATATTTTTTTCTGCTCAGCAGCCACATAATGGTGACTGGATTAGCTATTCTTCCCTACTGCCATCTTCTGATTTTCCACCAAATTGCAGTTGTTCTTTGTCCTTGCCCTGTAGAAAGGGTCTAATAGCTCTTTTAGTTATGGCTACAAGGGTGTATATCAACTACTTTGTGATTCAGATCTGCAGCTGTGCTAAGTCAAACAGAGAAGCCTTTAGACTTTAAGTCTTTATTTTGAGGCTATTAAATTTCTTTTTTCCTTGTTTGAGCTTCTTTTCTTTGAATTTAGTCTATTCTTGGAGTTCAAAAGGGAAATTCTCTTTCCAGTTCTTCCAATCCCACCATACTCCAAGCTACATTACTCAAATCACTTTATGGAAATTTTATTTAGCAAAGCTAGAGAAACAGGATGGAGTAAATAACTTTTGACCTGTCTTTCCTGACTTTACTATAATTTACTCTGCATTCCATTACAGTCTGAGACTACTTTTTAAAAAATGTTAGCCCTTCATGATGACTATTAAAATTCTATCCAGTGTTTTTCCTAAAAACAGCCTATGATTTTCGAGCTTTTACATTTACTTTGTGGGGATCTTTTCAAACAAAAAAAATGTGGCATCTCACTTATTAGACAGTACAACTGTTTAGGCACCTCTCAGTGGAATTTGTGGTCTACAAGAATCTAAACTGACAATTGGAAACGTGAAACAGAAGGGTTTTTATTATTTACTTGACCCTATCCTCTCTGTTCTTCAAATGTTTCACAGAGAAGAAATTGGCATGTACTTAAGTTGGATCACTCTCTCGACCCTGTTGTATGTTTCTAACATCTGCATTTACTGTACTTGCAGGGGAGGTGAAGAGATCAGAAATGTGGAAATTAACCTGCCAAGGATGTAAGGTAAATATAATCATGTCTAGTAAGAAAAAGCCAAAGAAAGTCAAACAAAGAAAAAAGAAAAGAGAGCATAGAAGCTTTGCTACTACCTTCAGAAAATTTGGAATAACTGTTTGGAAATGTCTTATCCAAGGGCCATAAAAACATGTTGGAAATGTAAAACATCAGCAGCTCCATGCACCTGCTTTTTAAAATTGTTTGATTAAATTCATGGGAAATGGTGGAGGTAGAGCAATGGGTCTCTCCAATGAAATACTTAAATGAGATTGAGATGCAGGAGAGACCAGCATCTCTGGTTCACCTAGTGAAGGATTCAGTCACGTGCTCACAGTTTCCAGAATATAGGAAATGAAGTGGAGGCTGAATGGAGGGCAGGGAGCAGGGAAAGAGCTGGAGGTATAGGGAGGGGAGGAAGAATGAGAGATCAAAAAACTTGAAGTTGAAGTCCTTACATAAACCTTTGGGGACTGAATAATAAATTGTAGCTAAATGTAAGTGTTACCAAAGCAGATGGAGAATAGCATCAGAAAATCAAATGACACATTTAAAAGGGCAAAACATCAATATTACCTAAAGAACTGATCAAATGTGTCATTTTGAAATGCACACCAAAGAAACTAAATCATGAAATGCATTAGAACGGTGAACAGGGAGAAAGGAGAATGGGAGCTTGGTTGACTCCTGCCATGCAGAAAATCAGACGTTATGTGCTGGAATACATGAATATAAAGGGAGTCAGGTTGTTTCTCTATGCATTTAGAAATTGTCAAAAAGAAACTCCACCAAAACGATGGAAAATGTTAGGTAATCACTTAGAAGTAGATTTGTTCCAGCCAAAAGGATGGGAGCATTTCCTAGAAAGGTTTCCTGAATCTCTGCCTCATTGGGTCTTTTTTGACTGTTTTGAATCTTAGTAGAAGGCTGCTTGACTTAGGGTAAGAGATTTCAAACTGGAAGGGAAATTAGAGGTCAAACTAGTCCAATCCCATTGTTTTACAAATAAGGAAACTGAGACCCAGAGAGGTGAAGGAATTTATTCAAAGCAACACAGGTAGAAATTGTCAGATGTGGAATTGGATCCTAGATATCTCTGATTCCAAATCCATTTCTCTTTCCACTGTACCTTGTATTCAGACTTTTCCCAACCTTTTTAGATTTGAAAATGGGCTGGGATATACTCATGGGGATATTATTACTGGATTACAGCATTTGAAAGTTGGAATGGACCTCACTAACCATCTAGTCCAAAGCTTCTTAAACTGTGGGTCACAACCCCATATAGGATCACATAACTCAATGTGGGGGGGGTGGCAGCAATTTGGCAACAGTAAAAGTTTATGTAGACCTATTTCATATACCTATAAACCTGGGGTCACATAAAAATGTCTCTGGAGAAAAGGGTTTGTGAGTGGAAAAAGTTTAAGCAGGCCTGATCTCGTCTAATGTATAGCAAAAAGGAATTTCAATTTATATGCTCAATAGATGTCTCTCTAGGCTCTGTTTGAAAACCTTCAAGGAAGGGGCACCCACTTCATCTAGAGGTAGCTTATTCTACTATAATCCATCTCCAATTGTTAGGAAGTTTTTTTCTGACATCATGTCTAAAAGTTTGCCTCCCCTTTTTTTTTTTTTTTTCCAATTTCTACCCATTAGCCTTGATTCTACTTTCTGAAGCCAAACAGAACAAGGCTAATTCCTCCTGCATGTGACAATTATTTAAATATGTAAAGATGATTATCATATCTCTCGTAAATCTTCTTGACTTAATTTTAACTGTTCCTTCTCTTGATCCTCATGTGAATTGGGCTCAAAAATCTTTGCCATCATTGGCTCTTGGAAACTTTCCAGCTTAGTAATATTCTTCTTGAGCCATGGTATCCAGAATTGAACATAATAAATGCCCAAGATGAGGTTTGAGGTAGAGTAAAAAAGGTCTCTCACTTCTCTAGTTTTGAAAACTGTGCCTTCCCTAACATAGCCCAAGATTGTGTTATAGTGTTGACTCTTATTGAACTTGAAATCCACTAAAAATTCCAAACCTTTTTCAGAACAACTACTATATAACCATACCAACTCCATCTCATAACCTGTAAAATTGATATTTTTTTGTAGTGAAGTAAAAAACTTTACCTTTTTCCATTTAGAATAACCTAGTTCAGGGCTGAGAAAGTAAATATTTGGCCACAATAATGTAAGTCCTTTGATGGTTGTCTTTGTTCAGACCCAAAGCAACATAGAGACAGCAGAAGAAGGAGAGGCCATAACTACTATGCCACTATGGAGAAAGAATGCTATATCTCTCTTCTTGCCAGTGTCTCCTTTTGCCTTTTGTTGCATGTAATTGTTATTGTTTTTCTGACTCTCGAAGGCAGCTTTGCATAGTGCTTAGAGTACTGAACATAGAGTCAGGAAGGACTAGATTCAAGTCCATCCCTACAATCCATATACATACTAGCTGTGTTACCATGGATAAGTCACCTCTCTTTCCCTGTGTTTTCTCATCTGAAAAATGAGGGGTTGAACTTATCCCTTCCCACTCTGATGCATGATCTATGATCCTTTCTCTCTCTTTAGATTTGGGTACCCCAAAGAGATTGATTTGATACATCAAGACATCTGATTTGCTCTTGCAGCTCACAATTTAGCCATAACTTCTTCCCAATCAAATTCTTTCCCTTAGGGCTTATTAATTGTCCTTCATCACTAGAACACAAGAGTCCTATTATCTACCTTTCAGACAAAGGTTCTCCTTTCTTTTGTATATCACTCTTAGTCTGATAGTTAGACAGAGGGCATTAACCAGTCCCTTAAATAGTATGTATAAGTAAGAGTATGTTGTGTGTACAGGGGGTGTTTTGTTTTTATCATGTAGGTTATGTGTACCTATAGGGGTCTGTTTAGATGTGGCTAAAATGGAGCCTAGAATTGGTATTTCTAGCATCTCCTCCTCTCCCTCTTCTCCAAGGAAGACTGTGATTACTGTTAGAAAGGGAAGTAGGTGGGTGGAGCCAAGATGAAGAAAGAAAGGCTGTGACTCTCCCAGCTCCAGAAAACCTGTCCACATACGTCCCAAAATAATGTGACAAAACACTCTTGGAGCAGCATAACCCACATAAGAACAGAGTGAGACTCTTTTCCAGCCAAAGTTGACTTACGTAGGTGACTGGGATCATTTGCTGTTCAGTCTGAGAGATGAGTTCAGAGTGCGGAGCAGGATGATCCTTGAGCAGGCAGTGCCTCCAACCAAAGCCTCAGAATCTTAAGATGTTTCTTTTGAAGCTTGGCTCATGGACTGGTGGGGGGATACAGTGGTTAGGGGGAGTATCTGTGGTCTCTGCTGGAACTGGGGCAGGGAGCCCACATTCTGAACCACAAAGCAAAGTTGAAGGACAGCCACCCAGTGTGGGAGGGGCACAGACATGCCAAGCTTCCGACCATAGAGAATCAGATTTCAATCAAACTTCTGTTTCCAGGTCAAAGAGAAAGCGGGCCATGGTTACTCATAGGCCAGGAATGCTGAGAAAAAACCCAATCAATCCCTGGGCCAAGCTACAGCTTGGAACAGTGTGTCCTGGAAACAATGCTACAATTTAAAAAGGAATTAAAAGCCAAGAAATAGGGGATCAAGATGAGTAAGCAGAAACAAAGAGCAGACCATGGAAAGCTGCTTTGGGGGCAAGATAGATCAGAATATACCCTCAGAAGAAGAAAATAACAAAGTTAAAGCTCCTACATCCAAAGCTTCAAAAAATATTAATTGGTCTCAGGCCTTGAAAGTGCTCAAAAGAGACTTTGAAGAGAAAGTAGGAGAGATAGAAGGAAGATTTATAGAGGTAGAGGACAGAATGGAAAGAGAAATGAGAGTGATGCAAGAAAGTCATGAGAAAAAAGTTAACAGCTTAAAAAGCCAAATGGAAAAGGAGATACAAAAGCTCTCAGAAGAAAATAATTGCCTAAGAATTTGGATTGAACAAATGGAAGCTAGTGACTTTATGAGAAACCAAGACACAGTAAAGCAAATGCAAATGAATAAAAGAAAATAGAGGGCAATATGAAATAACTCCTTGGAAAAACAGCTGAACTGGGAAATAGATCCAGGAGAGACAATTTGAAAATCATTGAACTACCTGAAACATAACCAAAATAAGGGCTTAGACATCATCTTCTAAGAGATTGTCAGGGAAAATTACCCTGACATTCTAGAAGCAGAAGGTAAAATAGAAATTGAAACAATCCACTGATCACCTCCTGAAAGAGATATCAAAAGGAAAACTTCCAGGAATATTATAGCCAAATTCAAGGGATCCCAGGTCAAGGAGAAAATATTTCAAGCAGCTAGAAAGAAGGAATTCAAATACTGTGGAGCCACAGTCAGGATAACACAAGATCTAGCAGCTTCTACATTAAAGTACTGGAGAGCATGGAATATGATATTCCAGAGGGCAAAGGAACTGCAACTAAAACCTAAAATTACTTACCCAGCAAAAGTGTCTATAATCTTTCAGGAGGAAAAATGGGACTTCAATGAAAAAGAGGACTTTCAGGCATTTGTGGCGAAAAGACCTGAACTAAATAGAAAATTTTACTTTCAAATACAAGACCCTAGAGAAGCATGAAAAGGTAAATAGGAAAAAGAAATCATGAGGGACATTAAAAGGATAAAGTGCTTACATTCTTACATGAGAAGATAATACTTCTAATTCATAAGAACTTTCTCAGTATTAGGGCAGCTGAAAGGAATATACTTAGAGGACACAGGTGTGAAGTGAATATGAAGGGATGATATATGTAAAGCATTTACCCTTGTTTTTTATAGGGCAGGCAGGGTGGGGTGGCTTATATCTGGGTCTGGATTTGGGCTCAGGGCCTTCTGAGTCCAGGGCTGGTGCTTTGTCCACTGTGTTACCTATCTGACCCATGATGACATCTTCAAAATAAAGTTAAGGGGTAAGAGGAATGGACTGTAAGAAAGGGAAAGGGAGAGGTGGAAGGATGTAAAGTAACTCAAATAAAAGAAACAAGAAAAAAGTTTATGGAGTAGAGGGAAAAATGGGGAAGGAGTAGGGGAATGAGTGAGCCTTACTTTCATTAGAATTGGCTCGAGGAGGGAATAACATAAACACTCAAGTTGGTATAGTAATATGTTTTGCCCTTAGGGAAAGTGGGAGGGGAAGGGGAAAAGGGGGGGGAGAAGGTGAAGGAAGGCAGGGCAGATTTGGGGAGGGGGTAGTAAAAAGCAAAACACTTTTGAGGAGGGATAGGATAAAGAAGATAAAAAATAGAGTAAATATCAAGGGGAGGGAATAGGATGAAGGGTAATACAGTTAGCAATAGTAACTGTGAAAGAAATGATGAACAGGATGCTATCAGAAAGATGTATGAAAAATGCAAACCATCAACAGAGAAACAACTGATGGTATTTGAATACAGATTGAAGTATAATATTATTTGTTAGTTCCCCTTTCTAAAGTTATTCTGTCTATTTTCTTTCACAATTTGACTAATGTGAAGATGCTTGGCATAATTGCACATGTATGACATATTGAATTGCTTGATTCCATAGAGAGAGTTGAGGAGGGAGGGAGGAACAAAATTTAGAACACAAAGTTTTTTTTTTTTTTAAATCAATGTGAAGAAATGATGAGCAAGTGGATTTCAGAGAAACTTGGAAGGACTTACATGAACTGATGATGAGTGAGATGAGCAGAATCAGAAGAATATTGTACTCGGTATCATCAATAACATTGTGTGTTGGTCAACTGTGATAGATTTGACACTTCTCAGCAATACAATGGTCCAAGATATTTCCAAAGACTGCTGATGAAACGTGCTCTCCAAATCCCAAAGAAAAGAGCTGTGGAACCTAGATTCAGATTGAACCATACTATTTCTCCTTTTATGAGGTTTTTCCCTTTTGCTCTGCTTCTTCTTTCACAGCATGACTAATGCAGAGATATGTTTAATGTGATTGTACATATATAACCTATATCAGATTCCTTGCTGTCTTGGGAAGGGGGGAGGGAAGGGAGGGAGGGAGAAAGATTTGAAACTAGAGATCTTATAGAAACAAATGTTGAAAACTATTTCTACATGTAACTAGAAAATAATAAAATACTTTATTAAAGAAAAAAAAGAAAGGGAAGTAGGAAGTTGAGTCCAGAGACTAACTACTACACTCTCTGCAGAGATAGGGGGTCCTAGTCTAGAATTATATCTATCCACTCCCCCAAATACTGGCAGTTTAGAGGAAGTAATTTTTTGGTTCAAGCCATACTTGTGATCACTGTTCCTTAATAAGGAAGGAAAGTCGGGGCAACTAGGTGGTGCAGTGGATAGAGCACCGGCCCTGGAGTCAGGAGTACCTGAACTCAAATCTGGCCTCAGACACTTAACACTTACTAGCTGTGTGACCCTGGGCAAGTCACTTAACCCCAATTGCCTCACTAAAAAAAAAGTAAGGAAGGAGAGTCCCAAGTGACACACAAACACACATACATACATACATATATGTGTGTTTTGTATTTTATGAAAATCACTATACATTTTATCTGTCTCTTCTGTATATATATTATATATTTTTTTCAATGCTTGACTTTTCATCAAATGCTTGTTCCACAATGGGCACACATAGCAAATAGAAAATAGTCCCATTTATCCAATTCCAAAACAAAACAGAAATTAGCGAAATTATACATAGGAAAATACATACCAGAAAACACAGAATGAAAAAGCTCTCTCACTGAGAGAGAGAGAAAATCTCAGATGCCACCCAAGGGGAAATTCCTCAAAATCTGTAGTGTAGCAAGCTAAGGATAGGTGTATTATAGAGATTGCTAGCTTCTCTCCATGCCAGTTTCTCCCCAGTCTTTCTGTCCCTTCAATGACCTTGAAGAGATCTTGGAATGTTGTGTCTTCTCTATCAAAGCTAGAAGCCAGAAAAGACCAGATCTTTCTTCTATTCATCTCTCACCAGCTCTGCCCACACCTCAAATAAATGTGCAAAATTGAGTAAACAGTCTCCACCAACGAGGAAGAAAGTCCCATATAATTACTTTTGAGCCAAGTGTTGCACGTGTTATTTGTTCTGCTTCCTACCATCAAGATGGCTGTTATACTCTATTACCTAGTACAGAATTTTGTCATGATTACAGTTTTATGTGTTGTGGTATAAAAAAGGTGTTGTCCAATAAATGAACTGAATGATCGAAAAAGGAAATAGACTGTTTACATGGTGAAAGTGATGGATGAGTGATAGAATGACCTGATCCTCCATCACTATCTTTTGTTATCAATAAAGCATAAAGAGCATCTCTTTCTTCCACTCTCAGAATGTTGGTAGGATGTCTTATGGTAAATTTATAATCAGATATTAACTAGAGTCTCTCTTCCCTGTATCTTGGGAAGAAGTACTCATATTGCTGAAATTATAGATATGGGGCGGGGGGGTATTGCAGTGGCATGATTTACCCAAATCGCTCTATTTGTTTAAATAGTGGTTTCCATTCATTTTTTTTCTTTCCTAATGTATCACTGATGCTGTAGTTATTGGGTTAGCCTAAATGGGTTAATGTTTGCCAGTGGTGAATTGTAGTGCACCCCACAGATAGTCAAAGTAGTATATAGATTGGAGCTTGACCACCACTGTATCTCCCTGACAAGTCATGGAAATAGAGTGGATTATGTCTAAGGTTCCTCCAAACCTTAAATTGTATAAGCTCAGATAATTGAAATGAGTTGCTCAAGGTCTCATGGCTAGTTACTAGCAAAGCTAAAACCCAAACCTAGACTTTTGGCTCTGGCTTCAAATCTTTTTTTATTATACAGTTGTTGTTGTTCAGTTGTCTTCAGTCATGTACATTTCTTTGTGACCCCATTTGGGGTTTTCTGGGCCAAAATACTGAAGTGGTTTGACATTTCCTCCTCCAGCTCATTTTATACATGAGGAAACTCAGGCAAACAGGGTTTAGTGACTTGCCCAGGGCCACACAGTTGGCAAATGTCTGAAACCAGATTTGAACTCAGGAAGATGAGTCTTCCTGACTCCCGGTATATAATTCTACTTTTTCAGCAACTACCTTCATTCTTTCAATTAGTTCAAGTTTCCAAGCACAGAATTATATCTTAGAATACTGAAGGAATTTGCAGATGTGATCATGATGCCACTCTCAGTTATTTTTAGGAATTTCTAGGACTAGGAAAGGTGCCAGAAAACTGGAGATAGACAAATGTCCTAATTTTCAATAGTGTCACATGGCTGCTAAGAAAATAAAAGATAACGCAAGTTTAGTTTGCATTAACAGAAGTAAAAGTAACCAAATTAAAGTTGGTAAGAGATAGTCCAACCATATTCTGTACTTTTGAAATGACATCTGGAGTATTGTGTCTAAGTTTGAGTGCCATCAGTTAAGAATGACATTCCAAAATGAAAATACGTACAGAAGAAGGAACAAGATGGTGAGGATTTTTCAGATGATGTCATATGAGGAATACTTGAGGAAATTGGAGGTGTTTAACTTGGAGAAGACTTAGAGAACAAATTCTTATAAGACAGATTTTCCAAGCTAAATTTTGGCAGCAAAGGATAGAGCAATGATTAAATGTTATCAAAAGCAGCATCCCCCAAATAATAGACGTCTAACTTGTTAGTCAAAGTCCTTTGAGAGATTACAAGTCTCATATGGTTTAGGGAAAGTCGAGTCATACTACTGAAAATGCAGGCTTGAGCCTGAGATGAGTGCACACTTAATTCCAAAACTACTAAAAATCCTAAAATCACAGAACCCCCGAGTGGGAAGGGAGCTCAAGAGTTCTAGTTCCTATATATGAACCAAAGACCTCTCTAGAACATCCTGGGCAAGTAGTTATCAGCTTTCATTCAAAGACCTCCTGGGAAGGAAAACACACTGCATTCCAAGATGACCCTTTCCCCCTTAGAAAAAGCTCCAGTTGTTAGGGAATTTCCCCCTTTATATCTTCCCTAAATCTACTTTTCTAAAACCTCTAGGCATTGCCTCCTAATTTTGCTTGTCTCCTGGCACCAAGCAAAACAAGGAAGATCATAGATTTAGGAAGGAAAGGAAGTCAGTCAGAAGTTATCAACTCTAACTCTCTCACTTTAGAAATGAGGATACTAAAATCCCAGAGATCTTAAGCGATTTTCACATGGTCCTACAGGAAGTCATGGCCAATAGGATTTAGACTCAGGTGTTGTGATTGCTAATTTAGAACTCTTTCCGTGCTATCTCTGTAATCTGAATCTTAAATGTTAATTCCACTTCCATATGACAGCACTTAAAATACTGGAAGAAACCCATGATCTCCCTCTTCTTTTCTTCTCCATACTGTGTTCTATATCCTTTCTATTTTCCTTGCTGTATGTATTTGGAAATCCTTCCCTCATCCCCATCTCCCTTCTTTGGAACCTGTAGCTTTTCAACATTCTTGTTCTAATTCCATATCCAGAATTTCATACAATAGTTGATAGTTGGACCTGGATAGAGTATATCAAGACTAAACCCTCCTTCTGCTGGATAATACAGCTATCCATTCCATATCATGACTTTCCCTATTGCCATTTTAATATATCACAGGTCAGCATATGAAATTAAATGGGAATTTTGCAGAAGCTGAAGATGACATATGAAGTCCAGCGGACAACACAGAGCTTATGACCAAATAGTTTATCCAAATTTTACAATAAAGTACTGTAAACACCCCATAAAAGAAAAAGAAAATAATTCAGACTTCTCTGGAATGAAAGGAGGGACAAAAAAATGTTATATAGATTTTCCATATTGGGAGGGCACTGCACCCCTAACCCAGTGATGTGGAAGGGATAACTGTACAGCCTATGGTCACAAATTGAAAATGAAGAAAAGGATCTCATAATGGAGTTGGCTACCTGATCAAACCAAAGGCAACTGGTAAGGGCAACCTGTGTGCTCCATTTATATTTTTGTGATACCAGGAGAAAATGTCTACGCAATTTTTAGTGGATACTCTGTGGTGAACTTATGGGAGGAAACAGAAAAGAGTCCCATAGGATGGGGATGGGTAGACAAAGATAGCTTTCTATCTGCAGATTTGGAGGGAATGGCCACATTGGAATTAAAGATTTGAATATTTGGGTAAAGAAACAAAGTCCTAAGGAGCAGCTAGGTGGTGCAGTGGATAAAGCAAAAGCCCTGAATTCAGAAGAACCTTGAGTTCAAATCCAGCCTCAGACACCTGACACTTACTATCTGTGTGACCCTGGACAAGTTATTTAACCCTCATTGTCCCACAAAAAACAACAACAATCAACACCCCCCCAAAACAAAAACAAAAAACAAAAACAAAAAAACCCCACAGTGCTTCTGATTACCACGTCACATTATTGATTCATATTGAGCTTAATATACACTAAAATCTACCGGTCTTTTCACAAGAATGGTTGAGTAGCTAAATTTCCCTCATCCTAAAAATTTTCCCCTATCCCCAATTCTTTTTTTTTTTTTTTTGGTGAGGCAATTGGGGTTAAGTGACTTGCCCAGGGTCACACAGCTAGTAAGTGTTAAGTGTCTGAGGTCAGATTTGAACTCAGGTCCTCCTGAATCCAGGGCCAGTGCTCAATCCACTATGCCACCTAGCTGTACTCCCATCCCCAATTCTGAAAAAAAAAATTCTTTATTTTTCCTCTTTACTCAAGTAGAGGATTTCACACCAAGTAAGTGAGGGTTGGATTAGAGTTGTTTTTGTTTTTCAGTCATTCTAATCATATTTGACTTTTTATGACCCCATTTGGGGTTTTCGTGACAGAGATACTGGAATGGTTTGTCATTCCTTTCTCCAGTTCATTTTACAGATAAGGAAACTGAGGTAAACAGGGTTAAGTGACTAGCTAGTAAGTGTCTGAGACTGAATTGCAACAACCTTGGATTAGAGTATGCCATCGAGTACTGAGTGTGGCTTCTGGCCCCTATCCAGGGAAATAGCTGGTGAAGGATATGGGTACTTTGGGATAATGAAGCAACCCCCTTGTTGCTCACTGATCAGGAAAAGTCATTGACTATGAACCTTATAATAGAAATGATTCTGCCCTCTGCTGTTCTTCTATTCCAATGGGGCAAACAAAGTAGAAATCTTTGAACCTCTCTCTAGGGATGATCAGATGAAATGTCTACAAGCACCATGGCAGAAATGGCAAACTGCAAGCACATGACAAAAGTTGAGGCACATATATGAGCTTAGCTGAGCCTGGGCCTTGAACCCTAACCTGCCACTTCTGCTTTATTGATTTCTTGAGACAGGTGACTGAATAATGGTCCCAAAAGGGATGTTGACAGTTTTCAAGGCAACCTCATGAATGGGTTCGAGTTTAAGAGATCTTGAGTCCCTTGATCAAAGCTAACTGGTAGCATGGTGTGTTTCTACATAGGAAAAGATGATCAGGAAAAGGAGATGGAATTCAATCTCTGTGAAGGCTTTCCAGAAGCCATGGACCTAGAGGAAATTGTTTGGATAAACCCTAGGTGAAATAAGAAATAGATATTAAGTAGTAATTTAAGCTGTACCATGTTTTGACATTTTAATTATCAACCTCTCTGGTAAGGAGAACAGTAGCTATGTTATTGATTACTTGCAAATCTTTTGTTGTTTAACATTTTTGGGGGGTGGAAAAATAATAGATATTCCATTTCTGATACCTTTCTATTCTTACTCATTTGTGAGAGCTTAGATAGGAGCCAAAACCTAAGTTTTAGTAAACTTTCCCCTGGTGAACAGGAGGAGTGTGGGTATAGACAAAGATTATGTGAGAAGAGCCTAACCCGTATCCTCATAAGCCAAGAATTCCTGGGACTGAACCCAATCACCAAGTGCATGGGTGCCTAGCAGAAGTATACCTTATTGGGGAGGAAGAGTGTGAAGTGCCTGAGCTTCCTGGGCACAGTAATGGATATAAATGTTAGGGATCTTACAAAAATAATATAATGATGAGATGAGGTGAAAAGAAAGGAGAGAAAAAGAGAGGAGAGGAGAGAAGAAATGAAGCATTGGATTAAGTCCAAGACGGTACAGTTGAAAAGGTACTAGACGACTAGGGGTACTGGAAGATTTGGGTTCTAGCACATCTGGAATTCTTATCCTAGAATTCAAACTAGGAAGTACTGTTAACTCCAATCCTGATCCTTCTAATAGGATGACTCCTCCCAGAACCTCTAAGAAGGGCACTCAGACAAGCCATAGAAGGAAGCCTTCCTCCTCTAGGTTGCATTTTGGGCTTTCTCCACCATGCTCCACATAGGTACCTTTCTCTCTCTCTGCTTTTCAGCTTCCTTTTAAGTGTTGCCTTCTTCCATTAGAATATAAGTTTCTTGAGGGGAGGAACTGTCTTTCTACTTGTATTTGTATTCTCCAAGCTTAACACAGTGTCTTGTACATAATAAGAACTTAATAAATACTTGTTGACTGACTGATGACCTCTATCACTTCCTTGCCAAGTGATTTGGAGCAAGTCGCTATCCCTCTGAGTATGTTTCCTCATAAGTCATGTGACAAGAATAATACTTGTCCTACTAGCCTCAGAAGGTTGTCAGGGGAATCAAATGAGTTCTTATAGACAGGAATGCCTTGAAAACTCTAAAATGATCTACAACTGTTAGGCTTATTAAGATAGCTTTTCTTGATATATATGGTGCAACTCTGATTAATTTCTATAAACTACATTTGACAATCTGTCTCATTGTGAGTATATAGTCATACCTCATATGTCACATAGCCAGGAAATTTCTATTGCAATAATCAGGGCCAGCTGTGGATGCCTAGGGCTGGTTTTGTCTATAATAGATTATTATAATGTATTTAGCTAATAGGGCTTAAACTGTCATAATGTGTTGGGACTAGATTGATTTGAGTAATAAAAACATGAGAATCCCTTACATTTCTAGAGTGTTTGTTACTTTCCAATGATTTCTGCATCTATACTCTTAATCTCCCTTCCCCCTTCCCCATAACATGGCTGTTTTTGATTGGTAGGACAGTGATTAATTTCTCTGGGCCTTCAATTTCTTCCTCTGTAAAATAAGCTATTTATACTAATACATATTGTATATACTATATACTAAGTTATATATACTAACATACTAGTATATAATATACTAATATACTGGTATATATACTATGGGATATGCTATATACTATATATACACTAATACATAATTTATACAAACATGTAAATTTATTTTCCTCCAATTACATGTTAAAATAGTTTTAAACTTTTTAAAAAGTTTTGAGTTCTAAATTCTATCCCTCCTTCCTTCCTTCCCTCCCTTCCCTGAGAAAGTAAGCAATCAGATATAGGTTATACATGTGCAATCATGTAAAACATTTCCATATTAGTCATTTTATACAAGAAGACTAGAATTTTTTAAAAAGAATGAAAGAAAGAAAGTAAAAAAAACCAGCATGCTTCAGTCTCTGTTTGGACAATATCAGTACTTCCTCTGGAGGCAGATAGCATATTTTATCATGAGTCCTTTGGTATTGTCTCAGATCATTGTACTGCTGACAATGGCTAAGTCATTCACAATTCTTCATTGTGCAATATTGCTGTTATTGCATACAGTGTTCTTCTGGTTCTGCTCATTTCACTTTGCATCAGTTCATGTAACTATTTTCAGATTTTCCTGAAATCATCCTTCTTGTAATTTCTTATAGCACAATCACATTCCATCATGATCATATATCAAAACTTGTTCAGCTATTCTACAAGTGATGGGTGTCCCATTAATTTCCAAGTCTTAGCCACCACAAAAATAGTTGCTATTTTTTTTACAAATGGGTCTCCCCCCCCCCTTTTTAAAAAATCTCTTTGCCATACAGACCTGGTAATGGTATTGTTGGGTCAAAGGGTATACACAGTTTTATAGTCCTTTGGGCATACAGATTATATGATTTTATCTTATTTTATTTTACTTTTTGCAGATCAATGAGGGTTAAGTGACTTGCCCAGGGTCACACAGCTTGTGTCAAATGTCTGAAGCTAGATTTGAACTCAAGTCCTCCTGAATCAAGGGTCTGTGCTTTATTCACTACATTACCAACTGCCCCTAGATTATATGATTTTAAAAGTCATTGCATTTCTAATGTTCTATAAATCTGACCTTGTAAAATATAAGCTCCTTGGGGGAAGGCAGGGGATGTTTAGTTTTTGTCTTTACACCAATCCTCTAATACCCAGCCCAGGCAAATAATAGTTACCAGGAGTTTCCTGGAGCCAGGTCAAACCAGATCAATTGTGAAATTTTCAGTGTGAACTTTTATACCTCAGAAATTAGTGACAGCTATAAATTGGAGCTTGATTTATGATTTTATTAGTTGTCTAGACCTCAAGTGTCAATAATGCAGATTGAATGTAAAAATACATCTAAATACACCCCCACCCCTAGCCTGGTTGTTAAACATTTACCAGCATACCTCTAGAATGCCTTAAAAACATTGAGACTTGCCTCTTCTCAGCAGTGCAACAATCCAAAACAGTTTCAAAGAACTCATGATAGAAAATGTTCTCAACATCCAGAAAAAAGAACTATGAATTATGAATGCAAATTGAACCGTACTGTTTCTACTTTTGGACTGGTTTTTTTTTCCTTCTTTTTTGAGGCTTTTTCCTAGTACTTTGATTCTTCTTTCACAAGATGACTAATGTAGAAAATATGTTTAATGTGATGGTATATATACAACTTATATCAGACTGCTTTCCATCTTGGGGAGGAGGGAGGGAAGGAAAGGGGGGAGAAAAAAATTAGAACTAAAAATCAAGTGAAAACAAATGTTGAAAACTATCCATATATGTAACTGGAAAATAATAAAACACACACAAAAAACATTGTTTGAGCTCAGCAGGAGTATAGTAGAAGGCTCTTCTATGCTATCTTACTCCGTACATGTCCTCTAAATCTTCCACAGAAGACTTTTCCAACTCAAGACAGGCCTTCCTCGAGTTCTTTGAATATTTCAGGGATAGCCTGAGATACTAGAGCTCTACATCTTTTTTTCTGCTAAGTCTGATTACCTCTATGTCTCGTCAGGCATGTCCTTGCTGAAGTCTTCTACACTACTCCCTGAATGCCAGTCATGATGGGGAATAGACACATTGCAGCTTCCATATCCCTAACGTGCATCTTTACATCACCCTTTGGGTCACCTGCAATTTTGATTCTCCTGAGGCTGTTGTGTTCCATTATCTGTAGTCATAGATCATCATGGGGAGAATAATGGCAATAAAACATGAGCTCTGGCAGCAGGGAGCAGCTTGGGATCACTGGAAAGGTTGAGCAATTTCTCAAAAAGCCCTATTCTGTACAAATGGCTTAATTCAAGCAAAAAACAAAACACCAGAAGTACCAATAAAACAAAGAGAAAAAACAAAGGCCTGGCCTTAGAGGACACTGCAAGTCCCCTCTCTGTCTTTCAAAGCCTCAAAACTGCTGGCTATGGCGATTGGTAAAGAAGTGACAAAGGGATTATTCCTCACCAAATTTATTAAATTGCACTTATTCCTAATGTATGTTCCTCCCCTTTGCTATTTCAGGACAAAGGGAACAGATAGAAAAAATAAGATCTTTTTGTTTGTTTCTTAGGGGAAAAAGGTATCACTCCCATAAGCCATTTATTGCTAATTACACAATTACATTACTATATAGCACTCACTGAAAAGACTGTAGGGCAGAGGATAAGATGATTTAAGACATTTTATTTCCTTTTATTAAAAAAAATAGTTAAATGGCCCCAATTTCTTTTCACCTTTAGAGCTCAAATTTGTTAAAGAACACACAAACTATACCATTTCTGATGCAAGGTAATACATTAGTGATGTAATTAACAATTAAGTAGTATGTAATCATAGGAGATTTAAAAAAAAATTAGAGTAAGCAGGGGGGAAAAGCCCTCTTCATTAAAATATTAATAGCTGACATTTATGTAGTACTTTAAGGTTTCCAAAGTGCTTTACAAATATTAATTCATTTTATCTTCACAACAAGGTAGATGCAATTGCTATGCCCATTTTATAGATGAGGAAGCAGAAACAATTAGAAGGCAAATGACTTTTTGCAGGGTCACATAGCTAATACATATCTGAGGCAGGATTTGAACTCAGGTCTTATTGACTCTAGGTCTATCAGTCTATCCAATTGTGCCACCTGCTGATTTTGGAGACATCTTCCAGAGTCCAGCTGACTGACTAGAAATTTTTAAGTTGAAAAAAATATGTGGGGGGCTGCTAGGTGGCACAGTAGATAAAGCACTGGCCCTGGATTCTAGAATACCTGAGTTCAAATCTGGCCTCAGACACTTGACACTTATTAGCTGTGTGACCCTGGACAAGTCACTTAACCCCCATTGCCCCGCAAAAAAAAAAAATATATGTGGACTCTTTGAGGTTCCAAGTAAACAACGCAACACCATGCTGTTTCTGTAATCTGCTCAGCCACCTGAACGTGGCTTTAAATGCAGGGGAAGTGTCTCCTAGTTCCCTGTCCCATGAAGGTGTGAACATTGTTGTTGTTGTTTGTCTGTCTTTCTGAAGAGGACCATGACATCAGGAGGTGATATAATGACTTGCGCTGAATTGGATTTAAGTGAGGGAGGGCTGTTCAAGTTCAACAACCTCACTCTCTCCTCCAGAGCCACCTGGGTCCAGTGGCAAAATAATTATCAGGACAACTGGAGATGGCCTGGGATGTTTGAGACAATCAGGGTTTAGTGACTTATCCAGGGTCACATAATTATTAAGTGTCAAGTATCTGAGACTGGATTTGAACTCAGGTCCTCCTGACTATAGGGCTGGTGCTCTATCCACTGTACCACTTAGCTGCCAGGTGTGAATATTTGAAGTAGCTAATGCTTCCTAAGGAGGAGCTTGTAGATGAAGAAACTGAGGCTTACAGGTCAGGTCCTTACCCAATGTCATACAGCCAGTAAATGACTAAAGCAAGATTCGAACTAAGATCCATCCTAATTCCATATCCATCTTGTCACCTAGGTGACTGTAAATTAGTTATATATATATATATATATATATATATATATATATATATATATATATATATAACTTCACATCTTGACTGTAGAATTATGTGGACTTGGAAAAAATTATTTCACATTTCTGGGCCTCAGTTTCCTTATTTGTAAAATGATGAGGGTGGGGGGAGTTGGACCTGATGACTTCCAAAGCTCCTTCCAGATATGTCTATAAATTTTGAACTTATTTTCTATTATTTCTATTATTTTTTCTATTTTTATTTTCTAGATACTATTTATGTCTCTGAAAGGTGGATTGGTGTCTATCTGACATAAATGTTGACCTTATTTAAGCTTTTCACCAGCAGACATTGTGCATTCTCTTTTGTATATTTTTGTAGCCTCCACTCACTAAGTATGACCCATAGCAGGTATAAAGAATTGATCATATGTTTCCTGGTCAGCTCTGAGTACGAAGGGTGAGCCTGGATTTTTAACCTTTGATGGTCCATATCTCATTGTACAGGGCACATCTGTCTGACCTTGTTAAGGGAACAAAAGACAACTTCTAATTAAGTCTCACTGACCAGATAATTTGGTTGGTTCAGACCCTTAGGAGGACAGACTGCTGAAGTGAGCCAGCTTTTGTCCTGAATTGACAAACTAGTTCATTCTTGTGTGGCCCTTTCTGTGTTTGTGTTTAAGACCCTAAAGGGGCAATAGAGCTAAAGACCTGAAGCTTTGGATGAGTGGTAGAGTATCTGGGGCCTTCGTGTATAGTCCATGGAATTCCCAGCACAGGTCAGAGAAGAGAGACTGTGAGTGGACTTTTCCAGCCTAAGAGAGAGCGATAGTGGGTACAATGGTGGAGTATCCTGGGGAAATCCACGGTTTCTACACATACATAGAGGGGAATTCTGGGTCAATAAATATTGTTGAACCCATTTCTTCGATGAGGATAGTAGGCAAATCTAGATTTTCTATTTTAAGCAGTGTGTTTTTTATAATCTAGCCTTTTACTCAGAGAAGGATTTCTTGGGCAGCATCAGCTTGAGAACTGGCCCCAAATAATCCCATGTGCAATCAAGACTTGAGAATTTTGGCCTAGTAGGGAAATTAGGGGCAACTAGGTGGTCCAGTTGATAGCTTACAGGTCCTGGAGTGGGAAAGATTCATCTTTCTGTTTTCAAATCTAGCCTCAGACACTTGGTAGCTATGTGAGCCTGAGCTAGCCATTTTACCCTGTTTGCCTCAGTTTCCTCATCTGTAAAATGAGCTGGAGAAGAAATTGGCAAACCACTCTAGTACCTTTGCTAAGAAAACTCCAAATGTGGTCTTAAAGAGTCAAATATGACTGAAAAATGACTGAAATGACAGGGAAAGTAGGGGAGTTCCTGAGTATTGTGACACACACACGCGCGCGTGCGCGCACGCGCACACACACACACATAGATTGTCTACATGGTCAAAGCTGGAAAATGAGTAGAAAATTAGAGCTATGTTATTGGGTTATCAGGTAGCAGACAATATATATTTTGTTCTCTGCTATTAAAATGAGTTATTGAGACAGCACAGGTAGGATTGTTGAGTGGGTTTTTCTTTCTAGGGAGTTTGCCTTCTATGGGGAATCCAAATCACAACAAGATGTTACAGATTTGGGGGAGATGGTGTAGGATCCTAAAGGAGAAAGGAATTTCACTGCAATGTCAGGTTCTTGGCTCTCTCCGTGCCCCCAAATGGAATTCCTTTCTGAATGGAAATCTAAACCCAAGGTTGATACTGACACAGGACTTTAGGACACTCATTACAAACAGAAAAGTAGGACCCACCATATTGGTAGGGGAACATAGTTTGTGGGTTATTGTGAGTCTCTCTATTATTCTCTATATGTTGATGGGTTCCTTAAATAGCTTCAGCACTTTTTGTGGAAGGAAAAAGAAAATGCTTCCCTCCACATGATATTCACCTTAAATGATTTGACAGAACCTTTTTGTCAACTTTTGAGGAAACCCAGACATGGCCATACATTTGGAGATTTCTCAAAGTAAACTCTAGGTGTGGCAATATGAAGATAGTCCTCAAGACTAGGCTAGTCTTTCTGAATCCCAAAACTTGAGGGGTCCTTGGGCCAAATGCTACACTGACATTCAATGAATAATTGTGGACTGGGGATTGGAGGTTGGGAGAGGAATTGGTGTTCAGTGGAAGACACATTTTGTTGTTGTTGTTTGTCCTTAGTTCTCTAAGAGGACCATGACATTGAATGATGTCATGACTTGCAGTGAGTTGAATTTAAGTGAGGGAAGGCTCTTTAAGGTCACCAACCTCATTGCCTCCTCCAGAGCTATCTGCATCCAGTGGCAAGATATATTATCAGGATGACTGGAGATGTCCCCAGATGTTTAAGGAAATCAGGGTTAAATGACTTGCCAAGGGTCACATAGCTAATAAATGTCTGAGTGCTTATTTGAACTCAGGTCCTCCCAATTTCAGAGCTAGTGTTCTATCCACTGCACCCTCTAGCTGCTCCTAGACACATTTTATAAAAGCTTATGAAGGTTGGTTTTTTTTTTAATGTTTTGTTGCTCATCTTCCACTTTCTTGTTCTTTTTCTTGCATCTAACTTTTGGATCATTTTTCTCCCCCCCTTTTTTTTGTTTGTCTTTAACAAAGGCATTGGAGGAGGAGTAATTTGCAACTAGGGGAGCCTGTGGTGGATCCAGTTGCTGAGCCTGTCCCTGTGGAATTTTCCTTCTTCACCCCAGATTGAATGTACCTTGGGGCCTGGGTTGTGGCTATGATTTAATAAACCTCAGCAGTAGTGCTCAGCAGCCTAGATGAGTGGAAGAGCCATACCCAGATTCTATTTCAGCTGGTAATAACCTCAGCTTGCCATTATATACCTATTTTAATACAACCTTTATCATTTTTCCACCTCCCACTCCCAAGTATCCCTCCTTCTCTCTGTAGGTGTAGGAGCAAAGTCTTTTGCTCCTAGAGTTTGTGTCTTTGTTAAATACTGAGCACTACCCATTCATATGTATAAGCTTACAGCTGCTCTAATACTTCAGAAATCTCATCAATCCTCCCCTGCCTGAGAAGGGGCCAAGTCTTCACTGCTGCGTCTGTCTGTCTCCATTCAATGTGATGTATTGAAGATGTATGCAGTGGTTATCCTATCGAGGTTGTTACAACCCCCTCCCCACCAATCACTGGAGATGGGAAGGGGTGGAGCCTCACATAATTGAAAATTATGGAAAGCACAGGTTTTGTTGCTGTCTTCCTTTTTTCCTCCCAAATCAAATGGGAAATGTGTCTTCCATGTTTTATAACAGGAGAGGTGAAGCTAACTTCAAACCCCCCTCCAAATAAAAATTCTATTTTCCCATAACTTGTAAAGGTATCTTTTCCCATCTGGCCTGAGGCAGTGCTAAGCCCGGTTGAAATTTCCCCTGCATAGGGTTTTTGAAGGCGGCATGAGGAGCCATCCATCCAGGAGGATAGCTTTAGTAAACACCTGTTTCTGCAGCCTGACTTGAACCCTCAGTTATCCATCATTTAGGGTGGTATTGCAGCTGAGCAGTCCTGGACTGAGGTAGAGCCAGATTGCTGGCGGAGGAAGCCTGGCTTGGCTTGAAGCTGGCCCATCCTCAAAAATCAGATGAAATTGGGTTTCAGCAGTACCTGGAAGAAAGAAAGAAAGATGAGGCAGGTAGTTGCTGATATGAGCAAAAATGAAGAGGCTCTGGCTGAACAGGAAGAGAGGTGAGGGCAGAGCTCTTAGAGAAGAACAGGAAGGGTGCTGTCTCCTCACTCCTCCCCCACTTTTTATTTAGGTATAGTGAAAGAGCATTGTATTTAAACTAAGGAAAGGCCTGGGTTCAAATCTCACTTCTGACCCTTTCAAAAAGCCTTTAAAAGTTAATGTGAGGGGCAGCTAGATGGTGCAGTGGTAAAGCACTGGCCCTGGATTCAGGAGTACCTGAGTTCAAATCCGGCCTCAGACACTTGACACTTACTAGCTGTGTGACCCTGGGCAAGTCACTTAACCCTCATTGCCCTGCAAACAAACAAACAAAAACAAAAGTTAATGTGAACTTGTATACTTTTACCCCAGGAAATACATAGATACAATTGTGTAATTAATCATGGGCAAGTAATCTGATTTCCTTGAACCTCAGTTTTCTCCTCTCTAAAATGGGGGCAATAAATCTTAAACAAGTGCCTTCCTCACCAGTCATTGCCAGGCACAGAGAAGACACACATAAAGTCTTTTAAAGATATTCAAGTTCCATATAAATGTAAGCTGTCATTTACCTAAACTACCTTTTTAGTGGCCCTTTAATAAAAGCAGCTCTTTTCCATCCACAATGAATATACAATAAATATGGTTTTTAGTATGCTCAGGAGAAGAAAGGAGAAAAGAAAAATGTCCAGGCAAAATAATTCCTGTTCTCTAATAGCAAAGGGCACCTGGACCCTTGGAGGCCTTGGAAAGCATTTCCAGAAACAGGCTGGCAGAGTCTACAGGAAAGGATAGACTCTCCCTACTTCCTGAAGGACAAAGAGCTTTGGGACCTTCTAATTGAATACAAATGGAAATAATTGGGAGAAGTGTTGATGCCTTGTCATCTGGTGCTTTGCCCGAGTTTAAGAGATTCTGCTATTAATATAACTATTTAACTAGTGCATTTATTCGAATACAATAGGAAGCTCAAAAATCTGTGCAAAGTGGAATCCACAATAGGATTTAACCACCTACAATTTGGTCAAATATTGGAAGGGACCTTTTCGGCTCAGCCCTTGGAAACTTAGCTATCTTTGAAATTAAATCAAGAGCCAATGGAATTCTCCATTTCCCAACTGCATAGGCTCAGGGTAGCTGGGTGATCTTAAGATGCAAGAAGTAGTTGAGGCAAGGGCAATGTAAGTCAACAAACATTTCATTTTTTTTTTTAGTGAGGCAATTGGGGTTAAGTGACTTGCCTAGGGTCACACAGCCAGTAAGTGTTAAGTGTCTGAGGCCAGATTTGAACTCAGGTACTCCTGACTCCAGGGCTGGTGCTCTATCCACTGCGCCACCTAGCCGCCCCTCAACAAACATTTCTTAAACATTTATTCTGTGTTAGGAACCATGCTATGTTCTGGGGATAAAAAGAAAGATGAAACCATCACAGTTCTTACCCTTAAGAAGAACACATTCCAAATGGGAAGACAACATGTAAAAAACAAAAGAAAACTACGTACATAGAAGATACAGGTATGATAAATGGGGAGTAATGATAGAAGGAAGGCACTAGAATTGAAGAGGGCTGAGAAATGTTTCTTGCAGAAGGTGGGACTTTTAGATGAATAAATCAGGAATCCAGGAAACACAGATGAAAAAGGAAAGCCTTCCAGGGATGGGGGATAGATAGTTTAAGGACATGGAGTGGGGATATGGAGTACCTTGTGTGCTCACACAACATCAAGGACCCCAGAGTCTCTTGTTTGTAGAATATATCAAGGGAAGTAAAATAAGAAGACTACAAAGGTAGGGAGGGTTTAAAAGCTAAACAGAGGGTTTTATATATGATCCTGAAGGCAATAGAGAGTTGATTAAAGATGTGACATGGTAAGTTCTGTGATTTAGAGAAATCACTTTGTCAGTTGAGTGGAAGGTGGACTGGAATGAGGAAAGATTTGAATCAGAGAGATCAACTAGAATGCTATCTCAATAATCCAGGTATGAGGTGAAAAGGGCCTGCACCAGGGTGGTAACAGTGTCAGAAGAGAGAAGGGGGGCATATATTATATATACATATATGTGTAACGATTGGAATGACGCCACCTGCTGGATACTTACTGTAGAAGAGTTCTGCCCATGAAGCGAAGGTCTTTGAGGGCAAGACCAGGAGTCAGGAAGTGACGCGGGCTAGTGGGAGGAGGAAGGAAGAGACTGGCGCTCAGTCTCGTTTTCTTTTCCTCTGGACTCTGGTGGAGAGCGGAGCTAGAAATGTGCTCTCCCTTTAATAGATAGAAATCTAGGCCTTTTTCTCTCTCTTTACCAAATTCTTATTCTCCTTAATAAATGCTTAAAAGTTTAACTCTTGCTAAAGCTTATAATTTATTGGCGACCACTCATTAGATATTTTAGACAGTTTAGCTAGAATTTTAGCCCTTAACAGATGGCTGACCACGAAGAGGAAAGCTAAACCTCAGTCTTCTGATCTTCTGGTTGGGTAAGAAATTTCCCCTCCCTCTCCCTTTAACTGCTAAGTACTGGCGCACTGGCTGTGTTTTCCTTTAAATTTTTTCGAATGGACCTTTTAAACTCCCTAATTACCCTATTTTTGATTTTAGTCTGTTTAACCAGACAAATGGGAGATAAGATCATGTTAATGCTTTGTTTTTGTGGATTTTCTATTTTTCTTTTTATTTTTGTTAAAAGAGCCAGCAACTTACTCATACAAGGAAATATCTCTCCCTCTCCCAACCATGCTTTTTCAGAGAAACCTGAAGAGATTCCTGCAGCTTTTCCCAGTTCTAACAGTAATTGTTGCTTTAATTTTGCATGCCTGGAGGCAATGACCCACCCTCTAGAAGCTTTTAATCCCCTAGCACCTGGAGGCAAAGTGGGGGAAGAGGAATCCAGGCCTGAGTTCAAAATCAAGGCTGATTCAAATTGCTCTTGTCCCTCCCCTCCTCTCCAGACCCCACCCTCTACTCCTCCCATGGCCAAGCCCATAGCTTCCCCTGCCTGGGAAGTCCAGAGAACTGATGCGCATGCGCAACTTTCTCTAACTACATTTGCTGCTTCAGGCTCAGCCCTTCCCCAGCCTGGCTGTTCTTCTAAGACAACCTTAGAAAACCCTTTAAATTCCAGATATGCTCATTTTGTTCATAATTTTGCTAACCTGCTTTTGTCTTTAATTAGTAATCTTATAAAGCATTTGTATGGTGAAAAGACTGACAGACAATATAGAGGGCTTAAAGAAGAAAAACTTAAGCTGAATAAGAATGACAATCATCAACATAGTTCAAGACTCCGCTTCTTTTGCCATGGAAGGGTATATATTTTACAGAAATGTAGAAGTAAGCAGCAAGGTATTGATATGAGTATTGGGGATTTTAGATATCGGAATCAAAAGTGTTCTAAATTCACTCAGATTATTAATAGTATCAGTTCAGAGGTTACATAGGATTTCTATGCTATTACATATACATTTTGAAATTAATGGTATGGGTTTATTTTCATAGAGATTTTCATGCTTTTGAGATTGTGTCTTATACTTAGTTTCTAAAACAAGGAGAATATTTGTAAAAGCTTTTTATAGTCATATGATCAAGTTTATATTTTATAATACTCTTATTAATATTAAGTTCATGCTCATTTAGATTTCCTTAGTTTGAATTTCACTGTATTTTATTGTTCCATGCGTATTTTTTTCTATTCATTTATCTAATTTTAAAAAATTGCAAGATGGTTTTGATTTCATAATACAATGTTAATTCTAGGAGTATCGTGCTCCCATATTCTGAGTTGTTTGTTTTTGTTATTTTTTCTCAACTGATTATTTGATCAAACTCTTTAAAGCATTTCCCTGGCAAATTGTTTGCCATGGCAAGTGTAAATTGATTCTAGAAGTATTATTTTTGATAAGCATTTTCCAAAAAAAAAAAAAAAGAGGGGAACATATGTAAAAGTTTTCTTTTTAAAAAAAAAGTTTTCTTTGAGATTCTGTTGTGCTTTAACTTGTATTTAAATATGTTCTGATTTTTCACAAAAGTAATTGTATACTAAGTAAAAAAAGGTATTATTTGAAATTGTTGCATAATTATATATTATATTCTGAGTCAAGATGTATTCACATTTTTTGCAATCATTTATTATCCTCAATTTTTAAATCCATATGAGACTTGGATTATGGGAACTTATCATTTAAGACATTAATTGCCTTTATTCTGAGTTATCAGATGCCAGTTGGCCAAGATGCCATCCAATCACAAGAGGAATACATGCAAGAGCAGACACTGAACTGTCACATGAGGGGAGACATGCATGAAGTCAAGGTATGGCCGAGGGAACGGCTTTTGACAAATGTTGAGGTTGGATTCTCTTGGTTTAATATTTTATTTTATTTTTCCCCACAATATTGTACAGATGGCTGGAAGTATTGATCCCACCCATCTCACTTCTACACCTGGCTTCTATGCTCCCTCCTATATGCCTGATGCCATGGACATCTCAATCCCATGCATCTGATTAAGTCTGACTCAGTTTCCTCCAATATGTTCGGTGGCATGGACATGTATTCCATCCACCTATTTTAAGCCTGGCATACTGTATGGGCAGTACATGTTGCTCAAGTGTGGGAATGCTCATATCCCATCATTTCTCTGTTCTTTTATGGTAACCCCCATAATTATCTCAGGTGTCATGATAAATACAGTGTTGAATTTGGCCTTGACACCTGTTACCAATTATATTAGATTTTTTAATTTCTCATAATGGCATGAGGATAATTAGGCAGATGATGCAAAAAGTGATGAAACAAAGATAAAAAATTATTTTTAATAATTAATATCGCAGCAATTGTCTTCTCAATTACCCTCCATAAGGGGGGGACTATAGTAATATTATAATTTTAAAGAATGGTTCAATTTTTGTTTTATTATATGTTTCATGTGTAGCAACTAAGATTCTGAATTCCCTTAGACATGTTTTTGAGAACTTTCATTGTTTGATTTGATTATTGACAAAGCTATTTTAAAGTTGTGTTAAGCTCAATTTTGTAGGAAATTTTCCTGGCTGATTACCAGCATCCACACATCAACCCCTGAAAAGACTTCCATTCCACGACTACACCTAGAGGACATCTGAGAAAAGACTTTCAGAGACTTTAAATGAACAGTTTTGATTTGTTGTTTTTGTTGTTTTTTTTTCTCTTTCTGTTATAATATACACCATCTGTAACATGTATTCTCTGCAGAGGCCCTCCCTTTGCAAGACTAATGTCAAAGCGTCGGTTCATGAGGACAAAAAAAAAAATCGCCCCTCTGGACAAAACTTTCCTCTCTTCCTTTTCTATATTGTTGTTCACATATTATTAGTTAGCAATAGTTATTATATTGTTTTTACTGTTCCGTCAAGGAAACATTTTGTTTCTTGAGGAACAACAGGAGGGACTGTAACGATTGGAATGCCGCCACCTGCTGGAGACTTAACTGTAGAAGAGTTCTGCCCATGAAGCGAAGGTCTTTGAGGGCAAGACCAGGAGTCAGGAAGTGACGCGGGCTAGTGGGAGGAGGAAGGAAGAGACTGGCGCTCGCTCTGGCGCTCTTTCCTTGGGACTCTGGTGGAGAGCGGAGCTAGAAATGTGCTCTCCCTTTAATAGATAGGAATCTAGGCCTTTTTCTCTCTCTTTACCAAATTCTTATTCTCCTTAATAAATGCTTAAACGTTTAACTCTTGCTAAAGCTTATAATTTATTGGCGACCACTCATTAGATATTTTAGACAGTTTAGCTAGAATTTTAGCCCTTAACATATGTATATGTATATGTATATGTATATGTATATGTATATGTATATGTATATGTATATGTATATGTATATGTATATGTATGTGTATGTGTGTGTGTGTGTGTGTATATATATATATATATATATATATATATATGATGTATATCCAATCTGTTGCTAAGTTCTATCTACTCATATATATATACACATATATATGAGTGGATATATAGATATAGATATAGATATAGATATAGATATAGATATAGATATAGATATAGATATAGATATAGATATAGATATAGATATAGATATAGATATAGATATAGATATAGATATAGATATGAGTGGATAGAACTTGGCAACAGATTGGATATGGGGAGGTGAGGGAGAGTGAGAGAGCTAAGGATAACACCTAAATTGTGAACCTTGGTGATGAATAGGATGGTGGTACCCTCAGTTAAAGGAAAGTTTGGAAGAAGGGAAGGTTGGGGGAGAAAAAATATATATTGAGTTCAATTTTGGATGTATTGAACTTAAGATGTCTATAAGACACAATTGGATATGTGAAACTTTACTGAGAGATTAAGGATGGATAAATAAGTTTGAGAATCAATTACATAGAAGTAATGATTGATCCCATGGGAGCTAATGAGGTTACCAGGTGAGATACTATACAGGGAGAAAAGAAGAGAGCCCAAGATAGAGCCTTGAGGGATATCCATGGTGGGTAGTCAAGACCTACATGAAGATCCATCAAAGGAAACTAAGGAAAATTCAGACAGATAGGAAAAAAAACTAGAGAGAAGAAGCTATTGAAGGTTGAGAAAACAAACAAATGAAAAAGTTATAGAGAGAGGTTTAATAGGTTATTCTGCAGAGGGGAGAGCCAGAAAAAGGTGTGGTTCCCTCTAAGTCTCTTTACATTACATAGGGTTCAAAAAAGGGTACAAGCTGAGAGGTCCACTCATAGGCAAGTTCCAAAAAGCATTTTCTAGATATCAGCAGGTTTAAGTATAAACATTCGATAAAACTTGGGCAAAAATCAATACACAAGCTTTTTGGATGAGCCTAAAGCATGATGTATATGGGATTTAATCATTCATTGAAGCAATCTGGGTAGGCATCACTCACACATTCTGGGTTAAAGCAAGATTCAGACAATATTAATAAAAAATAAAGTATTTTCCCCACAGTATCCTGAGAAAGGGGTGATTAACAGTATCAAAGGCTATAGAGAGATAAAAAAAGATGAAGGTGAGGATTGAGAAAAGACTATTACATTTAGCAATTAAGAGAGCCTTGTAATTTTGGAGAGAACAATTTCAATTGCATGAACATGTTGGAAGTCAGACTTCAAGAAGTTTATAAATGAATGAGAGTAAAAGAAGTGGAAGGTCTTCTAAAGGAGTTTATCTATGAAAGGAAAGAGAGATATGGGATGATAACTAGTGAGGATGGACAGTTTCTTTTTAAAGTGAGGGTTTTTTAGAGGATGAGTGAGACATGAGCTTGTTTTTAGACAACAGTGATGTTACCAGTAGAGAAGTAAAGATTAAAGATTGGTGAGAAAGTGGGATGATAGAAGGTAAATCTTTGGGAGAAGAAAAAATGGAATTGATCACTGGTAGAAGGGTTTGGCTTAGCAAGGAGAAAGGCTACCTCTTCATGTGATACAGGGGTGAAGGAGGAGATAGTGGAGGGGATACATTTTAGTGGTACAAAATGAGGTGAAAGCAATATAGGTTGAATTTGTCCTGGAGAATGCAATATTTAGCTGTAATAATCATTCCCCTGGAAGGGTTGCCACTTTGCTTGACCTTTCTCATTTTACTTCATCTTGTACCATGTTACTCAGTATTTCTCTGGGTATTCAGCAATTCACCCCTCCCATTCTAAGCCCTACTCTATAATTTAGAGTAGATCTTTTACAAGACAGGAAGCTAAGACCTCTGTTTTAGGCAAGAAATCAATCAAGTTTGAAACAGATCTCACAAATTAAGATACCAAAATCTTTACCTCAATCCCTTCAAAGTTTTAGTGTGGCAATAGTAAGTCAAGTTTAGAATTATAGAATTTGTCTGATCATTTCCACATACTTTAGTTCTTTGGTGGGGAAAGGAGAAATTGGCTTCTGTTTTAATCAAGGAGAAAAGGCCATTTTCTGTTTTAGACAGAGTGGACTTGCCTTTTCTCCTTAGTCAAGTTTATCTTTGCCTAGTTGCTGCAGGGTGACCAAAGGACAGAAACCAAGATGGTGGAGAGCTTTGAGTTAGTACACTATTATTCAACCACTTATTTAGCATTTATTATGTTCCAGGATTTGAGCTAAGCACCCAGGATGAAAAACCAAAATTGAACCAGTCCCTATCTAACGTAGACACAGAATAAACATATATATATATATATATATATATATATATATATACACACACACACACACACATAAAAACCTACCTACCTCTTATCTACCTACCTACCTATATACATACATGTATATAGATACATGCACACATACATATGCATAGATATATAAAATTTATATAAAATATGATATATTTATATGATGTATAAATAATATATGATATTATATATAATTTATTCTAAATGAACATAGGATAGTTTTGAGAGGTATATACTGTAGCTGGGGTAATCAGGGAAGGTTTCATGTTTCATATAGAGGGTACTACTTGAGTCTTGAAGCAAACAGGGAGTTTCACTTAGGGATGAATTAAAAGCACTGGAGATATGGATCTTGAAAAGAGAAGACTTATATTGCAGTAATTGAAGGTCTGTCCTGTGGAAGAGTAATTTGGCTTATTCTGTTCAACCCCAGAGAGCAGAAGTAGGATCCATAGGAGGCAAATGTGGACTTGATGTCAGAATAAAGGTTTCAAACAATCAGAGCTGTTCCAAAGTAGAACAAGCTGCCTTCAGAGCTGGCATGTGGGCAGGTTCCCCACCTTGGAGGTCTTCAAGGATAAAGTAGATGACCATTTATTGAGTATGTTATATTGAGTCTTGAGTATGAAAAGTTGAGTCAATCTGTATGATGATGAGATTTGAGCTGAACAGCTTATCCTGGGGGAAAATGTGATGCTCATGTAAACAAGAAACAAGGGATTCTTTTCAGGTAAAGCTTGGATGAAGGGAAGCTTGGTCACCATTTAGTGGATAGAGAGCTGGGCTTGGAGTCAGGAAGACCTGTATTCAAATCTGGCCTCAGACACTTATTAGTTGTGTGACCCTGGGGAAGTTATTTAACCCTATTTGCCTCAGTTTCCTCATCTATAAAATGAGCTGGAAAAGGAAACGGCAAACCACTCCAGTATTTTTGCCAGGAAAACCCCAATGGGTTAACAAAGAGTTGGACATGACTGAAAAATGATCAAACAACAACAAATTGGATGAAATGGCCAATGAGGAGTCTTCTATCTCTAAAAGACTGGGATTCAGAAATGTGTCTGTCATGTTAGTGCTCAGGGCATTGCTACACTCCTGTTCTTCAAAAGACAACTTCTGGATACAATTGGACAGATATTTGAAAAGAACATAGAGTTTAGGATGAGTTGGAAGGGATCTTATTATATCCTCTCCCTAATAACTTTGTATATTATCCATTCTAAATCAGTTACTCTGCTTGGTTTAGACTCTACAAACATCATACTTCCCCCAAGATAAGCTGATCATCTAAAATCTCATCATCATACTCAGCATTGGATACTCAAGCACCCTCACATGCCTTTCCTCTCCTATTGGAAGGCTGGAGAGCAAAGCAATAAACTCCTCCCAAAGCCTGCTTTTACAGAGGCCTCAGAACTTTTGGAATGTTCCAGGTAATTCTCTACTTTCTATTAGCAACTCTGCTTTGTTTCAACTCCAGGCAGACTACGAACATCATGTTCCCCCAGTCCTTTTCAGTTTCCCCTGTGTATTGTTTTTTCACATTAGATTGTAAGCTTCTTGAGGGCATGTAACTGACCCCAGCAGGGTCAGTTAGGTGGCACAGTGGATAGAGTACCAGCCCTGAAGTTGGGAGGATCAAAGTTCAAATCTGACCTCAGATACTTACTAGCTGTGTGACCATGGGCAAGTCAACCCCAATTTCCTTCAAAATCTGGGGCTATCTTCAGTCATCTTGATATATAACTTGCCACTGGACCCAGATGGTTCTGGAAGAAAGAGTGATGCTGGTGACTTTTCATAGCCCTCCCTAATGCAAAAAAAAATCTAATTCACTGCAAGTCATGACATCACTCCAGTGTCATCATCCTCTTCAAGATGGAAAGACAAATAACAACATTTCCCAAGCATTTAGTCTAGCACATGGTAGGCATTTAATAGTAGGCACTAGTAAATGCTTATTGAATTTAATTGAATCTCCCTTCCTTAGTGACTGATACTCCAACCCTGACCCCATTATTCTATCTCCAACTTATGGATGATTAAGCTAAGGCTTAGTTGGCTTACAATAAGTGACTTGTCCAAGATTTCTTCTTGTTCTCCTTGTTTTCTCCTAATTCTTGTACTTGTTCTTGTTCTTTTTCCTCCTCTCAGTTTCTTCCATGTGACAATTCAATTCTTGAAAATATAGTGGGTCACTGATTTTTTTCCAGTTACTTCCTTCTGCTTATCAAAGGAGAACTTCAAAGATATTCTAGCCTTAAATTGGATTTAATGCTTATCGCTGCACAGGACACATTATCTAGGATGGCAATTTGTATGGAGGAAGGGGTGGTAGCAGGTTGAGTAGTGGGAAGGGAAGGAGAAGTGGATGGGATCAGGAATCATACCCACAACTTCAGAGGTTATGCTTTTATAACCCATATAGGCATAGTCAAGTCACATCACCTCTACAGACCTCAATTTTTTCATCTGCAAAATGGGACAGTTGGACCAGATGATCTCTAAGACACCTCCCAGGTCTTAAATGCTCTGATTCTATGTTTTGTTTAGAGCTCAAATGGCCACCAAAGCTTAGGTTTGCTTTCTCAAGCTGTCTGATTCTGGAATGGAAGGAGTCAGGGTCTAAGACTGAGCCAGCTCAAGAGAGAGGCCCCATCTGTATTCTCTTTTACCAGGAATCCTGACCAAGTGACTTTACTACAGTCTAGTCTATCCCTGGTTGTTGTTGTGAGGCTCCCCATGGCAGCTTCTGATCACCCTGGGAACAGCTCTGCTCTTAGAGGACTTTTGTTCACTTTCAGAAAACTCAATGGCTTTGGGAAAATGAGCTCTACCTTTGGTATGCAGAGGTACACAGGATAGAGCTGGGGACAAGCCAAGCAGGAAACAAGTTCTGTTTTTGCCAAAATGGAAATTACAGAGAAATTTGAAAAATCTTCTCATAGTTGTATCTGCTTCCTCTGCCAAATCCTCCTCCCCTCCCCAAGATGCATTGGATGTCAGACAAGAAGGAATAATGATACTGCACACCAGAGGCCAAGAGGGCCCCACTCAGGCCTTTAATGGGCAGGATGACAGAGAAGGCAGCCAGCTCCTGGCCGTATTCTTACTGAGGGGGCTAGTCTATTATTATATTTCACAAAAGGGACAGAGAGAGGGACTGGAAATGTGATTTCACTGGTTTAGGAAACACTTCTACTTGAGGAAGCGCCTTCCTCTCTGTAACTTATGGGGGGGGGGGCGGGGCAGAGGGCTAAGTGGCACAGGGCAGGAAGACCTGAGTTCAAATCTGACCTCAGACATTAGCTACCCGATCCTGGGCAGGTCACTTAACCTTATTTGACTCAGTTTCCTAATCTGTCCAATGAACTGGAGAAGGAAATGGCAAACCATTCTAGTATCTTTCCCAAGAAAACCACAGAGAGCCAGATATGACTAAAAACCAACTGTAACATATTCTTAGAGAGTTGCCTACATATTTAGTGATTTTCCCAGGGTCACACAACAAATGTGTGTCTTAGTGAGGACTTGAACCCAAGGCTGGCTTTCTATCCACTACATTGTGTGTATTTAATATTAACATAATAAAATGGTAAAAAAAATTTATGATTCTTTAAGGTTTATAAATACCTTTACATGTCTCCTTCACTATAATGTAAGCATATTGAGGGTAAGCAATTATTTTACTTTTGTCTTTTTATCTCCAGAACTTAGTACAGTGCACATGCTAAACACTTAATAAATGCCTGTTAATTATACACTTTTTCTTACTTTATCCTCATAGAAACCTTGTATGGTAAGTAGTTGTTGTTCAGTCATTTCTGACTCTTTGTGAACCTCATTTGGGGTTTTCTTGGCAAAGATATTGGAGTGGTTTGCCATTTCCTTTTAGAAGTCATTTTACAAATGAGGACACTGAGGTAAATGGGGTTATGTAATTTGCCCAGGGTCACACAACTAGTAAGTGTTTGAGACCAGATTTGAATTCAGGTCTTCCTGACTCTAGTCCCAATACTCTATCTATTTCACCACCTAGCCATCCTGAGTTAAATAGTACAGATGTGTATTTTTCCACTTTATGAATGATGAAACTGAGACTGTTAGAGGTTACAATTAATGATTTGTCCAATCTCACAGTACTAGCAAGTAGAAATGCTCAGTCTCTAACTCAAATCTTCTTTGAGATTGGGGTGCAAGAATTATGACCATTCGACATGATGAGGAAACCTGGATTGAGAGAGGTTAAATGCCTTTCCTAGAGTCACACAACTGGTAAGGGGGCAAAGGCATTTAAGAAATCATCTAGTTTGACCTTTATTTTATAGATAAGGATACAGAGATCCTCAAAGTTTAAGTAATTTCTTCAATGCTACATAAATAATTCAAGTCAAGGTTGGAACCCAGGACCTAAAGGTTTGGACTCACATCCTTTAATTCTAATGTACTTGGCATCCCAAATTCAGGTGTTTGGGAAATAAGCATATCATTCTTTCCACTATATCACTCTAAGTATCCTCAGCTGAAGTAGTTTCACTAATGATTATAAAACAGATCAGAGAATTGAATGTAATAGGTTTGAGGAGGAAATCCAACTCTGAGTCTTCTCCTGGCATTAAAATACAGGTGTTTTTTTTTTTTTCCTTCCATTCCTGCCAGGCCCCCAAATTGCCAGATTTCTTCTTTGTCTTCCTGTCCATCATTAGATTGTGAGTTCCTTTGGGGTAGGGACTATCTTGTTCCTCTTTTGTTATCCCTAGCATTTAGTATAGTGACTGGCACATAGTAGGTGCTTAATAAATGTTTATTGACGGACTGTCTCTTCCTCCCTTTCCCCTCCCCTCTTTCTCTTAAGCAAGACTCCTGTCCTTAAGGCTAGTGCTGAAGTCACTTAATAACTCTCTACCCTTGATTCAAATCCTTTCTCCTGTCAATGTGACGGTGACATTAACAAGTGTGCACAGAGGGGGGCTTTGTGCCAATTAACAATTTCTCGTTAGCTTAATTAGGGGACACATGTTTTTAATCACAGCTAAGAAAGTGGAGTGATTGAAGAATTGATTCTGAGCTTTTGAAAGCATCACTGTCAGTGCCCAGAATTTAATTCGGCAGATGTGGTTAAAAAGAGACAGAGACAGAAAGAAACAGCCTTCACCAGTGTTGCCTAACTGAGCATAATAGGAGAGTGAACCAGAACAAGGGGATAAGTGTTTCCATTTTGGGCCTCAAACAATCTTTTCCTGGATGTCTAGGGAATCAAGGGGGTCTTGCCCTCTCTCTTGACTCATATGAGATATCTGAGTAGGACAATTTTCTTTTCTTTTTCACTAACTCTGTGTTTAAATCTGTGCTCCTTGTAAACAGTTCTGATGGCTGGGGAGATACCCAGATAATGCTGATTGTTTCGATTCAGCTCAGGAGGCTGACAACGGGTCTTGCTGAATTGTCTGTATTAACTCAGGTTTCATGGATTACTCGGAAAAATCTGACTTTGAGGAGCCCATGCACATCAGGAAATGGTTTGACTTATAGGTTTGCATGCTTGTAACCCATGCATTGGCCAATGTCATGCCCCATAAGTTACACCAACATTCAGGAATCTAGATCATGGAAATCCACAGGTGGCTGCATGAAGGATTCACAAGGGAGGGGAGGTTTTAGCCCATTGGGGATGAAAACAGCCTCAAGAGATCACCCTGCTCAAACCTGTTTTATTCTATAGATGAGAAAACTAAAACATAAAGATGTGAAAGACTTTCCCAGTTTCACCCAAATAATAATAAAAGCTCATTTTATTTATATTTTATCAATATTTTATTTATTTATAGCTAATAATAGTTATTAGTTATTTGTTGTGAATAGGGTGTTCAAGGAAGACTAGTACCTCAAATGTGATGACTTACCAAGCCCTTTTCAGGGATTCTCACCCACCTTTGGTATCTACTTTGCACCCAACTCTCACCTGTGTCTCCAAGAAGCTGTAGCATGCCCATTGGCCACACCCCTGTAAAACCAGCAGTTGAGCTAAACCAGTTTGAGGGTAGCCAACACACATCGAACCTGTTGGTGAATTACGGGGATGCCTACCCCCAGGATGTGAAGACTTGATGGAGAACAACTTATTCCAACTGCCATGAAGATGGCTGAAGCAGGTGCTGTAGAGCAGATATCAAAGATGCCAAAGTCATCGACTGCATCCCAGGCCATCACCAGTTGTCCTGGCTTTTATCTTTTCACTAGACTTTGATGACTCAGCAGGAGTGAGGTAGGCAGACTTGGGCAAAGTCCATCCAATTCACATGCAAGTCAATACATGACTCAAAAGCAATGCCATTGGTCCTCAAAAATGAAGGACAAACAAAAAGTCATTTATATAGCATTTTAAAGGCTGCAAAGCACTTTACAAACATTATCTCATTTAATCAACCTTGAGAATTAGGTTTTATTATTATCCCCATTTTAGTGATAAGGAAACTGGGACAGAGGTTAAGTTCTTTGCCCAGGGTCATGTAACTAGTAAGTGTCTGAAGTGGGGTTTGAATTTAGGTCTTCCTGTCCAGGGCTTTATCCACTATATCACCTAGCTACCTCAATTAGCAAGGAGCCATAATGTAAAACTCATTATTGGGTAGCATAGAATAGGAATGCTCTGGATGTAGAATCAGGACACTTCGTGTCCACATGAGTGGGAAATTCACAACCTCCTTGAACCTCAGATTATCATCTGTTAAATGAGGTTACTTATAGGTTTATTGTATGTAAAGTATTTTATAAACCATAAACACCATATAAATATGATTTGCTATTATTCCTATCACCCCTGAACACCCAAAATAATGTTTCTTACAGCAGATTATCACTAAGTATTTGTTGAACATTAGATGCTGTCAGTGCTATAGTTTAGCTTCCTGAGTTTCAATACAGTACTGTTTATAGTACACTACAATGCTTAGATTAAAATATGACTTGAGTGTATGAGATAAGATAATGCAAAGTCTAAGTGCTAGTCCTTTCAAGGTAAGGTTGCAACAATTGCAGTGTTGTTGGGTTTTGTTTTTTTTTTTACTAAAATCTACAGAGGCATACCTTCTCTTCTCCCTCTGTATCCCCATACATATGCTTGGAAAAAAATATAGCTGAGAAATCACATTCACATGGTGCTTTTGATTTACAAGCACTATATAGCTACTTTCTCATTTGATCCTCCTAACAACCCAGGGAGGGGAAATAGTACAGGTCTTATTATCCCCATTTTACAGATGAAGAAACTCACTCATCCTGTCAGCTTTGCTCACTGTGATCTTAAACATCTGGGTGTATCCTGAATGGGGGCTTAGCGGTCCAATTTATCAAGCCTGGGAGCACTATAGCAAGATCAAGGTGTTTAGTCATCATTCCAATCCTCTTATTTCGCACTCATTTTGGGTGCAATGCCTGCCATCAATGGTTTATAGACAGTGGGAGGTGTGTGATGGGTCTATAATTCTTTGACTGGGTGGAGTTAGTCTCCTTTGGAAGAATTTATGTTACCCTCTTTGTCAGGAAGCGGGCTAGAAAATTCTGAGGCTTTTTTGGTTTGTTTATCCTTATTTATTTATTTATTTTTGTCAACAATTGGCTAGAATTGAGCTGCCAGCATGGTGTGCATACTGTGTGAAATACTTCCATGAGGACATCTGGATCTCATCTCCTACAGGGCATTTCTAGGTCAACATGGCATTGGTTGTTTCTCTTAAGGTTTCTGTTGCAATGCTGTCATCTGTCAGAGTAGTAGGGTTTGTCATACCTTTGAGCTTTGCCTCCCTCCTCATAATTTTGCAGGGCTCTTATTTCTGACTGGTCTCTCTTGGGCGATACTCCCAAACTTTTGCACCTCTTCACTTTGTGCTGTCCTGAATTGGACAGAATCTGGATTGTAAGGGACCTAAGAGATTGTTTAGTCCAAGCTCTCACCAAATGCAATCCAACCTTTCTATAACATCCCTGAACAATACCCCATGGTGGTACTTGTTGCCTTTCAAGGCAGATTGTTCTATTGACAGATGGCTCTAGCTGTTTCTTCAATTAAGCCAAAACTTATCTCTTTGTAACTTTTACCTATTAGTCCTAGTTGGTCCTACACAGAACATCTCTTTGCTCTTCTATGTGGCAGCCTTTCAAACAATTGAAAATCACCTTCCATATGCTGCCCAAATCTTCTCTTCTCAATGTTAAATATTTCTAGTTTCTTCAACTTTCCGCACAATGGAAGGCTTTTCAAACCCTTCATCATCTCCTCATCATACTCCCAGTCATTTTTTTTTCTTACCAAGCCATATTTAGGACTCTTTCACTGTGCCCCAGAAAACCCCAGAAGTTATCGTGCAAGGAAACCAGCTCAGGCAATTCATACTTGTGAAATACATTAAGTCCTCTTGGCCCTTCCTTCTGATCCCAGGCTCCTCCCAGCATTTAATATTTACAAAGAGTGCCTAGACTAGCACTCTGCATTTCTCACCAAGGTGTAATCTAGTTTAGACATCTCTATCATGTTCCCCTAGCTTTCCTTCCCCTTCTTCCCTTCCACATTTCAATTTCCTATATGTGTTTTCCTCCTACCCTCAGAGAGCTTAGATTCTAATGGGGGGGGGCATTAGAGTCTAAGCTCTCTGAGGGTAGGTGTTTTTTTTTTTGCTTGTATTCCTATTTCCAATATTTAGCATGTTCCTGGCACATAGTAAGTGTTTAATAAATGCTTGTGGATGATATTTTGACTCTTTTAAATGGACTCCAGTTTGTCTATGAGTCTCTTAAAATGTGATATGGTCTAGTCAATACAATGTCCCTTTTAAAATGAACTCATGTTTGAAAAAAGCTAACAGATTGTAGGAATCTCTTGAGGTAGGGGCTGGGGGCTGTTAGGAGTAAAAGTATAGAATTCTGGAGGTTGTTTGGTGTATACAAATATAATATGCACATATACACATATACATTATATGTACATATATAATATAGACATATGCACTTTCTTTCCATATATTCTTCAGAGAAAGGGCAGAGAAGAAAATCTCCTTTGCTTGAACATCAGCTTCTATATGCCATTCCCCAATTACAGGTATTTATTCTGTTCTGAGCTTTCTTCTTTTTTCTTCTCTATACCCTCACTCTTGATCTCGATATCCATCTAATCTTCCTATTGGGTCCTGCATTACAAACTACCAGTAAGATATTTCTAACCTCATCTCCCATTTTAAACTTAACATTTCCAAAAGGGAATTCATTGCTTTTCTCCCCAAACTCTTTATTTTTACAGACTTCTATATTTTTGTTGAAAATACCACCAGGTTCACAACCTTGGAATCATCTTCAACTCTTCATATTTCTTTTCCACCCCAACTCATATCCAATCAGTGGCTAAATCATGTTGATTTTACTTCTTCACCATCTTGCATTTCTTTCCCTTTGCTCTCTCCACGAAAACAATGCCTTAGTTTAGACTCTCATTATCTCTTCTCTGAACTATTTCAACAATTTCTTTTCATCCAGACTTCACACTGTTGCCAAAATAATCTCTTTAAAGAACAAGAACCCATAGCTCCCTATTGCCTCTGGAATTGAATATAAACTTCTCTGTTTGTCGCTCAAGGGCCTTTAAAATATGGCTCTAAACTTCCTTTCTAGGATTATTTCATACTATTTCCATTCACAAATCTCCATTCAAGTCTAAATGTCCTATTTTCTATTTCTTGAACTTAACATTCTATCTTTTGCCTCTGTGCAGTCTTGTCTCCCTCCTCACCTATATCTCTTAGAAGTTCTTTCCTTCAAGGTTCAGATCTGATATTACATCCTACATGAAGGCTTTTCTGAAACCTCTAGTTGTTAGTGTGATTTCCCTACTGAAATAATCACTGTTGTTCATAAAAATAAATCTCAAAATATGAGATTGGTTGGTAGAAATGAGTGAACCAGTGTTACTCCCTCCCCTTCAGGTTCTGGAATGTTTATATTATATAGGATTTAAACATGTACCACAAGCAATGAGGTTAACTTGAAAGCAAGGTAGACTGAGATAGATATGAGTAATTGTAAACATTCAATAAAATTTGGGCAAAGGCAAAAAAAAAAAAAAAAGAACCCAAAACACAAGCGTGGGTGGATCTATCTCAAGTGCTGGATGTTGTAATCCAAAACAAGAATGCCTTGTAGCCATCTCCAGCATTCCTAGAGAGGTACTGGTGTCAGGTAACATTCTAGGTATGGACAGTTTTGGGTCACATGAGATGGGATTTAAACAGCATAATAATCTTTCCCCAAACAATATAATAAATCATTTCCTCCACATCACATGTAGACTTTTCTCTTAATATACTCCAAAAGAATATAAGGTTCTTGAGGGCAGGGACTGCTTTGACCTTTGTGTATGGATTCTCACCACTTTAGCATAGGGCTTTGAGCATAATAAGCACTTAATAAATATGGTTTGGAGTGGATAGGATTGGAGGAAATGGCATAAAGAAAAGCTAGAATACCTGAATTATCATGGTGTCTATGGGAAACAGTGAATAAACTAAGTGGAAATATATTTCTTTACATGTATTTGTGAAATATCTTACTAATCAAAACACAAAAAAATTAAAAAAAAACCTGCTGTCATTTTACTTCCTTGTTTTTCTTCCTTTTTTGTCTCATCTCCCTGTCTGCAAAAGGAAAATGCTCCTCTTTGAAGCTCATAGGTTGGTTAAGATCAGGAATTCAGCAGTACATCCCCAGGTAGCCAGAATGGAAGAATTCAGTATCGTTTCTCAAAAGCTGCTCATAGCAGCCTGGAAGTCCCGCCACAGAGACCTGCTGCCTCCCATCTGCTCTTTCCTTATTGCAGGCTTCCAAGTTGTCAGCATTAGAAACCACAGGCTTTAACTTCCACCTCCCTGGGGCTAAAAGAATGAATGCTAGAACCTGTCTGGTTTCTGGCCTTATTCCTGGAAGCACCTCTCCCTTTGCCCCACAGGTTTGAGAAAAGGTCAGTTTCCATCACCAGATTCCTGGTCAGATGAGAGCATGCTCACCAGGTTCCCATCAAAAATTATATCTAGCTCTGCTGGGATGCTACTCAGGTCAATCTTCCATTGGGGAAAAGTCTTCTATTCAGTCTCCCCCCAACCCCCTTGCTTTTTTCTAAGGAGTAATTCAGCCTAATGGAATCACTTCAGGCTAAGTCAGCACCCCTGAAATTGGTTGTTAAATGTCATAAAATGTTGTGTTTTCTTTATCAACATAAAATATTGAGCTGGCAGGAAAGCTAAAGTCATGAGGTATTTAGGAAAGAATCATGGATTTTTCATACATGTTAAAGAGAAAAATGTAGAGAAAATGAGGCACAAGGGGAAATAAGAAGAAAAAGTGACCATGACTACTACTACTACTACCTAGCATTTATATTGGGCTTGATGGTTTGCAAAGTGCTTCATAAATATCTCATTTTACCCTTAAAACATTGTTGGGAGGTGGCTGCTATTTCACCCATTTTACAGATAAGGAGAAAGCATTGAGAGGCTTATTGATGTGGTAACACTGTTGGAAAGTGTCCAAGGCTGGATCTGCATTCAGGTCTTCCTGACTGCAGATCTAGCACTGTACCACTTAGCAGATATTATTAAGTGCTTCATAAATATTTGTTGATTGATTAATAATGGAAAAGGAGACAGAAAAAATGAACCATTAATAATCCCATCCAATCTGGCTGTTCTATTCATTTCCACTAAAATATATTATGCTGATTCCTACCACTGTGCCTCTGCTCATGTTGCTCCTTATTTGGAATACCCTAGATTTCTCTCTTTAATTATCAAAATTCCCTCTTATTGTATATAACCCTTGGCCAGCATCATCAAACCCTGACTATCATGGATTGGGTTCAAACTTGGGGGTCAGTCTCCCAAATTATTCTATTTTTTACTCTTTTCTCTCCACCCATATTTTCCTCAGAGTAATTTCAGGATAGAGTTTAACTATACCTTGTGTCTACATCTCTACAGTTATGGCTAAAAGGGTCTCTAGATCCAATACTAGCTATTAGGTACATGATACCCTACAGATAATGAAGAATATCTTTAGATACAGAATTCACAGTTGCCCATAAATAATTAATAGAAAGCTCTCTCTCCAATAAGTGCCACCTTCCAATACCATATACTATTCTCCCACACTCAAAGTACCATCATGGTATGGCCTCCCCATGGAAGAGGTTCAAACATGAGACTGTTAGGCACTGCCCAAAATATTCAGATGAGTTCCACCTTCACCACAGAGACCAATACAAAAACTGAAGTTTATGATACTATCCTGATGGCTTAGATTCCCCCAGAAGGAAATTAACTTGAGACTGATAAAGAGGTTAGACCTATATGGATGAATGAATGAATGAATGAATGAATGAATGAATGAATGAATGAATGATGAACAAATAATGAAGTGTTTGTTAAGTGTTTTCTAAATGCCAGATCCTGTGTAACATGATGGGAATACAAATTCAAGAAAGTGAGATAGTCTCTGATTTCAAGGAGCTTATATTCCAATGGAAGAAGACAACACATAAAGGAGTATGGGTATAGCCATGGCTTAGAAATGGCTAGGAAATGACGTGGAGGCAAGAGAAGAGAAAATCTCCTTTATCGGAGGTTAAAGTCCTGGCGGAAAGTCTGAGTTTCCTATGGGTGGGAGATGAAGGGGATGAGAGGGATGAGTGGAGTGAAAGAAGATGCTTTGGAGATGGTTGGGAATTTTCTTAGAAGCCTGGTTCCAGGTAAGAGGAAGCTAAAATTCACCTACCAAAGTTGGTCTCAGTAATAGAGTCCAAAGTTGCAATGGAAGGGGGAATGAGAATGGCTAAAATGTAGGTGGCATGGTTTGTAAATGGCCAGGAAGTGAAGCAAATACATGAATAACTCTCAGGCATCATGGAAGGCATTGAGAAGGGACAAGGGAATAAGCATTCATATAGCACCTACTATGTGCTAGGTACTATACTAAGGGTTTTACAAATATTATTTCATTTGATCCTTAAAACATCCCTCTAAGGAAGGTGGTGTTATTACACACAATTTGCAGTTGAGGAAACTGAGGTAATCAGCTATTAAGAGATTTGCCCAAAGTCACACAGCTAGTTAAGTATCTGGAGTCAGATATGAATTCAGGCCTTTCTGACTCCAATCCAGTGGTCACCACTGTGCCATCCAGATGCCTTGTCCAAGTGTTTTAATCCCTATTATCATAACTCAGTTTATCCTTCTCTACTAACTTTAGGGGCCCTGTGCTCAATTCTCATCTCCTCAAGAGGTTAGTGTGATAATATTCCCTTCTCTATCTAGAAGTCTAGGTCTCGGGATCTTCTTCTCACTAAGAAGCTGGTGATACCTAGTGAATGCTTCTATTCTCTTTAGAAGCCTGAATCTGCAAACTCTCCAATACTCTAAACTTGGGGTTGCTACATAAGAAAACTTGAAAGAGCATTGGAAATGGGGCAGCTAGGTGGTGCAGTGGATAAAGCACTGGCCTTGGATTCAGGAGGACCTGAGTTCAAATCCAGCCTCAGACACTTAACATTTACTAGCTGCGTGACCCTGGGCAAGTAACTTAACCCTCATTGTCCTGCCCCCTCCCCCAAAAGAGCACATGTAACTTGCATGGTTGACAGCTGTGATTAGCTCTCAACCATTGGATTGGGGAACAGCCCCTGGGACTCAAGTATCCTCTGGGTCCTACTCTTTCTAATCTGCTTTCACCTCTCTGTGGCTCTTGCACAAAAGGTTGATTCTGTGACTAACCCCCTTTTTATAGACTTGATTAACAGTCTAGGTCAATCAATTGATTCCCAGTCGATGGAGATATAAGCAAAGTTCCTAACAGAGGCTAACCAAATCCTGACCCAATCATGTAACACCTTTGTGATTTTGAACAAATCACTTTATTGCTCCATGCCTCAGTTTCCTCACGTGTAAAATGAAGTAGCTGGGTTAGATGGTCCCTGAGCTACCTTCCAGTGCTAGATTTATGACCGAGTGATCCAATGTTTACCATCCTATAAACTTATCAAGTTGATCAGGGAACTTCCCTGATCAATCTCCCAACATGTTCAAATCCCAGTTTATGAAAACTTCTTCCAGGAAACCTCTCTTGATAGTAGTGTAGCTAGCAATTCTCTCCATTGTCTCTGAATTTCTTTAGTGATTTGTACTCTCTCATTGGAGCCTTCTCTAGTCTTTTTTTTTTCTTTATTCTTTCCTGTATATAATTCTCATTCCCATGTAGCTTTGTGCTCTTCAAGAATAGGGATTATTGTACCTGAAATTTCTTTTGTATTCTCCAACAATGCTGTTAAGTTCTCAACACACAGTTGTTGATCTTAGCATGTATCTCCCTTCCCAGAGTCCTTGCCCTTCCTTCCTCTCTAGAAGCCTTCATAGTTCCCACTCCTGTTTCCTCAAGGTAAAACCTTTGTTTCCATGATTGTTCTATCTAACTTAACCTCCACTGCTCAGATTTCAGGTCTCATTCAGGAAAGAAGTTAAGAATAAAGCACTATTGATGACTGAGAATAATTTGTTCCACTTTCACTTCACCAAGGATTAATGAAGTACCTATCATGTGAAAAAGATTGTACTCAGCCCTGGGGATGCACAGATAAGAAAAGTAACTGATCCTTGTCCTCAAGGGGCTAACATTTTACTAGACAATTCAATAATTTCTTGTAAAATTAAATTTTATTTTAATCAACTAAATTCTATCTTTTCTCCCTCCTACTTTTCCCTATCGTATTTGAAAGAGAAAGAAGAGAAAAGTTCTTGTTTATATTCAAGCAAACGATTAGCCACATTAGCCATGCTACAAAAAAAAGTCTCAGTCTATACTGAATCCATCATGTGGTTGGTCACTGTATATAATGAACTTTCCCTTTGCGTTTGGGCAAACCACTTGTTCTCTTTGGCCTCAGTTTCCTTTTTTGTAAAAAATGAGTTGCACAAGATAACCTCCATGATTCTCTATTAACAGGTGAGCAAATTTGAGATAATTTGAAAAGGCGGGCATATTCACAATTAGTTAGATCAGAAAGGGCTTCCCTTAGGAGATAACACCTGAGCTGAATCTTGAAGATAGTCTAAGAGCTCGAAGTGAGAAGGGAATGGATTCCAAGTCTTTGCTAAGATTTAGGGTCATAGGTCTCGGGCTTGAGCCTTAGAGATCATCTAGTCCAACCCTCATTTTATTTTTTTCCAGATAAGTCAGTATATTTTAATTTTTTAAAGGAATACACATTTAATTTCTAGTTTGGGGTTCTAATTTTTATCCCTCCTTCCCTCCCTCCCCTTCCCCTTTCCTGCGGTTGCAAACAATCAGATATCGGTTATCCATGTAGGAATATGTAAAATATTACCATATTAATCATTTTGTATAAGAAAACTTGAATAAAAGGAAAAAAAAGAAAGAAAGAAAGTGAAAATGAGCATGCTTCAGTCTGTGTTCCATCAACATCAGTTCTTTCTTTGGAGGTGCATAGTATGTTTCATCAATTTTCCTTTGAAATTGTCTTGGATGATTGTACTGTTGAAAATAGTTAAGTCTTTCACAGTTCTTCCTCAAACAATATTGCTGTCCCCAATTGGATCTTTTTTACAACTCTACCAACAATGGATTAATATCCCAGATTTCCCACATCCCCTCCAACATCCAGTATTTTCTGGTTTTGTTATATTTGCCACTCTGATAGGTGTGAGGTAATACTTCAGAATTGTTTTAATTTGCATTTTTCTAATCAATAGTCATTAGAGCACTTTTTCATATGCTTATTATAAATAGCTTTGATTTCTTTGTCTGAAAACTGTTTGTTTATATCCTTTGACCATTTATCAATTGGGGAATGACTTGTATTTTTATATATTTGACTCAGTTTTCTATATATTTGAGAAATGAGACTTTTATCCGAGATATTTGTTTCAAAAATTCTTTCCCAGTTTTCTATTTCCCTTGTAATCTTGATTACATTAGTTTTGTTTGTGAAAAAGCTTTTTAATTTTATATAATCAAAATGATCTATGTTACATTTTATTTTACTTTCTATATCTTCTTTGGTCCTAAATTCTTCCTTTGCTCATAAATCTGACAGGTAAATTATTCCATACTCCCTTAATTTGCTTATGGTATCACCCTTTATATGTAAATCATGTACCCATTTTGACTTTATTTTAATATACAGTGTGAGATATTGGTATATACCTAGTTTCTGCCCTGCTGTTTTCCAGTTTTCCCAGCAGTTTTTTCAAATAGTGATTCTTTTGTTCCAAAAACTTGGATCTTTGCAACCCTCATTTTATAGAAGAAGAAACAGCTGATCAGAGGCATTTATAGTTTTAAAAGGAATTTGGGAGTGCAATTTTTAAAATGAAAAGAGTATGTTCCTAAAAATGGGATACATTATGTCATTCATTGGTGATGTTTGCCCATTTTGAAGAGGCCTAATGACATTGCAGAATGCTGCTTTGACTCGTGACTGAATTGGATTTGTGAGACAGAGTTGCACAAAGTTGTCAGCCTCACTCTCTTCCTAAGTCATCAAAGTCCCATGGCAGGACAAAAGTCAAGATGACTGGTGATGCCGTAGATGGCTTTTGTCTTCTTTGATGTTTCAATAAACTCTAAGAGTTCCACAGCACCTGCTTCAGCTGCCTTCATTGGAACAAATTGTTCTTATCTGTTTATTCCACTGGGGGAAATCTTCATCTGCTTGCGATAGACATCCTACTAACTTACTGATGAGTTTGAGGCCTATTACCCTCAATCTGGTTTAGCCTGTTTGCCAAAACAATCTACCAGCATGTGGCTGCTGGACATGCTACAGCTTCATAGAGCCACAGGTGAGAGTTGGATGAAAGGTAAATACCAAAAGTGTTGAGTATCCCTGAAAAGGGCTCAGCAAGTCCTCTCACCTGAGGTGCTAGTCCTTGCTGAACACCCCATATATTCTAATCTTCAATAATAGGAAGGCAAGGAAAAAATTATGGAGGGAGTAGTGACATTCCTCAAAATCATTACCACATAATCAGTAAGGTACTCAGAGTCAGAAAAATACCATGTCTATTATTCAGAATAAGAAATCTCATTGGATCATACCTTTAGAGCTGGAAGAGATAAAGACACACTCAATAATTACTACCACTACCACTACTACCACCACCACCATCATCATTACTGCTACTGCTACTACCACCACCACCACCATTACTACTGCTAGGACTACTGCTACTGCTGCTACTGCTACGACTACTACTACTACCACCACCACCACCATCACAGCCATTGCCACCATCACCATTACTACTATTACTACTGCTGCTATTACTAACAATAATAAATCCTTTAAATTATTATGAAATTAATTATCATCAATACACAGAAATATTTTCTTATACAGAGTATAAGAGTAGAAAAACAAGACTGCTTATGAAATCCCTATTTTTACAGATGAGAGACCCAGAAAAGATAAATGATTTGCACAAGGCCACAGAGAGATAATTGTGGAGCCAAGATGGGAACACAGACCTTGTAGATCTAAAGCCAATGGCCTGTCTGCTACCAGTCTCATTAACTTCTAGAGATCCCATACCTCCCAGGTAGTCTATGAGAAAACTCATCTCTTGTTTTGATTTGACCCATCTACTTGATAGCCAGCCTGTCATTTTTCTTTAGTGATTTACTTTCACAATAGGTGCAACTCCTTATTTCCCTTGAGTTCCCTGGAATACCAGGAGACTCTCAATACTTCTGCTTGGAGAATTGTTTCCAAATAATTTCAGCTCTACCTTTCCTCCTTTGCCTTTTAAACATATTGTGCACTAGGGCCTCTGACATCCCCTTACATGCATGCTGCTGAAAGACAGGAATGCTGGAAACAAGACTTTTAAGCTCACTTTTTATTTGACCTTGAACCTATTTGGTCCTGGATGAAGATGAGACCCAGAGTTTCTGTGTAATCCTTTAAAACTTGCTCCCTGCTACCCTGGCAACAGAGGGACCATTACTTTTCATCCAGGATCTTTGTTTGTTTAGCTAAAGGGTTTGAGTGGGCTGGGGGAGAAAACAACATTTCTTAATCATCCCTCTGTTTCCAAAGCTTCCCACTCTGCAGAACATGTTGTAACTTCAACCTGCCTCATGCATTTCCCACAAAAGGAGATGATGATTAAACATTGGGGAAATTTCTGCTGCTGTAGCTTCCTCTGGGAAGCTTCATTTTCCTCTCAAGGCTTGATTGTTTTTGGCTACCTCTCTCTCCCCATCTTTTCCTAAGGGAACTCAAACTGCTCCATCTATTTGTTATCCCCTTTCCCCAAATACCCCAGCTAGTGTTCCTATAAGCAATACAAGGACTACATATCCCCAATTTAATTTTGTTGAAGCTAATGACAGACACAGCCTATGACAAAAACATAAAACAGACTAGGTGAGAGGGAAATTGCCATCAGTCCACATGCGTACAATTGAAGACTTCAAGTGAGGAGAGGTTTGCTGCTGCAGCAGGGTATGATTTTTCTGCAGGGTTCCATTGCCAACCAGGTTCCAGAATTGCAGAGCCCAAGAGCCACCTCCCAACCAAGGAGGGAGATCACTGACTGTTGAACTTCTTGCCACGATTTCATAATTGCAATGAAAACTCAATAGTCTCATTGCAAGAAGCAAAGGCTATTTTTGGGAGACCCTCCTCCTCTCTCCACTCTCTTCCCCCTCCCCCTTAACATCCCACCTCAGTTTTTGCTGATCAGGGCTCATTGTTCTCCCAGCTTACTGTAACTATGGCTTTCATTATTCAAAGTGCTTCTTAACTTATCCCTCTTTGTCATTTCATTCAAGGCCTGTCTTTGGAAAAGGGAACACAACCTACAGTCTCACCATGGGCCCATTGTGAAGAGGCCTGACATTTTCAGTCACTTGAGCACAGATTAATAATTGCTTGGAGGCCTTGGCATGCATACACAGTGAGTTTTGGAGGAGTTCTTCTAACTCCCAAGAATTGGGGCCGACAAAGATACACAAGTTCGAAGTCCAAAGAGGTGGAACTCAACAAAGGGTGTCATTTGTTTTCCCTGGAGAAAGGGATCTGCTCTCTGAGTATAAGTGAATCCATATAGGAACAGTCAATTCAGACCCCTCTCTCCCCATAAATCCATCTCACACACAGGTTGTTTATTTTAAGTTGACTGCATTTTCTCCCCACTCTTTACCACTTAATCATAATGGTGTCATTTGCTTCATTTTTTCCCCACTTTTTACCACTTAATCATAAAGGTATAATTTACTGACAATTCAACAAGGATCTTTTATTCCTGAGGTGAAAAAGATCTTTGTTGTCATTGTTCAGTCCTGTCCAACTCTGTGACTCCATGGACCATACTGTCAATGTCAAATATAGTGGAGTCATTTGTTCTTCTTTCCTTTGTTCTTCCCTTCTCCAGTAGATTAAGACCTAGAGTCTGAGTAAGTGTCTGAGGCTGGATTTGAACTCAGGTCTTCCAAACTCTCGGTCTAGCACTGTATCCACTGAGCCACCTCCTAAGGAGAAAAAGATCTCTCCTTTTAATCTCATAACCTTTTGTACTCTTCTCTTATTTACCCGGTATATTTGTTTGTGTGTATTCATTTCTTTGTGTTCTAGTCTAATCACCCCTATTAAATCAAAAGCCCCTTGAGGAACTGGGCTGTCATATTATTTACCCACTTGTCTTCCCCAGAACCTATCATGATGCTCCCAGCCAATAGGAAGTATTAAAAAAAAAATTTAAGGGAATAAATGAACAAACTTTGTCCTTGCTCACTGTGTGACAAGAAGAATTTAACAATCTCTGGAAGAGAAAAGAGAAAGTTATCCTTCCTATGACAGCAAAAGTCATTGGAAAGAGGTCTAGTTTTGTAGGAAGGGCCTGGACTCAAAGCTTAGTTTTGTGGTGGTTTAGATAACCTCAAGGAGCCTTCTCAATTTGAAATCTGTCACCCTATAATTTTGTCTCTTCTAATTCCTAGTAGATATCACTGAAAATAAGTAACTAAAATAATATTATTAGCCTAAGTTAACCAGGATCTTAGAGGTAGAAAGGCATAGTAGATAGCATAAAGGAGTGGGAAGAAGAACTGAGTTCAAATCCCTCCTCATTTACTTATTATCATCTAAATCTTAAAATTCATTTTTGTAAGATTTTGAATTTCAAATTTTTCTCCCTCCCCCCCAAGCTGGTAAGCAATCAGATATAGTTTATAAATATATACATACGAACATGTTATACATATTTCCATAATAGCATCTAAATCTCAACTTCTCCATCTAGAAAACACAGACAGGGTGTCCCAAAAAGCTTAGTACAGCTTTTACATAGATTTAAAACACACTAAGACTTTTGGGACACCCCACATATTCCAAATTTTCCAATACTGAAGGTATAATCCATATTCTAGAAGACTGGACAAAAAGTTTGCTTACTCCTCTGAAATTTCAGATTGAATGTGCCATTAAGAGGTTCAAATGACTTGGCTATCACTACGGGTCTAGTTCTTCAACTTTGTTTTCTCTGGTCTAAATTCCTATTTCCTGCCCAGGGCAGAGAACTTAGTAACAGCTAAAAGAGGATGAATAAATGACAATGACCTCATGCTTGCTCAGATGATTCTTCCATGCTCCTTTGCTTGAAGTATACAAAACTACATAATTTTGAGTATACATGCATAGTCTTCTCTAGTCTATATGTAATACGCTTTCCCCATGTTTTTCTTTGAAGAGTTCATAGGACCATATATCTATTTTTTAAAGTTCAAATAAGATTTATTGAAAATAATGCTGTAGGGACAGCTGTGTGCCACAGTGGATAAAGCACTGGCCCTGGATTCAGGAGAACCTGAGTTCAAATCCAGCCTCAGACACTTGACACTTACTAGCTGTGTGACCCTGGGCAAGTCACTTAACCCTCATTGCCCCACCCAAAAGAAAAGAAAAGAAAAGAAAAGAAAAGAAAAGAAAAGAAAATTATGCTGTAAAGACAGACTGGGTTACCACTTGAAAATAATAATAATAATACCACAATAACAACTACTAAGATTTATTTAGCACTATGTGCCAGGCATTCTACTAAGTACATTATAAATATTAAATCATTTGTCCCCTCAAAACAGCCCGGGGAAGTTGATATTATTATTATCCCTATTTTACAAGTGAAAAAACTCAGGCAAACAGAGATCAGTGACTTGACCAATATCACACAGCTAGTGTGTCTGAGGGTGGATTTGAACAACCAAGTCCAATCCTTCCCTGCTAGGATATGTTACTTGTTACTGGTTAACAGACTGAAGTTAACAAATGAAGATTGTACGTAAATATCCTTCTTATTGCCATTTGCTTTCCTGAGTTTTCACCCAAATCTTAAAATAAAACCATTTAAAGCACAGTAGGCTTTTTTTTTTGGAGGAGTAGGAGGAGTCATCCACCAACTTATCTAGGCAAATTCGTTAATTTTACAAACGAGGTCCAGAGAAGTTGTAACTTTTCTAGGTTCACACAGATAACAGCAGCAGATCCAGGATCTGATCCCGAGTCTTCAGACTACAAAGTCAGTATTCTTGATTTTCATTTGTATATTCAAGAAGCATTCATAAGAGCTAACTTTGTACCTAACACTGTGATAGGCACTGAGTGCAAGGAGTCAGACATTTATTAAATGCCTTCTCTATGTAGAGCACTAAAGCCAGGTGTGGGAAGATAAAAATTTATTTATTTTTTTATTGTTTCTTAAAAATTTATTTTATTGATATCTTTTGTATTTACATTGCCTTAATTTCCCCCTGTATCTTCCCTTTTCCCTTCCAGAAGGCCAAGAAATTGTGTAATAAAAAAAAGAATGTGTAATAAAAAAAAGAATGATTTAGTGACTACCAAAACAAAAGAAAATTAGGAAGAAGGAAAAATATTTGGCAAAACCAATCATTGCCAATCATTGAAAACAAAATCTGACATTATCTGTAATGGTCCAACTCCTCTATCCTCCTCTCTACTCCCTCCCCCACCCACACACTCATTGTGAAGAGAGCACTGGGCCTAGAGTTAGGAAGAATGAAGTTCAAAGACAGCCTTAGCTTAGTGACCCTAAGCAAGTCACTTAACCACTGTCTGTCTCAGTTTCCTCATTTGTAAAATTGAGGGTTGTGAGGATAAAATGAGACAATATCTATAAAGTGCTTTGCAAACCTGAAAATGCTATATAACATTCAAGTTATTATAAATCAGAGTCCCTACCTTTAAGATTTCTGTTATGATTATTTACTCATTAATTCTTACACCTCTCCCAACATGCACACATTCTCTTCCCATATATGTGTGTGTGTGTATGTGTGTATTCATATGTGCACACACACACATATACACACACACACACACACACACACTGAGGAAATTAAGAAAGCTGCTTTCTCTTTAGAAATCCCTTTTTTCCCACAGACTCTGACCCCTCCTCCCACACCTGCACCATTTCACTCTTCCTTAGAAGCAACCAAGCTGCCAGTTAAGCATCCTTTGTTCTAGTCAGAACAGAAAAAAAGGGTTAAATTAAAGCAGCCTCCATCTATTTGTTGTCTCTGAAGGGAAGGGAAGGATGGCAGGAATGCTCCCTCCTCTCCCTCTCTCCAAGTGTTTCTCTAGTTTTTCCCCCTCTATAGCCCTGTTTCTTTCCTACCTCCTCTGAACTATCCTTCCTCAGTTCTTTGTGTCTCGCCTTTGTCCCCTTGCCTTTTGGGGGAGACGTCAGCAAAGAGCTAGGGATACAGCAGCCGCCTGCTACCTTCGAGCCTGGACCAAAGGACTATAAATCCCGAATGTAAACATCATCTTTCAGTTGCCAGCAGATCATGTCCTTCTCCCTGCAATTTTCTTAGCAGTGAGACCAGTCAGGAAGCCTCTCTGTTTAGTTTTTAAAGCAGTCCTTATTTTTTATTTACCTTTTCCCCCCTCCTAAACTGTAGTTTAAAAGAACAGCAGGAATTTGCTAAAGGAAGGGAGAAATTTTAGGAGCTCTACATTCTAATTAACTTTGTCGCTGATTAACTTTGTCATTGCTCTTTAATGAATGAAGGGGACACTCTCAAAGATGAATGAAGGTAGTTGAAGGTAATCATGGGTCAAAACGTACGTGCTTCAATGAATTTCTTCCCTTTCTTCTCCCTCCTCATCCCCAAACATTTTAGAACTAAATATCTAGAAAATTATACTAGCAAATATAGTTCGTTCCTGAAACACCTAAGGAACATAAGTACAAGTTACAGTAGTACAAACTGTGCTTATAATAATAGCCTAAATCTACAGAGCACTTCATGTACATTGGAGCATTCATTTCTTGTGGACAACCCTGTGAGTTAGGCAGGGCAGGTATTATTATTCCGATTTTACAGATGAGAAAACTGAATCTCAAAAAAGTTAAGTGACTTCCTGAAGGACACTCAATGAGTGGCAGTGAAGTTTTCTGGCTTATCTCTCCACTATGCCACAAGTGCATCTCTTAGATCCCCATGCTATGGCTAGGGAGTGATTAACCAGGAGGCTATCCTGAAAAGGGGTCTATGGGACCAAGTTGAAGGCTATAACAGACAGGAGGATGTTGGCAAAGTATTCCAAAGACAGGGAAGAGTTGGAGTAGGAGGTACAAAGGGGGAATGGGCAGCATGTAATGGGAGACTAGTAATTGTGTCAATCTGGAAGGACTGAAGATGTGGCAACCATCTTTGAGATTAGAAAGATGGAGAGTTGATGGAGAGGCTTGAACCATAGACTGAGAAATTCAAGTTGTGCCTGGTAAATATGAGAAAATCTTTGAAAGGAAATAATATTTGAAAAAGATGACCATGACATGTACAATAACATGTAAACATATAGTTAAATATATCTTGTAGCATATCAAGTATAGCTGTACGTATGCATGCATGTATGCATGCAAGTGTGCGTATGTGGATAGCTAGCTGGCATGGTAGCAGGTGCAGACCTGGAGTCCAGAAGACTCATCTTCCTGAGTTCAAACCTTGCCTCAGGCATTTCCTTGCTTTTTGACCTTGGACAAGTCACTTAACCCTGTTTGCTTCAGTTTTCTCATCTGTAAAATGAGCTGGAGAAGTAAATGACAAACCACCCAAGTACCTTTGCCAAGAAGGAGCAAGGAATAGAGATGGGAACACAGTTTAGAGGCTGTACATCATTTTGATGTATCTATATCTGTACACACATGTATACATATATACACACATAAATAATAATTTGGAGGAAGAAAAACTGGATGTGGGGACACCAGTGCGGAGGCTATCAGGATAATGCCAGACATAAGATGAAGAATGCCCTGTCTTGGGTGGTAGTTATGGATTTGTTGGGGGAAGGTTGAATCTGAAGGATATTGGGGAGGAGGAACTGACACACTTGGTGACAGACTGGATATGGGGAGGTGAATCAGAGCCATCAAGAGAAGAGAGAAGGTCCTGGGTATTTCAGGGGGTGGAGGGTAGAGTAAAGAAGCCCCATTAAGTATTGATGCCTTCTCCATGACAAAGAGTCCCTAGGTCCCCTTGGAAATTTTATTTTTGCTTGTTAACAGTCTTGGTAAAATTCCCTCTCACCTCCTCTACACCCTTCCCCTTTCAGATTCCTATCCTATCTCCTCCCTTTATACCTATACCCAAGTTAAGACAATGCCAGGATTTCTGCTAAGTCTGCAATGACCTTGTTAAGGCTGATTTGTCTGAGTGGGTTTGGGACAAATCTTGCAAAGTAAAGCAGAGTTTAGCATCTAGTAAATGAATGCATAGCTATCACCATTTCTCAGTGGATTTTGGGATAATCCAATAAATACTACTCAAAGGTTGGGGTCAGAGTGAGATGGATACTCCCAGCTAACAGACTGTAAACATTCATACAATGAAACTGGGGGAAGCAAATGAAGCTCTAATGGTATTCATCTGTTATAGCTATACTCCTTCTCTCATCTAATGCCTGCATTCTGCAGCACTGAAGTTCAAGACAACTTTTCAGATTTATGAGCAATAAGGAGCAAATGGAGAAGATCATTCATGAAAACAGGAGGATTTTCCAATTAGCAACAACATTCATCTTAACACACCCTCCTCTGAATCCCTGAGGCAGAGTTTTCCAGAAATGTTAGAGTCAATATACAAATGTAATTATTGATTTTACCTTTTATGGTAATACACTATAAGATAGAATCATAGAATTTTAGAATGTTAGGGCTAGAAAGGTTCTCAGGGAATATCAATCAATTCCAGTACTCTAACCACCTTATTTTATAGATATCAACACTGTGTTTTACACAGGTGAAGAGACTTGTCCAAGGTCACACAGCTAGTTAGTGACAGCACACCTTTTATGGAACCAGGCAACAAAACCCCATTTCCTCCCTGTGGAACAACTGGTCTTTGGTCAGCATCTAAGCAGTTCCATCCCTGTTAATTTATGCTCCCAGGAAGTTCTTTGCAACAGCCAGCCCAAAAAGGGCTCATAATTAGAGAACAAGGAGTACCTCTATCACAGGTAAGAAAGTCACCAGTTCAGAATAGGTCAAGAGAGGGGTGTGTGTGGAAGAGTGGGGAGGAGGTTCCCTAGAGAAGAGGCCTGAAGGCAGAGTCATAGCAGGTGCTGCTGTTTTTTAATGTTATTCTGATTAATTATTCTGATCTGTTAATCTTAAATAATCCATCATTATATCAAGTGATATCATATAATTAAGCATTTAGCACAGTGTCTGGGACATAATAAGTACTATGTAAATGTTAGTTATTATTATTATTATTATCATGCTTCAGGTAGATAGTTGCAGGAAATAAACACAAAACATAAATCTTAATTTCCAGGTAAGTGATCTGGCTCTGATCTTGAAGTCATTCATACAACTTCAATGTTAGAATATGCTTTGTATTTCATTATAAAAAAATCCAATTAGGCAAACCACACTTTGGATGAGAAGATAGTTTTATTTCTCTGGGTAGCTTAGAAAACCATGGCATATGCAGGCTGGGTATCCAGACAGCTGGGCTTTAGGTACAAATGGTTGTTTTTACATTTTTGTATTTTAGGCACAAGGGCTTTTGGAAAGATGGAAACCTGAATGCCAAACTAACAGAAGTTTGAATTAAAGCCCCATCCCCCAAACTCATTTCTCCAGGAAACACATGGCTAGCATCTATATAGGCCAAGGGGAATGACCATTTAAGACAATGTCTTAGATGGTTCTAGCCCCAGACTCTGCTACTGAGAAAAAGGAAGGTGGTTCGACCTGAATTCCCCTGATTGGCTGTTGGCATGGATCAGACTCACTGGGCATTTTGTTCACCCCCTCCTCTTAGTTGTGCTCGTAGAGCCAGTACCCAGGAGTCATTGTTCAGTGGAAATCATCCACTGCTGACATGTCCCTGTCATGGCAATGATACCGCCATCAACCGGGGACATTAAACAGAGCTGAAAGTCACGTGCAGCTGTGTATGCTGCTGTCAAAGCTGGTGGTTAATCAGTGGCACAGAGACAGCAAAGGAATGGTCAAGTTAGACTTTGGAACTAGGTCATTGCAAATAGCCATGCATTTAGTTAAAAGAAACTATTGGGCACCCTATGTAGTCCGGAGGAACAGCAGCAATGGAGGAGTGGTAGTGGGAAGGAAAGAAAACAAATGAAATGACTCAATCTTCCTTCCTAAGTCTGATTCTCAACAAATAAACTGGACAGTTGTCCTTTTTAAAACAGGTTTAAAAAAACAACCTTTTGTAGACCTTAAGGGAACACACACACACACACACACACACACACACAGAGCTAGATGGCGAAATGGATAGAACTCTGGGCCTGGAGCCAGGAAGACCTGAGTTTAAATTTAGCCTCAGACACTTAATAGCTGTGTGACCCTGTGCAAGTTATTTAATCCTGTTTGCCTCAGTTTACTCATCTGTAAAATGAGTTGCAGAAGGAAATAGTAAACCACTCTAGTATCTCTGCCAAGAAAACCTCGGAAAATAATAATTGTATTCCTGGCTATTCTTCCCACAAGACACTCCACCTCCCAACTATTTGCATTTTCACTGACTGTCCCTCATGCTTGGACCTCTCGCCATCCTCATTTCTACCTCCTTCAAACCTCAGCTAAATTGCCACCTTCTGAAAGAAGCCTTTCCCGATCCTTTTTAATGCTAGTGCCTTTCCTCTGTTGATTATTTCTGATGTATACTCTATTTTTGTACATTGTTATTTGTATATTGTCTCCACATTAGACTCTGAGCTCCTTGAGAACAAGCAATGTCTTTTGCCTTTCTTTGCATTCCCAATGCTCAGCAAAGTACCTGGCACATAGTAGGCACTTAATAAATGTTTATTGACTAACACATAAGTGGTCTTAAAGTTTGTAGAGCACCTTACTTACTTTAACCCTTGACAGATGTCACATCAGTCCTATAATAGGTACCTTGGGATTTATTATCTCCATTTCTCAGATAAGGAAATTGAGGCTGAAGGAAGTTAAGTGATTTTTCTATGGTCACACAGCTAATAGGAAGAACTTGAACTCAGACTTTCCCTGCTTCCTAAGCTAGTGGTCTATCCATTACACTTCATTGTGTAAAATTCAATATTAGCTTGTGTTGTGCATAGTCTAAGTGATGCAGATGTTCAAAGGAGGAGATGAATGAGGGCTGAGGTGTTTAGACAGCTTACTAGACAAGGTAGACTGAGAGCAGTGGATAGGGACTCTAGGCAGAGAAACTATGTAAGCAAAATCATGAAAGAGGGAAAATGGAAAGTATGTAAATACAGTATGACTGGAAATGGTACTTTGAGTAGTGGAAAAATGGGAGCTCAGTTTGGGTCCATATTAGAGAACCCTAAGAGGTAGAAGTTTGGACTTTGTTCTAGTCAAATAAGGAGCATTTGAACATTTTTGAGGAAATAGATATTGTTGGATAAGTGAACAAAATCAGTCCAACAAGTCCACGTGCTTATGCCAGTAAGTAGCATGACATAGTAGATCAAAGACCAGGAGTCAGGAAGACCTGGCTTCAGATCCTGCCGCTCAATTTACTGCCATATGGTCCCAGGGCACATCATTTAACCTTTCAGGGTTCTAAGCAACATTCCATGATGTGTTCTAGTTTTTATGACTCTGATACAAAATGTAAATTATTGACAAAAACAAAGTTTCTGTAAAAAGATTTATGGCATGTAGGTGACCATAGATGACTTGATTCCACTGATAGAGGAATTGGCTAGGAGTGATCTCGGTTTTGGGGCCAGTCGAAAGTGGTGGCAGTTTGGACATTGGACTTATTGTTGGGTCATTTTTAGTTGTGTCTGACTCTCTGTAACCCCATTTGAGGTTTTCTTGGCAAAGATACTGGAGTGATTTGCCATTTCCATCTCCAGCTCATTTTACAGATGAGAAAACCAAGGCAAACAGGGTAAAATGCCTTGCCCAAACTGACACAGTTAAACCAGATTTGAATTCATGAAGATAAGTCTTTCTGATTCCAAATCCAGTGCTCTATCCACTGCACCACCCTGCTGCCTGACATTGAACTACCTTTTTCAACTTTGAAAGATGAGAATATCCATAGCCCTGGCAGGATATGTTGGGCAGGACATATCAGGCTACAGATGGGAAACTCTGTCTTTCTGATCTTTATATGGTTTTCCAAGTTATATAATGGTATTCACACATAAGAACCAATCATATTTAAGGTAAATGTTAATTTTTTTTACAGAGATAACACATATGGCTCTCCAAAAGATGTTTTCAGCATACATGCTTAAAATACATTGCCTATATCAAAACATTTTACATGCCATCGTGATAAGAGGCATTCATTGGAAATAGTTAGACAAGGTTAGAAAACACATATCTATGGCACATAAGACAAAAAATTTACAGACAAGTTGCCCATAAGCATTAATGGAGGGAGTTCCCAGCCAGGAATTCCCAACTTCAATGAAATCAGAGGTCCCTAGAGTCCCTGAATAAAAAATGTGAAGGGATTAAGGACATGAAGGAGACATCAAAGACCTCTAGGATTATATGAATGCATTGTTTTATACAGATACTGATAGCAGTATGTACTTAGGTTGTACTGAGTGGGAAGAGATTGAGGGTTGCCTTTGTCTCTCTCTGTTCTTGACATTGGCCAGATCTTGGGCTTAAAATATCACTTTAGTGGACAGACTTATGTTACTTTGAGTTTATAAACTCTCACACCAAATAAAAACAATTCAAGATTCTGGTGGAAAAGACTTTCCAAGCATTGCTCATCACCTCAGTCAGTCAGCAGTATTTATTGTGCATATAACCTTCTACTGGGCCCTGTGGGGAGATTGAGAGAAAAGAAGAAACTTGCTCTCTGCCCTCTAAAAGCTTACCATCTTACAAAGGTCCCATTACTAAGGATTGTGGTAAAAGCTGCTTTGTATCTGGGATGGACTAAAATTAACAAGTAGGGTGGGGTGCTGTTTGAGGACTGGGAGACTGGGTTTTACCTTTGTATAATCATTGACCTTTCTTTACTCAGTCAGGTAATAGTCTGATGCTTTCCTTCTCAAAATTCCCCCTCTCTGCCCCCAGGGGATCAGGACTTGATATTAGTCATATTTCCCAATTTCATGTGAAATTGGTCTGAGGCTGAGAATCACTTTTAGTGCAGCTGGTGTTGCAGTTTGGTTTATAGCCCTCACTTTGCGCCTCTCCAGCTTGGGTAGACCTCGGAGATTATTGTACATTTTAGTTCAGTTTCATCATTCCTATATATTGCGGTTCCAGGGAATATTGCTTTTTTAAGCCCACAAACTTTTATTACTCTATCCAAAGATGAGGATAAAGTTTTGAAATTTATCACCTAACCTGCTGCCATGAAGTATAGCCACATCTACAAGCATTCAGGGGAACATATCAAAATGTATGTATATTACTAATCAGTCAATCATTTCTGTGTCTATACAAGCAAATTGAATGTGGAGGAAACAGAAGGTTCTGCTTAGGTGAACATTACAAGATCATTCTTAAACAAAGAAAACATTTTGGAGACACTGTGCACAGCCTTGTGTTTTATATATAAAACTACTATATGAATGTCTCTTTAAAAAATGTGCTCTCATTCCAAGTAATGGGTAGAAATGTTTTTATAATTTGAAAACAACAACACCACTTTATAGATGTTGTTAAGACATTTTCATATAGAATGATGATGACAATGAAAACCTTGATGGCAGGCATATGGTTGATTTCTTATGCCACCTTACAAAATGACCTGGCATAAAAGTAACCTGTCAATTGCTTTGTTTGAAAAGACTTGCTTTGGTTTGAGTATGATTATGCTTGTGTTAACAAAGACAGATGTGTTTCAGTGACACCCTCAGAAATCAGAAATTTCACTGTCAAAGGCAGAAATCACAGTAAGAAAATATTATAGTTTAAAAAAAAAAGATCTGAACTTAACCTTAAGAGACCTGAGTTCAAATCTCAGGGTAGGAGCTACATATTAATAGCAGCTGACATTTACAAAACACTTATTTTTTTAAAAAGTATTATACATATGTGTTCTCCCTTCTATCTCACAATAACCTTGTGAAGTAGGCACTATAGACATAATCCCCATTTTGCAGATGAGGAACCTGAAAGTGAGAAAAATAAACAATTTGACTTCATATCCCATACACCATTTGCTACATCATGTTGCCAATGTGGCTATCATCTGACTAGGCTGTGGCTTTCCTGACTATCTGGTCAGAAAACTTAGGACTTCATTCAGGGTTACAAAGATCTGTACCATAAGAGTGGACAGTGCAGAAGTCTCATGGAATACCATTGATTCAGGACTTAGAAACAGACTGGGATAAAATCAATCATTTGCTACTATCCTCCAGGTCCAGTTAAGGGAGCAATTTGTGCCATAATTATCTCTTAGAGATGAATAGGAAAGAAAAAGCAGAAAGAGAAGCAGATTGAGGAAAGAGTATAGGCAGGAATAGATATTAGAGGGAAGAGAGGGTGAAGAACAGGAGATATCAAGATAAAGCAGCTCCCTGCCTTCTCCTGCATCTCGGTCCCAGGCATAGAACAGTGTCAAAACTGTCTTACCGCAAAGATAGAGGTTCCATTTAAAAATGTTTTGTGGAATTTATATGAAAATATCAGTCACTTCCCTTTAACCTACTCTTATCTTCATTGAATGTTTCCTTATAACACCAAAACTGTGACACAACAACTATTTCTGATAGTATATACCCCACTCCACATCCTTAGCTCATTCCTGTACTGAAAAAAAAAAGGAAATCTTGATTCCTAACTGTTCTCCAGGATGGAGAAATTTCAAAACTTGCACTCTCTCCACTCTCACAAACTCCTCTCTTCTAAAGCTTTCAGACCACCAAGCCTCCACCAGTTATAATATGAATGCATTTTTCACAGTAATTTCATTAGAAAGACCCATACCAAGTAGACTCTTCTCTCTCTGTGTGTCTTTCTCTGTCTCTCTGTCTCTCTCTCTGTCTCTCTCTCTCCTTTTCAATAACTTTCTGTAGTTTTCCCATTTGGAATGTAAACTCGTCAAGGGCAAAAAAATAATCTTGTTTATTTGCTTTTGTATTGTCCAACACTTAGCACAGGGCCTAGAGCACAAGAAGTCCTTGATAAAAGCAATCTGTCTCTCTCTGTCTCTCTGTCTCTGTCTCTGTCTCTGTCTCTCTCTCTCATATCTATATTTTATGTAGTTGATATATCATTGTGGTTTTTTGCTCATATGTCCAAGTAAAGTCTCAGGTGGGAAGCTATTGCCTGAGTCGCACGCGCTCTCCTTCAGGACCAAACGTTTGGGAGAAGAAAATATCATTACCAAAACCTCATCAAGAGCAACACAAATACCTCAGAAAAAACCCCTAGCAAATGGGGAGTGAAATGATGTGGAGAAACCAATGAGGAATAACGATGTTTTTTTAAATTAAAAACTGAAATATATACCTGCTGAAAGGGGTAAAATTAAACAAACACTGTGCTATGGAGTGCAATAAAAGAAAATATTTCACAAAGAAAAATGTCCAAGAAAAATCAAAGTGTTCCCCTTGAAATTGATAGAAAACCCTTTTCTTCATTTCTTCCCAATCCCTCAGAAACTTCATCCTTTCATTAGAAGTCAGCCATGTGCAGGGATTATTGATAGCTGCAATATTTCAACCTGTATTTTTTAATCAGTCACTGAAATGCATGTAAGGCTCATGAAGCCCAAGACTATGGTTTTATAAGAAATGTTCTTAGTTGTTGAGAGCAGACAGCCTCCAAATTAGGCCCCTGCCTACACCAACAATACCAGGGAGTGAATTAGAAAGAATAAGCTAAAATGGGCTAGGGTTTTCCAACCCTGAGAGTCTTCACGGACAACAACTAATGGAAAGATGGGGAAACTAATTTAAGGGGCTAAAATTCTAGCTGGTCTATCTAAAATATCTAATGAGTGGTCTCCAATAAATTATAAGCTTTAGCAAGAGTTAGACTTTTAAGCATTTAGTAAGGAGAATAAGAATTTGGTGAAGAGAGAGAGAAAAGCCTAGATTCATCTATCTATCAAAGGGAGAGCACATTTCTAGCTCCACTCTCCACCAGCGTCCTGATGAAAGAGAGTGAGAGAGCCAGCCTTGCCCCCTCTTCCTCTCACAAGCAAATGTCACTTCCTGACACCATAGAAAAGCTGCATGGCCTTGCCCTCAGAGGTCTTCTCATGGCGGAGCTTTCCTACAGTAAGTCTCCAGCAGGTGGAATCATTACAATTGTTATACTAAGTAGTTGTTTCAGGTACGAAAATCTGCTGATGAGAACAAAGAGGATGTCCATAAGCCTAAAGAGTGCAGACTAGCTACTTCTTACTTTCATTTTGCTTCTGTCAAAGAGATTGATTCTGTATCAGGCTGTGGAGAACAGGCTTCATCACATGATTGGGAGGCAGCAAAGTGCTTTAGAATGAAGGATGGGTTTCTATACACAGGACCTGCCTTTGGTGTTGCCTTAGATAATCACTGCACTACACCTGGGGCCATCTCTGGTCATCCTAATGTATATCTTGCCACTAGACCCAGATGGCTCTGGAGGAGAGAGTGAGGCTGGTGACTTTGCACAGCCCTTCTCACTTAAATCCAATTCACTGCAAGTTATGACATCACTTCCTGATGTCATGGTCCCCTTTGAGAATGAAGGACAGGAGGGTGGAGTCAAGATGGCCAGGAAAAGGCAGTGACCTCCCAGAGCTCTCCCCATGATCCCTCTAAATACCTTCAAATAATGCCATAAGACAATTCCTGGAGCAAGAGAACCAACAAAATGATAGGGTGAGGTCATTCTCCAGCCAAAGATAGTTTAGAAGGTTGGCAGGAAATGTCAGTTGTATTGTGGTGAGAGTGGAGCTCAGACCCAGGCCACACCAGCAGAGATCCAGCCCCAGGCAGGCTATGCCAGAGAAACAGGCCTCTGGAACTTTGGAATCAGCTGCAGCAGTGCCTACTTCTGAAACTCAGCTCATGGACCAATTAGGGGGTCCAGTGGTTGGCTGGGGGGAGATTGCATGGGTCTTTTCTGGCACTGACGTGGAACTTCGTTGTGTTTCCCATGCTTGGAATCAGGAAGCAGTCTTGAGTGGTAGCCCAGGTGGGATAGGGGCACAAGCACACCTGAGGTTGCAACCACAGTGAAACAGAATTCTGTTCCCCTTTTAAAGAGCAAGCAGGAGAATGAAAAACAAACAACAACATAAGATACTTATGACCTGTGTGACCCTGAGTGACCAAATTCACCTCTGGATTAATTTATTCATCTATAAAATGAGAGGATTGACTTAGATAATATCTAAGCTCCCTCTTAGCTCTAAATCTATGTGTATGAGGTTTTTACATAGCCAATCATGTGTGGCAGAATAAAAGAATACATTTTTTTTTAACTTGGAGAAGCAGTAAAGAATAATAGGAATATCGCTGGATAGAGAATTGAGAGGCCTGGAATTGGAGTCATAAGGTATGGGTCCAAATACCAGCTCTGCTATTCACTACTTGTGACCTTAGACTAGTCATTCATCTCTTCGGGGAGGGAGGGAAGAACTTCAGACTTCTCATCTGTATAATAACATACCTGAGTATGGCAACTCCCAAGTGCCACTGAACCAGATTAAAATGTAACTGAGAAATATTCAACAACAAAATAAATATAAAAATACAATGGAACATAGATAATGTGAATATGTGGTTTCCTAAGTCAGTATAAGAAGTTTACAGAGATTCTTATGTACAGATAGTAGCACCCTATTTTTATCTGAATATGACACCACTGGGCTTGATGATTTCCTAAATTTCCTTCTAGCTGTAAGTGATCTAATTCTAATCCTGGTTCTGCCATTATTTATTGTATGACCTTGGTAAATCACCTCACTTCTCTGAATCTGTTTCATCTTGAAATTGATGGATCTCAACTTCAATTCAAGAAAGTTGTTTTTTTTTTTTTTTTTAAGTGAGGCAATTGGGGTTAAGTGACTTGCCCAGGGTCACACAGCTAGTAAGTGTTAAGTGTCTGAGGCCGGATTTGAACTCAGGTACTCCTGACTCCAGGGCTGGTGCTCTAACCACTGCGCCACCTAGCTGCCCCAAAAGTTTTATTTAAAATTTATTTATTTTAACATCCATTTTTTTAAAATGAATTTCAAATTATTTCCCTCCATCTTACCCCTCCCTATCCATCAAAAATTTAAGAAATAAGATATCAATTATACATGTGAAGTCATGCAAAATATATTTCCATATTAGCTATATTTTTAAAAAATTAAAAGTAATAAATATAAAGAAAATTTAAAAATAGTATGCTTTGATAAGCATTCAGAGTTCACCAGTTCAGCATCTGAAGGCAGATAGCATTTTTTCATCATGGATTCTTTGGAATTAACTTGGATCATTGTCTTGATCAGAGTTGCTAAGTCTTTCCCAGTTCATCATCTTTGCAATATTGTTGCTATTACTGTGTAGAGTGTTCTGGTTCTGCTCACTTCACTTTGCATCAGTTTATGTGTCTTCCCAGTTTTTTCTGAAACCATTCTTCTCATCATTTTTGTTAACACAATGGTGTTTCATCATAATCACATGACATAACTTCATCAGCCATTCCCCAACTGATGAACGTGTTCTTATTTTTTAATTCTTTGTCATCACAAAGAGCTGTTATAAATATTTTGTACATATAGGTCTTTTGCCTTTTAAAAAAATATCTGTGGGATACAGACTTAGTAGTATTATTGCTGGATCAAAGGCTATACACAGTTTTATAGCTGTTTGGGCATAGTTCCAAATTGTTTTCCAGAATGATTGAACCAGTCCACAACTCCATCAACAATGCATTGGTAGGCTTTTCTTTCCACTTCCCCTCTGGTATTTATCATTTTCCTTTTCTGTTGTATTATTCAATCTGATAAGTATGAGGTGGTACCTCAGAATTGTTTTAATTTAAATTTCTCTAATCAGTAGTGATTTAGAGCATTTTTATGTGACAATTCAACAAACATTGATTAAGTATTTACCATATGAAAGGCACTGTGCAAAGACTTCAACCCAATAGTCAGGATTACTTTCTAATTAGAGATCATTTTTCTGTAATGATCTATAAAGCCCTTTCCACCTCTAAGATTCTGGATCTATTGATGGTCTCAATGAAGAAAACCACATTTCTTTAGATCTAGATGTATTTTTTAAAATATAAAATTCTCCTATTTATGTAAGATCCTTTAGATTAAGAAATTTTCTATACTACCAGCTGTTTTTTTTTTTCTTTCCCCTTTCATACCCCATACTTTCTGGACCCTGAATCTCTGCTTGATCCATTCTTTAAAATTTCATTAACCTCCTCTTTTCCTCATCCATTCAAGTCTTATCACTATTTCAAGGACAGATTCAAATCTTCCATAAGGCCTTCCTTGAACACTCCATTCTGAATAAGTCAATAAGAAAGAAAGAAAGAAAGAAAGAAAGAAAGAAAGAAAGAAAGAAAGAAAGAAAGAAAGAAAGAAAGAAAGAAAGAAAGAAAGGGAGGGAGGGAGGAAGAAAGAAAGAAAGTGATTATTTCTAGTTTAATTGTTTCTAATTTCACCAATTTTTTTTCTTATTAAATACCTACTATATGTAAAGCACTGTGTATCACTGGAGTTGGGAAAACAAAATGCAAAAATATTTCTACCTAGAAAAATTTTAATTGTCCTGGTTAGGAGTGGGGGAAGGGGAAGGGTAGTTACAAACAAGTAAGGAAATAAGTATATGAATAAGTTGTGATCTATGAATCTGATAGAGTACAATTATATGGAAAGAAATCAGGAAATAGATGATAAAAAACATGAACTAAAGCAGAGTAAAGTGAGAAGAATCAGAAGAACAACTTATATTGCAGTATCAATGTTATAAAAAAGAATATTTTTGAAGAGTTTACTACATTGATGAAGAACAAAATGAGTGAAACCAAGGAAACAATCTATGCAATAACAACATTGTAAAAACAAACAACTTAAATATTAAAGATCAATATAATGACCATTTATCATTCCAAAGGACTGACAATGAATATAAACATATATATGTACATCTATATATTTATACTTATGTATATTAATCACAATTTACTTTTTCCCACCTTTCAACTCCACCCATTGGAATGGTGAAGGGTTTCCTGGTTGTGAAAGTGGGAAGGAAATAAAATGGATTTCTGTTGATTTTCTTTCTTTCTTTTTCTTTCTTTCTTTTTTTCTTTTTGGTAGGGTAATGAGAGTTAAGTGACTTGCCCAGGGTCACACAGCTAATAACTATCAAGTGTCTGAGGCCTGATTTGAACTCAGGTCCTCCTGAATCCAGGGCCAGTGCTTTATCCACTGCAACACCTAGCTGCCCCTGATTTTCTCTTTTAATGGGAGGATGGTGCTACAGATGTGAAACATTTCGCATACTTTCAAATGAGATCACTGTATTATTAATCTTATTTATTATTAGTTTTACTTTAAGTTAATTGATTTACTTTGCTCTAGAAGACCTCTCAAAAATTAGGCATAATCTATAAATGTTTGCAATAAAATCAAAATACATTTATAAAACATTTTATAAAAAAGAAAAATTTTTGTTCAGTCATTTCAGTTGTGTCCAACTATTCACAACCCCTGTTTTGGAGGGGAGGGGTTCTTGACAAAGATACTGGAGTTGTTTGTCATTTTTTCCAGTTTGTTTTAGAGACAATGGAACTGAGGGAAGCAATGTTAAGTGGGTCACACAACTAGTAATTGCCTAAAGCCAGATTTGAATTCAGCAAGAGGGGTCTTACTGATTCCAAGTCAGGCACTCCATCCACTGTACTACCTAGCTGCCCCTTAGGTCCCCATCAAAAAAAAAAAAAAAGAATGAAAGAAAGAAAAAAAGTGAGAATTAAAGTGAGGAAGGAAGGAGGAAGGGAGGGAAGCAGGAAGAAGTATGTATAATTTGACAGGGAAGCAAGCACTCAGAACTAAGGAGATTGTGAAAGAATTTCTATAGGACAGTGTTACATGGACTGAGCTATCTATTAAAAATGTTGGAGATTCTATGATGCGTAAGCAGGGAGGAAGTAGCATACTCCAGGAATCGGAGATAGCCCTGAGAAAATGAATGGACTTGGGAGATGGAATGCTAAGTTTGAAGTATAAGAAACAGGGCATGTTTAAGTAAAACAGAAGAAGTGAAGAAGAGAAACTTAATAGGCCAGAAAAGGGATACAAGATCCAGCTTTTGCTAGAGTTATTGTCTAGCTGGGATTTTTTATGGGTGTGTGTCTTCTTCCCCCTAAATCATCCAACAAACATTTATTAAGGACCTACTCTGTTTTGTTAAAGGACTGAGATAAAATTTTGTTTTATTTCTAACACAATGTTGTGTACCTAGTGGTAGCTTGGTAAATACTGGTTGACTAATGATTGACAGCAGATACTTGGATCATTTTGGCAGTGAGGACTCAATCATTTCAGAAGAGAGCCTAATTCTGAGCAGATTTCAAAGGTGATTCTAGATCCCAGAAAATGCCCTGGTGGCCCCAAATCACCTATATGGATTATAGGCCGCTACATAGAGAAATTGACTATGAATAATAATTAGCTAGATTAACATTGACTTATTAGACTTCTTTCTTTTTCCTGAATTTTGATTGTGAATTAGCTGCAGTAAATTTACCTTGCTATCTGGCTTCTATATGGACCCTCCTTGAAAAAGAACTCTTTCCAAGTGATTTTTAAATCTGGTCAAGTCAGAGGGAAATGACCATCTGCCATATCTGGGCTAAGTTCTTGTTCCTTGCAGTGTTGGGAGTAAATGAGCCCTCGGGTGAGACTTATGGTTGCCAAGGGGAGGGTGAGAGGAAGTGCTGGAAGGTGATTTGGGGGCAGGGAATTATTTGTCTGGGTGATATTAAACAGGGTTTTTAAAAGACAGAAGGAGAGCTCAACAAAGCCTTTGCCACCTCAGACTTTTTCATCCTCCTATGACAGGTTTACATAAAAGAATAATGAAACCTATGCAAATGTTTATTGACGTCTGAAGACCAATTAGCCACATTCATCTCCACCCCTTGACAAGTATGGCATGTTGATCCTAGCACTCAGGCCTTTTGTGCTAGAAAATGGGGGGAAGGGAAGAAAGATCTGGAAAGGATATGGCCCAAAGTCCAGGCTAGAATTCAGTCGCGGCTTTTATTTTTAGTAAAGGTGGCTTTTGTCAACAAGCAGGAATGGATAAAAGTGCTGCATCTCCTCCTGTGAAAAATCTGTCTTTGTCATCTTGGTCAAGCTCATCTTATTTCATAGAGCTAATTGAGAAGCTCTTGAATGAAGATAACCTATTTCTTGACAATTCATTCATTTGTAGGGGAACCAATCAGGGGAGCTTCCTGATCATTTTGATGAGATTACAAGGTAATGAGCTATTGCTGGGGACTTTGATGGTATATTTCATATGAGGATGGATTAATTGACCAGAATGGGATAGTGATGGGTGAGATACATCTGATAGAATGGGCGTTAAAAGACTTTGCAAAGTGATTCCTTTCCTTCTTTCCCTCAATGCTTTACACATAACATATGCCGAGGCCTAGGTCAATGGGCCTTGCTTAGGGGATCCCTGGTTATTCTAAAAGGTCTTTACAATAATACTGATGAGAACTAGGCACTTATGCCTGGGAAAAAGATTTCTTTGATCCAACTGAAGCACTAGTCTATATGGAGGAAAAATGTGTGCTATGTCCAGGCTTTGTGAACTCAGGAAGCAGAGCTGCATGTTCTAAATAATAGCAACTTTATTTGTAAAGCATCTTTTATCTTATTAGACCATAACATGCTTTACAAACTCAATAAAAGACTGTAATATATTTTTATAAACATTGGTTAAAATGCTGACATTTAATATATCTTATATCATAAAATATATTAGTTTCTTTTTAAAAAAGCCCTTGAACAGTAATTTTGTTAGTACTTACATTAGAGGTTGTCACTTACACTTCATAAAACATGTCAATCTGCTTCCAGACATACCTTCTCCCCCCCCCCCCAGTTTTCCCTTGATAGGAGGAAGACTTCTCTGGGAAGCTGTATCTATACCATCTTTGTCCTCTGCCCTCACTTTTTCCTGGTCAGATTTGTGGAAGAGAGAGAGAGAGAGAGAGAGAGAGAGAGAGAGAGAGAGAGAGAGAGAGAGAGAGAGAGAGAGAGAGAGAGAGAGACAATCACCTTTGGCAGTGAAGAGCAGTATTTGAGCTTGGTTTAATGTTAATGGGCTGAAAATGCGTGTGATGTTAATTTAGTCACTTGTGAGAAAGCATCTGGAGTTTAATGTAGCAACATATCCTATGCAAAAATGTAATCATAACTCCTGCAAGGCTCAGTGCTCTGGATGAGCCTCAAATTGTCAGGCATCTCCATGAGGACGGTTAAACCCAAGCTGATAAAAGGGTGGTTTGTGGACTAGATGACCCCATGCTCTCAATCTGTCCCCATTTGTCCATGGTAGAAAACTCCTTTTAAAAGACTTCCTCTGAGTAGAGGGATTTAAGAAGTCCTTCATTCCTCTAACTCTGGGCTCAATGATAAGAGGGATGCCCCAAATTTGCTTTTTTCCCTACTTTTTTTCATAAATTCACACATATAAAATAAATAGATAGATAGATAGATAGATAGATAGATAGATAGATAGATAGATAGATAGATAGATAGATAGATAGATAAATGAATGAATGAATGAATCAATCAATCAATCCACAGGTATTACATGGCAGAGTATATAGAGAGCCAATCTGTAAGTCAAGAAGATCTGTATTCAAGTGCTGTGTCTGACATTGGCTGTCTTACCTTGGGCAAGTCATTTAACCTACCAGTGCTCTAGTTAATGGTCTAAGACTCTAAGTCACAGAGGAGGTGAGGACCTGCATTGGTAAAGGGTGTTTCCTTTCCTGTGAGTGCTATATACCAATGAAATCACTGTCCCTACCTATATCACTTGTACTTAACACACATATTTGTGCATAGAATCATAAAATGCTAGATTTTAAAGCTAGCTTTATTGTTGTTGAGTCATTTTGGTTATGTTCAACTCTTCGTGACCCCATTTGGATCTTTCTTGGCAAATATACTGGAGTAGTTTGCCATTTCCTTCTCTAGCTCATTTTACAGATGAGAAAACTGAGGTAAGTAGGATTAAATGACTTACTTAAGTAAGATTTGTGACTTACTTAAGTGAAATTTGAACTCAGGTCTTCCTGACTTCAGGCCCAGAACTCTACACACTGCATCACTTAGCTGCCAGAAGAGAGCTTAGAGCTAGTGTTAATGCAGTCTGTGGGATCAGGCCTCCTCTCTAAAAGAAGAATGGGGTTAGCCCCCATATACAAGCAATCAGAGAATACTATTTTGCTAAGCCAATTAGGCTTAGGTAACTAGATGTGGGTAGTGAATAGAGCACTGGGCCTGAGTTCTGAGTTCAAATTCAGTTGTGTAACCCTGGGCAAGTTATTTCACTCCATCTGTAAAACATGTATAATAATAGTGCCTGTCTCAAAGGGTTGTTATGAGGATCAAATGAATTAGTAAAATTGTAAAATGCTTTTAAGATCTTAAAGAACTATATGAATATTAACTTTTATTATTGTTATTTTTATTACCATTTCCAAAGATAATGATAGCTCCTGTTTTTGAATTTATAAAGTGTACAAAATAGTTTCCTTATAATAATCCTCTGAGGGAGCTATTAGAAGTATTACTATCCCCATTTTGTGCATGAGGAAACTGACAGTCAGGGAGAGGTGAATTGATTTGTCCTGAATCCATGTCTAGCTCTTTTCCTCCTGCAGCTTGAAGTCTTTCAAAGAAAGTAATAGCTCACATTTGTATAGGTTTTAGCATTTACTGGTCACTTTGCAAAGTTTGCTCACTTGAACATCACAAAAACCCTGTGAGTCTTAGATTTCACCCAAAGGGGAAAATTCCCTAACATCTCTACTATAGAAAGTTGCAGATGGGGATATGATGAACCTGGTAGCTCCTCTCATGTCACCTTCTTCTCAGAATATTGTTCTTCCTTCAAAAACCTGAAAAGGGGCTGGCAGATGAAGCCATCTCCTCTCTCGAAGCCAGAGGTATCCAAAGGGTCCTTGGTGAGCCTGTTGAGATCAACGCTCTCCTCTCTCTTGTTCTCATCATTTCCATCACATCCCTCACAAATGCTGAGAAAATTGATCTCCACCAATGAGGTGAGAATTCCATACTAATGGGGTTTGGGACTCATTACATTCTGAAGTACACATGCATCAAATGTCTCTCACCTTTTTCCCTCTACAATTTGCCTGCCATTACATAGCTGGTTCAGTGTGGGGGTGCACAGAGCTGGAAAAGCCACCATTGACCTTCTGGTGTTTAAGAGTTGAGCCTTTCGGGGCAGCTAGGTGGCACAGTGGATAGAGTACCAGCCCTGGATTCAGGAGGACCTGAGTTCAAATCCAGCCTCAGACACTTGACACTTACTAGCTGTGTGACCCTGGGAAAGTCACTTAACCCCAATTGCCTCACCAAAAAAAAAAAAAAAAAAGAGTTGAGCCTTTCTACCTTCCTGTACCTTGTCTATCAGTTGTTAAACCTAGGCTGCCCTGAAGAATTCCAGGCCTATCAAGCCTAGACACATAGGATACGAGCTCACTAAATGCAATATGTATGTTATTATTGGTTTTAAGTAGAAATTCAGTGTTAAGGAACATGTTGATCACCTTTCACTTGGACTGCTGAAATAGCCTTCTGGTTGGTCTCTCTGCCTTAAGTCTTTCCCCATTCCAGCCCATCCTCCACTAAGCTACCAAAGTGATTTTTCTAAAGCTTATGTCTAACAGAGCTACCTCTATGCTTGATGAGCTTCAGCGTCTACCATTTACCTCCAGGATCAAAGATAAAGTTCTCTGGCATTTAAAGTCCCTCATAACCCAGTCTCTTTCTACCTTTCCAGCCTTCCTAAATGTTACTCTCATCCAAATACCCTGGGATCCAGCTTACATTGGCCTACTTGGGCTGCCTCCAATTTGCCATTCCATGTCTTGTCACCATTGCCTTTGCATTGGCTACCCCCAGTTCCTCTGTGCTTAGAATGTTATGCTACCTTACCTGTGCCTCTCAGTTTCCCCAACATCCTTCAAGATTCAGCCCAAAGCCCCACCTTCTGCATTTCATACATTTCTTACATTTCATACACTATGCATTTGGTATGCTCACGATTATTTGAGTGTTGTCTCTCCTCCATTAGAATGTTAACCCCTTGAAGACAGAGACTGTGTTTTTGCCTTTCTTTGTATCCCTAGCACCTAGCAGAGTGACTGTGAGTTCCTAATACATGCTTGTTAGCTGATTGAAAGCACATAGATTTCAAAATAGGAAAAGCACATGGAATTTGAAACCATTTGTGAGAATTTTCTTTTTAATGCTACCAAGAGAAAAAGATGCTGGTGGATTAGAAACAGAACCCCTGCCACCTATGACTATTTCAAGGTTATGTGGTAAATTTTCAACAGTTATCTACAAATGTGGGTTAAAGACAGAGAAAGAATAGGAACAAAATGAGATCAGATTTATAAAGTATTTTGCATACGTGTATGTCCTTAGACCTAGCTGAGAACCACCTGAGAAATTAGCTAGTCTAACCCCTATCCCAGCCCCATTTTCCAGATTGAAGAAACTGATAGATTAAATCACAAAAGGAGTACATAATTACCATAATCAGGCTTGAATTCAAACCCAGGCTTTCTGGCTCCAAATCTAATGTTTATTTCCTACATCATGCTCCCACTTTTGTACTGCACTCTTCTCCAAAGTCCATAAAAGCTAGTCATGAATGTTTGCAGAGACCATTTGCTTCTTTAAACTACATGCTCTAATAGTTTATCATCCTCATTTTCACTACAAACAAATGCATTGATTACTCAAGTATGTATGTATTTTATTGAAATACCCTATAGTTGATTGTTGAGCACACTGGGATTTCATCCAATCAAAAGAATTTATTCAGCCTGATTTTTATTCCAGTTATTCAGGGGGAAACATACTTTAGAGTTCTTAGACTTACAGACCGGTAAAGCTGGAAAAGATATAGTAATCACGAATTATTTTGGGAGATGGACAAGCCAGTTCTTTAAACTTCAATTTTCTCATCTGAAAAATTCAGGTAATACTACTCATATTTCACAAGATGAAAAAAAGTGATAAAATATTTTTATAAAGTTCCTTGAGTGCTAAGCACTGGGGGATACATATAAAAAGCTTTTAAGTAACATATATATATATATATATATATATATATATATATATATATATATATGTATATATGTATATGTGTATAAGTATGTGTATGTATGTGTGTATATATATGTGTGTGTGTGTATATGTATGTATGTATGTATTTTTTTTCGGGGCAATGAGGGTTAAGTGACTTGCCCAGGGTCACATGGCTAGTAAGTGTCAAGTGTCTGAAGTTGGATTTGAACTCAGGTCCTCCTGAATCCAGGGCCAGTGCTTTATCCACTGTGCAACCTAGCTGCCCCCAAGGAGCTTATATTCTAACGGAGGAAGGCAACACATAAAAGTGTCCACTATTTTACCCCACCTCCTATGTTGGGAAACTTAAAGTATATTAGTTACTCTTAGTCAAACCCAATTATTATGTAGCTAAAGAAAATGGAGGTCAGGGAAGTTAAATTACTTTCCCAGGGTCACACAGAATGTGGCTGCATGGGTGAAGGAAGGAAACCCTTCACTGGTCACTCATTTACCAAGGATACGGATGGGAGAATTTCCTGAGCAGAAAGGTTAATACCACTATGGTTTTAAGACTGATTTTTTTTTTCAACCTCTCCAAGTCTTGTTTCTATGTGTAATTGAAACACATGTTTTGAATGAGAATGTGACAATGGAAATCTTACTGGAGATCAATGTCTATTTCTACCTGATGTTTGGTAAGACACTATATAAAGTGCCTAACAAAGGTAAGATGATATAAAGGAAATGCTACTATGCTAGGCCTTGGTGTCAGTCTTGAGCCCACCACCAAATATTTTGTTTAATCTTGAATAAATCATTTAACCTCTTTCTAATTTAGTTTCCCAAAATACAAAATGAGGATGATAATACTTTCCCTAATTCCCTACCTCCTAGGGCTATATAATGAGGGCCAGCAATGATAAAATTTAGAAAATCATAGAGAATACTAGAAGGGATTGTTGTTACAAAGTGAATTGAGCACACCAGGTGCCTTACCTCAGGTGCAAAGACAGTAGAGACTGAGTAGTAGGGGAAAGTATAGATGGGATTCCTGTTCAGACATGGGATGGCCCTGTTGGTTTCCAAAGTGCTTTCTAATTCTGACAATCTGTGATTCTTTCTTCTGGCCTCAAATACAGTCCTTTCTCTCCCTATGCCATTTTTGATCAGTTCCTAGCAGAGAGTTGGACAATAGGTCTTAATAAACATGGCTTGAAGAGAGGCAGCTAGGTGGCACAGAGGATAAAGCACCTGCCCTGGATTCAGAAGGACCTGAGTTCAAATCCAACCTCAGACACTTGACACTTACTAGCTGTGTGACCCTGGTCAGGTCACTTAACCCTCACTATCCCCACCCAAAAATAGTATAATAAATATGGCTTGAGTAAGGGCAAGTCTTGAATTTTTTTATAACTGTTGGAAAGGTAGATAGATGATAGATACATAGATACATAGATTATTGACATTTTAATCTTTCATGTCATTTTGGTTTTCCCTTAATAACAAAGAAAAAACAGTTCTAAGAATCTTACCAACATAACAACCAAGTTAGACATTATATGTAGTATCCTATCCCTGTGGTGTCCTACCTTTGCAAAGAATGGATAGACTTCTATCCTTTTATTATTGATAAGTCAATAATAATAATAATAACTAGCATTTATTTAGCAGTTTAAAGTTTAAAAAGCACTTTACAAATATATTTCATTTGATCCTTACAATAACCCTGGGAGAAAGGTGCTATTATTATCCTTATTTGACAGATAAGGAAATTAAGGCAGACAGAGATGAAGTGACTGACCCAGGGTCACACAGAGAACATGTATCTGAAGTTGGATTTAGATTCAGATTTTCCTGACTCCAGGTCTATCATTTTAGCCACTGTACCACTTAAATGGTTGGATGGATAAGACATGTATTAAGTACTTTCTATGTTCCAAGCACTGTGCTAAGCACTAAGGTTTCATATACAAAGAAGACTCTCAAAGTCTTCCCCTATATTTTCATGTGGGAGGGTAATGTGTAAATGGAAGCTGAAAATGTAGGGGGGAGAAAAAGATATCTGGAGAATAGAGTTTGAGTGAAGTGAAACATGACTAGAGGCCCCTTCTGAAATAGGCATATTGGCAGATAATCACTAATCAGTAGAATGGGGCAGAGGTGCCTCCATAATGGCAAGGTACTTGTTGAAGAGCAAGAGGAAGAGGAGGAGGAAAAGAAATTCAGGAAGCCAAGTGGAATATGGCTGAGACTCCTCAAGGGAGGAAGGTAGATTCTCAAATTCCTTCTTTTTTCCCAAAATTTGGTTATCGTCATTTCATTGTAGTTGGTGGATATGATGTCTCTCTGAATAGAACTTACTTAGTTCTTTGAAGCTAAGAAAATTTGAATCCTTAGCTCAGCCCTTAATGACCTTTAGCGAATCATTTCCCCATTTTATTTTATTTCCCCATCCCTGTTATGGGCGTAAAGAAAGGATATCCCAGTCATATAGATTTGGGGCAGGAATAGTGTAAAAGTATAACTGGTTTGGCATACTAACTTTCCATTGGTAATGTCATAAGATTTAGACCAAGAATTTACTGTTGAGATCATCTAGTTCAGCTGCCTCATTTTACCCAGGAGGAACCCAAGATGCAGACATAGAAAGTTGCATAGTAGTGACTAATATAATGAAGATGTTAATGCAACTCAGTAAAGATTTGTTAAGTGTTCATTAAGTACCAGGCACCTTAGATGCTAGAGACACAAAGACAAAACAAAACAAAACAATCCCTGCCTTTGAAAAACTTGGACTAGGCTGGTCTCAATGATGTGGAACCCTGCTTTTTCTCCTGTATCATGCCCCTTCTGGATTGTGTTGACTAAAAGAAAAAGTGCTATATAAATGTGAAATATTCTCCCTCAGGTTGGGGAATACACCTAGCCTAGGTACAGAGGGGGACTGCTTTAGCTGATTTTCATCCTGCATCTCCAAAAACATTTCAGAAGCCTATTCCCCACCACTGGAAGGTGTAGGCAGAAACCGAGCTCAGTGTGAGTCTCCCTTCTGACCTCTTTAGTATATAATGGTATTATTTTGTCAAAAATAATGATAGATCTCTATGGAGGTGATGGATCCTGTCCTATTTTAAGGATCTCTGTCTACATATTTCGCTATATATCATCTACTTTGTCAGGATTTCTGATTGAGATAAAAACTGATCTCAAGTCAGATTTTTGTTATCACATTCCCACACAGTATATATGTTTCCAATTACATATATACTCAGGGATTTGGGTGGTTAAAAAAAGATATATGAATATATATGAATTTCCTTTATTCTATCCTCTCCCTTTCCATATTATCTGTCCCTCCCACCTCAGTCCTTCACTTCACACATTAGAGGGGGCAAAAAGCAGAATTAGAAACAAAAACAAAGGAAAAAACAAAATTGAGGGGTGGGCCTCTACATAGAGGTAATCATGGGGGTGAGTGGGAAGCAGTACTTTTAAAAGAAGAACTGGTATTATATTACCCACTAAGCCATCATCATACCTTACACTTGGCTTTGTATATGTAGTACATCTAGGATAAAGGGAGATAGTGTAAAGGATAGAGTCATTGGGCTTGGAGTCAAGAAGACTCATCTTCTTGAGTTCAAATCCAGCCCCAGACACTTAGTACTGTGTGACCTTGGGCAAGTCACTTCACCCTGTTTACCTCAGTTTCCTCATCTGTAAAATGAGTTCTAGAAGGAAATGGCAAACCACACTGGCATCTTTGCCAATAAAACACCAAAATGGAGTCACAAAGAGTCATATATGATTGAACAACAACAAAGGATAAAGGGAAAGAAATGAATTATATCCAGTTGATTCAATAATAGGGACAGAAATGGAAGAGCAAGGAGTAAAAGTTTTATTTTTCTTTTTGTTTTTACTCAGTTTTTATAAACTGGAGAAAGGAGATAGTAATTTGGATAATTTCAATGAATCAGAAGAAAATACCCAAACACTGAGGTCTGGAACTATTTTAATTTTATCTTTGTTATCTCTGGTACTTAGCCCAGTGCTGGGCACTTGGTAGAAACTTAATAAATGCTCGTTGATTTATTGGTCCTAGGTTTGAGGGAATGGAGGAAGTTTAGGGATGGCAGAGTAAGGTAGAGAAAAGCAGACAACTTGAAGTTAGAATAACTGGTTTCCAGTTCTAGCTTTGGCATTTATGTGTGTGACCATGTATGATGGATTAATTTAAAAAAGGATACAAAACAAACTTTTATTAAATACCTACCATGTGCTAGAAACTATGCTAAGAACTTTATAAATATGTCATCTTATCCTCATGACAACTCTGTGAAGCATGTACTATTATTCCCCCTATTTTACAGTTGAGGAAACTGAAGCAAATAAAGGTTAAGTGACTTGCCCAGGGTCACACAGCTGGTTAGTGTCTAAAGCTAGATTTAATCTATGGCTTTATCTACTGTACTATCTAGCTGCCTCTAGGCAAGTCACTTAATCTTCCTGAGCCTCAGTTTCTCCATCTTTAAACTTAGGATAATAATATTTATATTACATATATCACAAATATCTTGGGAGGTTATTTTTTACCCTGAATTCACCAGAGACATCACTTGGCCAATGTAGATAGGGTCTTTGGTTCTACTTTAGTAGAAAGACAAGGGGACCTTTTTAAGATCATAAGATTTGGAACTGTAAAGGACCTTCTTCAAGGTCACAGGGTAATTTTCCCATTTTACAGATGAGGAAGGTAAGACCTCTGGATCACTGAGTAGCTTACCCAAGAACAATTAGATAGTAACAAAACCCAGATCGGAATCCAGTTTTTCTGACTCCAAACTTAGTGTGTTTTCCCCACTATACATTATATCCCTTATTATCATATGCCAGTTTTAAGTCCTTCAAGTAGCAACCTTTAGGATCTTGTGATTTCTGAGCCAGAGAAGCCCATGAGCTCAGAAGATGATGAGGCATCGTCATGGATGAGGTGTTGTTGGCATTGTGATGTAGTCCATTACTACCAAACTTTTCCATATTTTCTCTTCCCCAGACCTCTGGCATCATGTAGCATGACTTGGCATATGAAACCTTCCCAGGTACATCAAAGGAACTCAAAGTTATCTGGAAAGACACCTGAGGATAACAGATGGACAGAGCTGAAGCCTTCTGCCAAATAGACATCTCTCTTGGTTATTCTCTCTCTCCTCTCAAGGGTAATCAGCTCTGTAACCTCAATATAGTGGGCTAGCCTCACATAAAAACTGATAATAATACGATATCTGGGGAGGTATTATTTTATCTGTTAATGGCCTCAGTATAGGAGTGAGGCTGGTGGCTTCATCAGGCTAATGGTAGAAATTGCTACCTTTCTGATCCCCATATTCCATCCTTTTTTGTTGTGGTAACAATATTTAAATAGAGCAGTGGTTTGAGTACTAGTCTTAGTGTCAGCAAGACCTGACAGATAACATAGCATAGCATAGTATAATATAACACAACATATAACATAACATAAAACATAAAATAATAGGATATACTGTAACATAATAGGATAGATGATATGAGATGGCATAGCATGACATAACATAATAAATATAATAAATATCATATCGCTAACATTTATATAACAACTACTATGTGCCAGGCACTGCAATAAGCACTTTACAATTATAATCCTATTTGATCCTCACAACAACCATGCCAGATAAGTGCTATTATTATCTTCATTTTATAGATGAGGAAATTAAGGTAGCTAGAGGTTAAATGACTTGCCCAGGGTCATACAGCTCATATTTGGGGTTGGATTTGAATTCAGGTCTTCTTGATTCCAGGACCAGCCCTTTTCCCACTGCACCACTTAGCATCCCTCTACAATAATGATTGTAAGTTGCTTAGCACAGTATCTGACACATAATAAGGGTGTTGTAAAAATTAGTGGTGGTGGTGGTAGAGATGATGAAATGAAATAACACTTGTGAAACACTTTGTAAACCTTGAAATGTTACACAAAATTATTAAAATATGATTTAAAATTAATTACACAAGTTAAACTTTTAAGTCTGAAAAGTGAAGAACAAAGGCATGACAAAAGCCTAGCTCCAGAGCCAGTCTGGTGTGGAGTAGTCAAGTTCATTTTAACATAAAACTGATTAACTTAGTTGCCTATTCTTGGTAACTCACATTCCTTAAATCTAACCTCCAGCTCTCTTGCTGGATGGATCATTTTTCTATATTCATTTAGTTATAAACTGATACCAGCCCAGGATAAAGTGGGAGATTTGTGTTGCTTGGGAGAGACAAGATGTAGTGATGCAAAAACTCCTGTGAGGAGTTGAGGCATGTTTGATTCCATTGTGCCTCTTAAAAATCTCAAAGCCTAGATGAGTTTTGGCATTTCCTCCCTACTCACTCCCTGCTGCTCTCTGGCTGTTTCCATGTCTTGACTCTTTGCCTCAGTCTGACCTGGCTCTCCAGCTCTGGTGATAGGGAGCCAAGCCCAGACTCCCCAACCTGATATTCTCTCATCATCTTTATGCCATGTCTTCTCTCTCCTGTCTCCCACCCAGCTTTTCAGGACCAAGGCCCTGTGCTTTTGATTGGTGAGTGTTCTCCGTGGCTAGCCTGACTCTGGCCTACTAGGCTAAGTCCCATTTTCTAGGCATTTTCATGGCATTTTCTGGTCTGTGTATCATCCCTTTCCCCACTTCCATCTCTAGATTTGGAAAGAGTAATCATTCCCAAGAAGGAACATGTCAGTCAACTCAATCAAGATCCACTTCTACTATACCATCCACACCATCTACTATACCATACCAACTCAATCAAGATCCACTTATTCCTGTGCCTTTGTTGTCCAAAACACTGCTCCCTGGCCACCTCTCCCTTATAGATGTTCTTTTCTCTTATTAAAATATAAGTAGCCAGAGGGCAGGAAAACCCTAGGCACAGTGCTCATTTGTTGTTATTATTCACTTGTTTCAGTTGTGTCCAAATCTTCATGACCCTATTTGGGGTTTTTTTTGGGCAAAGATATGGGAGTGGTTTGCTATTTCCTTCTCCAACTCATTTTTACAGATGAGGAAATGAGGCAGTTAATTGACTTACCCAGGGTCACTCAGCTGGTAAGTGTCTGAGGCCAGATTTGAATTCAAGAAGATAAGTCTTCCTGACTTCAGGTCTACTGAGCCACCTAGCTGCCAACAGAGTGTTCATAGTAAGGACTTAATGTTTGTTATTCTGTAATTTATTTTATTCATTCATTACTAGATTAAGGGAATGTGAAATCCTGCCCCATGGGAGACAGCCCCATCAAGGTACCCTTGAACCTTCAACCAATATCCCAACAACTGCCACCTCACCCTGTTTTTAAAAGTATTCACAAAATTCAAGGGCTTCAGATGATCTTCATGATCTCACTATAAGACACCAGACTGCCCAATGGTATAGTAGAAGCTTCTTGTGGAACAATTCTTAGTTGCACAAAAAGAAATGGGAAGGGGAAAACCTTGGTAATTTGAGTTCTCTTGGCTGACCCTTCATCAGTACCTATCTCACACTCACAGTGTCAGGTTCATAAATAACTCCCTCTTCATGCTGGCCCTCTGTTCCAGTCCTATCAAGGAAGGCAAGATGAAATTCCGTGCCTCAGCGGGAGAGATTGGAGGCCTAACCTCTGGGTCATATAGGTTTAGAATCTGCTTCCCTCCCTGTTTTGTACTGCCTGCCTGATCTAAATAGATTTTCCCCCCACACCCACCCTTTGTAGGTACAAGTAACTATTCTTTCTCCTGCAGTAACTCATGTCTGACTAGGGTAGCAGTGTGAGGTGGGTACTTATAGGTGGGGAATGTGTGGTGTCTCTGTATACATGGCTAATTTATATGCATTTGTCTATAGGTTCGTGAAGATGACTAAAAGAAAGGTAGAAAGGGTAAGGCCAGAATGAAATTGATTTTGTGGCCTATCAACCACCACTTTAAAAAAATCTGGTAAAAATTGGTTAGTTGGTTTAAGCTGTGTTTGGTACAGATGATCAGCAAAAGCCAATCCTCCGAGCTTTGGATTCCCAGCAGAGAACATGTCCAGCAGGAAAGCCGAGAGGAAAGGAGAGAGGCGAGGGTGGGGGGAGAGTCCCATTATATAGACGTCTTTTTATCCACTAATAGCAAAGGAAACATCTTGAAGGGAAAGGTGGCTGTTTGATGAGGGCCAGTTTAGCATGTCTGAACATGAGATGCCGGCAGATTGGAGACACTTGCTGTCCTGCTGGCACGTAATATCTACTTAATGTGGGTTGTTTTCACATCTTGACATCTCAAAATTGACAAGGAAATGCTTAGCATGCCATGAAATGAACAGGAGCCAAGTTAGATGGTGGCGATTATGTCTTGTCTGTTTCCCAATCCTTGTCCCTTCCAGGGAGGGAGAAAAAAAATCTCTCTTTTTAATCCCTTATAGCAGTTTGTGAAGCAACTATATATTATACATACATATATAATCATACAAATGTATGTAATTATGCACATATGCATACCTGGCACAGTAGGGATGATATCTCCATGTTCAGTGGGGGCATGCTGCATGGTCCAGGGATGATAGATGGGGCGACCTACCTTGCTTAGTAAACTGCAGTGAGGGAAACTGAATAACCCTGAAATTAGAGTTGGGGTGGGAGGGGGAGGGTTATGCTGGTACAGAATTACTTGAGCAAGATGCAGAGAAAAGTAATTTACTCTGAAGTGACAGTCTGAAGGCAAAAAAATAAACTAACAGGAGGGAGTTTAGGCTCATTAGCAGCCTGGTCTCAATATTTCATTGTTAATGATAATAAAAAAAGAGGAGGGGGAAGACACATGTGAACTGGCGAGCGTGCGCACACGCGCACACACACACACACACACATACACACAGAGGCATGCATAAACGCACACAAAAGCACAGCCAGCTCTCAGCTGTACAAAAGCAGAGCCTCTGGGAGTCAGGCTATAGGACAAAGCCTATCTAAGAGAAAAAAGGAAATGCCAGGCAGGATGAAGAATGCCTTGGTCCTCACTCTGGGCTGCTGTCTCCCAGATGATTGAATCTGTGGGGCCCCTCAGTGGGTTTTCCAGTTGATTTATTGGAGCCTTAGCCCCAGGCAATGAAGACCCAGATGAATCTCCCTCCCTCCCCCAGACCTGGTTTCATTGAGGATCAGACATGCTTAGAGTAGGGTGTAACTGGAGAAGATTCTGCACTTACCACCTACCCTTCTGTGACTCCATTGCTCAGACCTTCCATGGGCATCATCTCTTCCTTTGATCTTTGCTATTGGGACAGAAGGAAGATGGCAAAAACCAACAGCTTGGCCTCTATGGGGAGAGGACCCAGGTTTCAGCCCTCCCAGAGAAGGTAATGAAGTTCCTTCAGGGTCAACATATATAATCAGAAGTTATTTAAAGGGCCAGTGGATTCCAAATGTTGTCCCTAGGAAGTGGGAAGTACAACCCCTCAAATGCCCCAACTTTATTAAGAAGTTCAGGATACTTTCTTTCTTAAACCTGTTCTTCACAATTCTGCCAGCAAAACTCAGCATGGTGTCCTATCTTTAACGTTAGACAGGATTAGGCTTTTTCAAGACATGGAGAAGTAGGGATCTCCTTACGGCTGTAGGATTTATAATTGGAAGAAACCTCAGAGACCATCTACTCTAAGCTTCTCATTTCAATTTTTTTAGATCTTATCTTTTTTTAAAATTACAAACTTAAACAGCAAATAAAATTAGCATTTACACATATGTAATATAATAGAAAAAAGATGATTATACATGAACTGGGAATCTCTATGTAGAGCTTTCTTTTCTTCTTAAATATACACTAAATTCAACATGTATTTTGAAAGTGGTCCTGCTTATCCGTAATTCTTTCTGGCTTTCCTTCAGTTCTCCTGAGTATTTAACAATTCTTCTAAATATCCTCTTTTCCTTTCTTCCTTCCTTCTTTCCTCCTTTGTCTTTCTTTCTTTCTCTCTTCCTTCCTGCCTTCCTTCTTCTCTCTCTCTCTCTCTCTCTCTCTTTCTCTCTCTCTCTCTCTCTCTCTCTCTCTCTCTCTCTCTCTCTCTCTCTCTCTCTCTCTCTCTCCCCCTCTTTCTCCCTCCCTCCCTTCCTTTCTTTCTTTCTTTTCTGTCTTGTTTTTTGTTGCTGTTTGGCCACATAATCTCCATGACCCCTCTCCCTACAAATCCCCTAAATTGGAGAGAGGAAAAAAAAAAAAGAAAACCAAAACCTTGGTAACAAATATGAATAGCCAAGGAAACAAATTCCCCATACTGGCTGTGTCCAAAAAAAAAGTATTATCTTATTCTATATCTTGAGTCCCTCAACTTTCTGACAGGAAATGGGTCTCATCTTTCATCACAGGTTATTTGAAACCGTCACCCCCCCCCCCCATCATTCCACAGATGAAGACGCTGGGTCTGGGGATGATAACTGACTTACCCAAAGTTATCAGGTAGTAAGCATCAGAATCAGAATTTGAACACAGCTCCTCCCATTCTGGAGACAATGCTCTCTATACTGCCCCTGCTGACAGTTCCCTCCTGCTTCCCCCTGGAAATTTAGAGCTCTTTGTTTTGATGATAACCTTAGGTTGATAGACCTTTTTCATATTCCTCTCCAGTAACCTCACATTAGCAGCAAATTGAGTTCAGTCTTTATCAATAGTAAGCTTATTCCCTTACCCAAGATGCCATTTTTCCTCCAAATTTGCTCCCAAACTCACTTTAAAAAAAAATTACAGCTCTTTTTCTTGCATTGGCAAAATTTGGTGTTATAGTCCAGATCTTTTGCTGTCTCTTACCTCCTTCTTCCACTGGTGTTAGACTAGATAACCTCTTGATCTTGTAAACCTCTTTTTGCTATCTCCACAATCCCTTGCAGTGTTAAAAAGGGGTGGCTGTGGCATCAGAGGACTTGGGTTTGAATCCCAGCTTTGCCACTTACCATCTGTGTGACCTCATTCAAGTCACCTTTCCCCCTTAGGTTTCCTAATCCACAAAAGAAAAGTGTTGGAAGAGATGATTGTCAGGACAAACAACTTTGAAAGACTTAGGATCTCTGATCAACAAAATGATTAACAGTATCATACCCACTGCCTTGTCAGAGAGGTAATGTACTCAGGATGCAAAATGAGATATTTTTTAAAACATGGCCAATGAGAGAATTTATTTTGCTTTGCTTATTGGGGTGAAAAGATCTCTTAGATGATCTAAACAACTAGGTGGTGAAGGGATAGAGAGTTGGACCTGGGAGTCAGGAAGACCTGAGTTAAAATCTCAGGAACTCACTAGCTTATGTAAACCTAGGCAAATCACTTAACCAGTCTGCTTCAGTTTCCTCACCAGCAAAATGACTGTAATAATAGCACATACAGGGGCAGGTAGGTGATGCAGTGGATAAAGCACTGGCCTTGGATTCAGGAGGACCTCAGTTCAAATTTGGCCTCAGACACTTGATACTTACTAGCTGTGTAACCCTGGGCAAGTCACTTAACCCTCACTGCCACACCAAAAACAAAACAAAAACAAAGCCATAATATTTATAATAAAATGCTTAGCACTAAGTGCCTGGCACATAGCAGGTGCTTTATAAACTGTTATCCAGTTCTAAATTTATGAACCTACCATTCTTATCCCTTCCAATCTGTCTCCTTTTCTTGTTGCCTATACTAAAAGCCATCTAGTCAGTCTCTACAGGGAGAAACAAGAGGCCTTCCTTGCTTATATAAGGGCTGTGACCTCTACCCTTTATTAAGCCAAATATCAATTAATCAATCAACCAGTAAGCATTGCTTAAGGGACTCATATAAAGGTGGTCATGGTAGATTCACCAGAGTTGCTAAGACACCTCAGGTTTTCAGAAGGTGCCTACAATTATCTGTATAATACAGGTTGACCTGAAATTTTCAAATCCCTTGAGTTTACCTAGGCTAGCCTGGTAATTATAGCCCTCTAGACTTTGCTGAAAGCAGCATTATACTGTTTCAGCAGATTTCCCTGTGTCAGCTTAATCCTGAGTGAGAGAAAAACCAAGTGAGGAGGCTGGTCTTCTCCCTGGGGGAAGGGCCTCAGAGGGGACACCACTCTGAAAGCCCAGGCCCCAGACCTGAGAGAAGCAGAACCACGGTCAGCAGGATCCATCAGCTCATGACGCCATGGGTAATTAAAGAGTAACCAGACCCTGAGAAAGAGCCATACTCTGACCTCAAGGGAGAAGAGGACAGAACTATTCATGCATCATGTACCTCAGTTAGGAGGGGGCCAGGGGGATTAGGGGGAAGGGAGCCAAGACACATAAAGGAAGAGGCCCTTAAAATGTAATTATCACGCTGTGGTGGGCCCATCCATACTTCAGGAGTTAGTACAGGTCGTGCCTCAGTGGTTAACGTGGTAGGGATGAGTGATTACACAAGAGTGTGGGGAGATAGAAACAGTTGCAATTAACAAGGAGGAAGATGAAATACTTTCAATCTCTGCTAGTGATTCCCAGTCCTTACATTTGCCTCCTTCTACCCTCCAGCCCAACCCAGCCAAGGGCAGGGCATCAGAGCAAAGAAAAAAAAAATCTCCCCCACTGAGAATCTGAATGCTGATTAAGGAGGGGCTTTGCAAGCCCACAATAGTGAGCACCTGGCGTTTCTCCCAGGGGGCATTGCTCTCTTTCATTCTGTGCTTTCTGGGGTGTGTGGACTGTGCTGCACAGCTTCAGATTCTTTGGGTGCCTGCCCATCCATAGTCCTGATGGTGCCCCCATCTGTTTTATCCTATGGCATTATGGGTAGTCAAAAAGGAAGAGGGCAATAAAGGGGGCTTAAAATATTGTTAATGCTTTTTTGCTGATCATGAAATGAACCATGTGGTTGGAGGCATCTCCATCAAGGGAGGGGGAGAAAGCCAGAGGGGAGGTATCCTGTGGAGTGTCTGAGCTATAAGCAGAAGGACTTGGATATTCCAAATGTTATATACATCAAAACAAAGAGAGTCTGGAAGGCTGAGGAGGAGTGCAGAGAGGGAATAACCCAGCCTGAAATCACCCATACTTATGACTTCCTAATTTTCAGTGAAGGGCATCCTGGTATAGGGGCCAAAATGCTAGCCTTCAAGTCAAGAAAATTTGAGTTCAAATTTTGTTTCTGACCCTTTCCATCTGAGTGACCCCTAGGCAAGCCCCTAAATGTCTTTGAGTCTATGTTGTTGTTCAGTCATTTTTGTCGCGTTCTACTCTTGGTGACCCCATTTGCAGTTTTCTTGGCATAAATAGAGGAATGGTTTGCCATTTCCTTCTCCACAGCACATCTCTATGACTTAACTAAGTCATAAATAAATCTCTTCTGCATCAGTGAAGGTAGTTCTCATGCTCCAACACAGATGAAATCATGGATTATTTCAGTAGGACATCGGTGGTGAGGTTTGTATTATTTTTTGGTACGTGCATGCAGGGAGGAGGGGTGGTAAAAGTTGTAGTAGAAAGAACACTAAGCCCTGGCACTTAGTAGCTCTATAGCCACGTTTCTTCATCCCTCTGGGTCTCCATTTTCTCTTCTGTAAAATGAATGGGTTTGGATAGATAGCCTCTAGGTTCTGCAGATTTAGGATAATGTTGAAATCCTTTGAGCTTTTTAATTACTGGAGTTAACACGGACAATGTCTTGCCCATTGTCTCCTTAAATGTTATCATGTGAGTCACCTTCTTCTTGCCACTTCCCTTTGCTTCTTCCACCAGAAGTGCCTTAAGGGCAGCTAGATGGTGCTGGCCCTGGAGTCAGGAGTACCTGAGTTCAAATCCGGTCTCAGACACTTAACACTTACTAGCTGTGTGACCCTGGGCAAGTCACTTAACCCCAATTGCCTCACTTAAAAAAAAAAAGTGGGGGCAGCTAGGTGGCGCAGTGGATAGAGCACCGGCCCTGGATTCAGGAGGACCTGAGTTCAAATCCGACCTCAGCCACTTAACACTTACTAGCTGTGTGACCTTAGGCAAGTCACTTAACCCCAATTGCCTCACTAAAAAAAAAAAAAGTGCCTTAAAATTCTCTCTTCCAATCCCTACTCTCAGGAAAGAATCTCATCAAATCATTCATACTTTCCTATCAAAAGCAGTATTGTATAAAGTTCACCTACCTCAGGTTTCCTTTTATTTTCACTGGGAACAAAACCTTTATCCAAAGGACTGATGTTTGAACCATTAATTTCGAGGCATTAGCCTAAGGGACATGAAGAGACATGAGGGAGGACTTTTTCTCCTTTTTGGAGGGGAATAGGAAGAGAAAGGGTTGAGTTGTCAAACTGCAAATGCAGGATCTGAGTGCTAGAGTTGACAAATAATTTATTTTCCTCCTCTTCAACTCAAAAATGACTCCTCCCTTTGGAATCTTTAAGCCTGCTGTGAATGAGGGAGCGCATTCTTACCAAAGTGTATGTAGGGCAAGCACCTCAATTGTAGGAGATGCACCTAGAAAATTAGGCTACAGAGGGATGCTATTCATAGATATTATGTTCTATTTAGAGCAAAAGTGACCTTAGAGGCCTTCTAAACAAGTTCTTCTTTTTACATATGAGTAAACTGAGGCTAGAGAAGTTAAGTGACCATACAGCTAATAAGTGGTAGAATTAAAATTGTAACCAAAGAACTTTGATTCAATTGCATAAACACTTCCCCTTACATTTCCACCTAAAAAGTCAATAAGAGCCTCAGAACCTTCCTCACTGTGTGACCCTGGGCAAGTGACTCAGCCCTTTTTGCATCAGTTTTCTCATCTGTAAAATGAGCTGGAGAAGGAAATGGCGAATCACGGCAGGATCTTTGCCAAGAAAACGTCAAATGGTGTCATGAGTGAAACAACTGAAGAACAAGACATTGCAACAATCAAAGTAAAGAGGTGATAAGAGTCTGAATGAGAAAGGCTGCATAAATGAAGAAAAGGTTCTAGATATGAAAGATGTCATGGAGTTAGAGATTCTAAGAATTGGTAAATTTGGGGGTACATGGAAAAGAGGGACAACAAAAGATGGCACTTTGGTTATGAATATGGGTGACACAGAAATAACAATGTTATGGAAAGTTGTAGATTAGATGGGAAATAATCTAATGAGAGCTGCTATTGATGGATTGATTATTAAATGACATTTTACAGCCTTTACTATGTGTCAGGCACTGTGATGAGAGGGCTTTACAATTTTAATCTCATTTGATTAGATCAAAGTCCATCCATAACTGTGTAGCTCACCCTGTGCCACCTAAAGGAAAAGGAAATGGGAGAGAGTTTTACTGCTCAGCTACTGCCCCAGATAGATTTTAGACTCTGCCTAACAGCACCTTGTCAAGGTTAGACTATAACCATCCTCAGGGGCCAAGTTTGGAAGCTTACATAGCCACCAGAATACATCAGTGTGTGTGTGTGTGTGTGTGTGTGTGTGTGTGTGTGTGTGTGTGTGTGGAGGGGGGCGTTATTGGGTAATAATTGTGAAGGGGGGATAATGTTGAAGATAAACACCACAATTGGCCTTCATAAGGATAATGGAATACAACCTCTCTTCTTTCCACCTCTGATTGGTTAGCTCTTCCTTGGAGCCACGGCCATAGCAGGGACTTCATAGTAGAGATCACTGGTCACCAATGTGTACCTGAGAAGGGATCTCCTTTACATCAACCCCAAGTGGTTATCCAGTCTAAAGACATTTAACGACAGAAAACTCATTTCCTCTGAAGGGAGTTGTTCTACTTTAGAATAGCTCTTATTATAGGCTTTGAATTCTAAAGGACTTCAGAGACCATCTAGTGGAGTAGCGGATAAAGTATTAGGTTTGGACTCAAATCCTACCTCGGACTACTAGCTGTGTGACCCTTAATAGGCACTTACCATCTCTCAGCATCAGTTTCCTCCATCTGTAAAAAAAATAGATAATAATCACACCTAGATCCCAGGTAAGGATAAAATGAGACAATATTTGTAAAGTGTTTTTCAGACCTTAAGGTGTTATATAAATGCTAGTGAGTATTACAGCCCAATCTGTACATGAATAAGAATCCCTTCTAATCTCTCCCTGTGACCATTCATATAGCTTTCTTTGAAGATTTCCTATGATAGTTCTAACTACCTCATGAGATGGATCACTTTACTTTGGGGCATGGATAATTTTTTGGAATTTCTTTAGATCAAGCCAAAATGCCTCATAGTGTATTCTACCTAATTCACTTAGTTTTACCTTGCAGTCCAATAAGTCTCTTCCTTGAGATGATCCTGCAAATATTTAAAGACAGTTGTTATGTTCTCCAAAATCTGCTCTTCTTCAGGCTAACTTCAACTAGTTCTCACATACAGGCTTTTTTTTTTTGTCTCTAGCATACTGATAGTGCTCCATTGTTTATATTGCAGTTTTACATTGACCCTCTTAAAATGGGACACCCAGAACTAGATACAGTACTGCAGATACAGTCTGGCTAGTGTTTCTATTCAGTGCACCTGCTGAATTCCTAGGAAGTGGTTGGCTCTCTTGAGAGGCTCCGGACCTGAGAATACAGAGCCAGATGATCAGTGGCATCCTAACTGGCCTCCTTTCACAGCCAATTACTCCCCTATTAATTGTTGTTGCTATTAATTTGTAAAGCACCTTTCATTCACACTGCCCTGCCAAGCCACAGGAAAAGAAGTGTGCCTGGCATTATTTAATTGACCTCCCCATTAGCAGAGTTTTCTCTTCTCATGTCATTACACAGCCAGGATCTTATGCAGGCTAAACACCCTTGTCCTCTTTTTCCGTGTACCGTCAATCAGCATCAGCTCATCAAAGGCCATGCTGCCTCCCAAGGCATGGTGCGAAAATGTTAGAGCTACCGTGCCCTGATTGACTGTGTTTGAAAACAGTGTTCAGCAGGCAAGTGGGTGGCTGGCTCCCCTGTTCCCAGCCCTTAGGAAGGACAGTGACAAGGAGAGGAAGGCTGCCAAAAGAGAAAGCTGAATGGCATGGCTGTTTTCGCAGTGCTTCTCAGCTGCTGTCTGGCAAAGGACTGAGAGAGCCTTGGAGAGCCCAGGGTAATGACTGCATTCCTGAGGCTGGTCACCTCCACCCCCACCATTGTCCTTGGGCTACTCATCATCCCACTGCCAACTCAAGTTTTGTCAATCTGGCCAAGGGCACCAGAAGAGATTCTTGATAGCTGTCACTCCGGTTATCTCTTTCAAGACAGATGCCCCAAACTCTCTTAGAATCAGAAGACAGGAAGGAACTTTCAAAAGTTCTAACAGTAAAGACTGGCACAGTGATTGGTGATACTGGGCTTACATAGAATGGTGGCAGTTATTAGTGTTTTCCCAGCATGCCTGTCTCCAACGACCCTTTCTCTTCCATATTCTTTCTCTTCAATATTGTCTTCTCTCCTTTTTTTCATCCCCTTCTATTTTTCCTCTTCCTCTTCTTCATTTTTATTTGTTTTTCCTCAATTTTTTTCTTCCTCTGGTAAATTGGTCTTAACTTTAGAGACATGAGGGGGTGAAATTAATATCTTTTTTGTGGATATGTTTATGCCTGGTTCCTAATAGGTCTTTGTATAGAAGGTGATATGTCTGATTTCTTTTCTTACTAGACCAAAAATAATTCTCTTTGGAAGTAGATACAAAAGTCCAATACCTCATCTTGACATAGAGGTCACCCTGGGTTCTTGAAGATGAACAGCATTATAAAACATACCCTGGCAGTTTTACAAAGTGGAAAATACTTTGACTGTGGCCCCAGTGACTGGCAGAGGCTTTTTTCCAAAGACTAATCTCAGTTTGCCTATATTATGAAGCAGAGAGGTGATACAGAGGTTAGAATCATGGACCTTGGAGTCAGGAAAACCTGAGTTCAAATTCTGCCTCAGCTATTTATTAGCTGTGTGACTTTGAGCAAGTCACTTTGTATCTCACAGCCTTGGTTTCCCCATCTGTAAAATGAGGATGATAATAGCACCTACCTTACAGGGTTTTTTATAAGAATCACAGGAGACAATACATGTGCAATACTTTGTAAACCTAAAATTCCTAAAGGCATAAAATATCAGCTATTCTTATTATCATTACACACATCACCAATAGGTTGGCCATTGATTGATGAATTCTTGGCCACCATAACTAATTTTTTATAGGAAGAAGAAAATATGAAATAGCTACAGACCATTGTGTCCCATTTCCATTTGTGTAGTAATCATGGCTACTTGTCAAAAGTAGGACTAGGGGTGGGGAAGAGGATGTTATATACTAAACCAATTTTTATATGATCTGCAAATATTAATTTAACTGAAATGACTTTGTGTACATGTTGTATATATTTAGGTATCACATAGCAGATGCTACTGGGAATCCAAAGGGCTGAAAGACCTACTCCTACCTTTTCTGTACTCTGCCAGTCAGTCCCGTACTACATTCAATGCTAGAGAAAGCCTGATCGCTGCTTAATAAAGGAATTTTTAACCTTATTTTTTTTGTATGTTGTGGATCCCTTTGACAGTCTGATGAAACCTCTAGACCCCCTTTCAGAATAATGTTTTTTAAATGCCTAAAATAAAATTCATAGGCTTTGAAAGGAAGCCAATTATATTGAAATAAAGATATAATGCTTTCCCATCCAAATTCACAGACTCCATGAAATCTAAGAAGCCCTGGCTTAGTGGATTGGGTTTCTCATTCTAATTCATTGGCTCATCACCTCCATCTAGGGAAAGTAGTTAATCAAAGTAATAGTCCTGGCTGAAAAGTCAAAGGGGTTCCCCAAGAAAGATTGGGGGAGGGAGAATAAAAAGGAAAGCCATGCAATGCACAACATGAAGCAGATAATGTAACAAGTCATTTATTCTTATGCAGAAAGCTGTGCTAACCTAAAAGAATCATAGGCACCTTAATAGAATGATTTCAACAGAATTAACTAATTGAAATTATAGCTATAGATACAGTTTTCTTGGAGGCTGATAGTCCATAAAGTAGTTTTTGTAAATCTGCTATTTAGGCATTTTATATTCTACCTTTGTACTAGGCATTATTGGATCAAATAGGCAAGTTTGATCAGCTTTTGGGTTGCCTCCCTCTATAAGGCCCACTCCATTTCCCCATTGGTGAATTCCTCTCAAGGTGTCCATTTTGTGCAGGGTCCCAAGAGGGCCTTCATTCCCCTTCTGGACCTGTTTCTGGCTTCTGGGCATCAAAAAAATGGCTTTGCCACTGTACTCCCCTCAGGGCCCTTGACCTCCTCACCCTGAAATATTTTACCATTCCTTCAGTTTTCTCAACCTGTCAGAATCCAGGCTGGTTTTTCCCCCTTCCTGAACCACTTTGTCCACTTCTCAAATTCAAAACCATTCCCTCATACCAGGAACCTTCATCTCCTCCTCCATCCCTGACATTTCTAGCTTTTTTTTTTCTTGTCAATTATCTTTTCCCATTATAATGTAAGCTCCTTGAGGTCTGGGACTACGTTTTTGCTTGTATTTGTTTTTCCAGCACTTATAGAACCTGACCTGTAGTAAGTGCTTACTAAATACTTGTTTCCTCCCTTAATTCTTTATGTGGGCACTTCCCTTGGTGCCAACCCATTTTTGCTGTTGCTATGGCAGACTCTTCTTAGCAGTAAATGATACCGCTACAGCTTATCAACCTCAAAGTTTTGAAGTTCACAAAAACAAGGAAATACAAAAGAGACAGGGTAGGCCGCAGCTAGGTGGCACAGTGGATAAGGCACAGACCCTGGATTCAAGAGGACTTTAGTTCAAATCTGGCCTCAGACACTTGACACTTACTAGCTGTGTGACCCTGGGCAAGTCACTTAACCCTCATTGTCCGCAAAGAGAGAGAGAGAGAGCAGCCAGCAGCCCCAGCACTGACTAGCCTGGTGAAATTGAAAAGTGCAGTACTGGAGTAGAGAAAAAAACCTTGTCTTTTCCCCACTCCTCATTTTCCTCACACTTGCTGCCTAGGTCATCACAGCCAAGAAAAAGTCTATTAGAAATTGTCTTTCTTTTTAAAAAGGTCTCCGTTCTCTGCTCTTCTGGCTCAATAGCAACTCAGAGAATCCACATTAAGGAACCCTCCGTCTCTGGAAGCCATTCCCCAGAGTTCCTTTCTCTATCAGGAGTAAAGAATATCTGGGTATACACCAAGATATAGCAACTGAGCATATTAGAGGGTGGGGGTGGGGTGGAGAAGGGAAAAGGTCCATTATACTTCTCATTGTACATGTACTGTGCAGTAGAATGGAACGTCTTTGAGGGCAGGAGCTTTTGAACCTTTGCTCTTGGGTCCCTGATGCCTGACTCACAGAAGGCACTTAGTAAATGCTTATTGAATTAAAATGTCCTTTTACCTTTCTTTACAGAGACTTTAATGCTGGCAACTCCCTTTGTGGAAAGAACAAAGAGGACTTTTTCATAAGAGTTGGAGCAGAGAGAACAACTAGAGAAAAGGACTGAGAGGAGAAAGGATGAGCACGGACTCTTCAGGCAATAAAGTGAGGAGAAATTCATCTAGGACAAAAGAGGGAGAATTCTGCCTTCTTAGAAAGTGGGGATATAGGACAGTGACTGGCCATAAACTTCTTGTGGTGTGGGAGGGGAGTGTCTGTGTGTATTGGAGCATGGCTGTGGATGCTGAATGGATATATCTAGATTAAGTGAAATCTGCAATAATTGCATCAAAAATGAATAAAACTCTATGTTGAATCTGTCCTATGTACTTGTAATTACCTTGGGGATCCAAATAGGTTGTGTCCCTATCAGCTTTCATTGCCTGGAGCAAAATTTTACTTGTGTCCTCAGGATGACTAGTATAAGTGTGTATTACTGTCCCGAGGGATATGGGAGATGAAGGGGTCTGAGTCTGGAGGAATTTAGAGATCTCAAAGCCCTATTGAGGTATCCATGAGGCAAAATGTTAACAGTTAATTGGCAGCCAGACACCTTGCTGTACCCTCTCTTAACACCTATTTTGAGGAAATTCCTCTTGACCAGTTATTTTCATATACATTTTTCAGAATACACACACATATGTGTATGTGTGATATCCTCCCACAAATATATATACATACATATACATATATAAATACATATATGTCCCCCCACAAATGTATGTATGGATATAAATACATATTATATATGTATATATGTATTAATATATGTACATATATTTGTGGGAGGATATCACATACACACACGCATATATATATGAATATACTAAACAGCATATACAGAAATATGCTGAGAAAAGGAATATACACATATGTGTGTGCACATGCACACACACACACTCATATATATATATGTTTTTGTGGGAGAATATGACTTGAAAATAACTAGATATAGAGACAGTACTTCCAAGATACAGAGTTGGCAAAAGGCTCTCAGAACATATTATGAAATATGATATGGAAATATACATACATAAGATACATATTTATGCATGCATATGTACATACATATCTCACAGTCTATTCATATATATTGCCAGATTACCTTCCAGATGTTGTCAGGTGCCTTCTACCTCCTCACTCTAGCCTCTTCACTTCCTAGGCCTCCTTTAGGACTAAGATCTTCTGGAGGCTTCCCCCTAGTCTTCCCAGCTATACAGCCTACCCTTTACAGACTATCTTTCATCAGCTTTTTATATATCTTTGAATTATGTTGTGATTTACATGTTGTATCTCCTCACTAAATTGTGAGCTACTTGAGGGCAAGAGGTACTTTCGCCTTTCTTTGAACCACTAGAGCTTTAGCACAGTACCTACTGAAAAGGATGATGATGGTGACTGAGCAAAAATTATCTCATAAGTCAGATATAGCTGGAGAAGAGAACTACCTGTACATAGTGAGTATTTTTATAGATCTTCACAGGTGTAATCAAGGAATGTCATTGAACCTCTGGGGGCAGCTAGGTAGAATAATGTATAGAAAGCTATGTCTGAAGTCAGATTGGGAAAAGGGAGACTGGAGCCAAATAGACCAATTTGGAAGCTATTTCAGTACTCCAGAGGAGAAAGGGAGGAGGGACTGACCCAGGTTTGAGGCAATAGCAGAGAGAAATGTATGAATACAACAGTACTTAGGGGATGGTGGTGGTAGTGGTTGTTCATCTTTTCTGCTCAAAAAGGAGCAATGACATCAGGAGGGTGATGTCTTAAACTTGCAAATGAATTGAAGTGAAGCAGAACTGGGGTGTAGAATCAACAAGAATATCTACTAAATGCACAGAAATTTTATTAGGCATAATCACAGTAACAATAACAACAAAAACAACAGCAAGAGCAACAAAGATCAGTTTTGATGGAGAGCTTCTCCACACATTTTGTCATTTAACTTTCACAATAATCCTATGAGATTGGTCCTCAGCCACAGAGACTCTGAGAGCTATTCACAAGTAAATAAGTACTAAGAATAAAGGTGGGATTCTTTGAAACTAGTCTCCTTAATACTGAGTGTAGCAGGTTCTCAGCTCCACCCAACCCTACTTCATCAATGCCTTTCAAATAGAGAAGTAGAAGCAGCAGTATGCTGGTAAATGTTTAAGGAATAGCTCTTTGAAAAAATGTATGTAGGTTTGTCTGTATTGTTGATATTATTTCCATCACTTTAAGTCTAGACAATCAAAAACAATAAATCAAGCCCTGATTTGTAACTTTGCTGAGGTGTTAATGCTCACAATGAAAATTTAACTGTCTGAGCCCACTTAAGCTGGCTATAGCACACCCCTCAGTTAGATATATGTTCCTGTCGGTAAGGCGCTTACAGTCTATTTCTGGAGAAAGAATTCACATATATGAAACAATTAGAGAACAATTAAAACAGAAAACAATTACAGAACAATTAACAGAGGAACAATTAGAGAACAATTAAGTGTTAAACTGTATCACATTTCATTTACTAAGGACAAGATCAATTTTTTGTAACTCATTCCCCGTGAGCCCTCCTAAGTCATTTGTAATCAAAGAATCAGGGAATGTTAAGAGCTCCTTTGGTAGTCAACCATTCCTTCCCCCTCACTTTGCAGGTTAAGCAACTGAAGCCAGTAGAGTGGGGATTGTTTGGACGAGGATACCTTTGATGATGGAGTCCACTGATCTGGAAAGTGTACTAAGTTTAGAGTTAGAAGGTCTAGATTCAAAACGTGCTATTGTGACATGTGTGACCTTAGACAATTGTTATCTGTAATATCTCAGTTTCCCCATCTGCAAAATGAAGAGAGACGACAAGATGACCTCTAAGGTAATGTCCAGCTCTAATCCAGGACTTACTAATGATATTAGACCTAGTTCTGATCATGTGAGGTCAGTCCCTGGAGAGAGATCATTGGCTCTCTCCCTCATAGGCTTCTACTTTGACTGCTTTGTGTGAAGAACCAGAGCCTCTGATTTGTAAAGACATGGTGTCAATTCCGTAAAAACCTTGGCTAGAGCAGATCCTTTCTATAGGTATAAGCTAACGTGCTCCTGCTGAATTATAGCGTGGATTTGCATAAATTACCATATGGAACTTGTTAATATTTCCTAGATATCCTTTTTCATTGCTCCATTAGACAAGGCTTTGTGCTTTTGTTTGGGGCTGAATGTCAGCCAATCAGGATCCAGGATTTCGACCAGTTCCCAACGGTGGTGGTAATTTATTCCCTTTGCAGAGCCCCAGTGTCACATATCTGTCTGGAGAAATGCTATCTGAAATCAGCTGAATTTTATCATGCAAATTATAGGAAGTGTTATCATTATGAACAGCGGGAGGTTCCTGATTTGCAATCGTTTACACATTAAATGAGTGCAACTGCTGTGGGGTTGAGAAGCCATTCCTAGAGAAGAAAGGGTGGGGTAGGGGGAATCAGGCGATAATGGGGCACAAGTGAAGAGCTTCACTCCATGGGGTGAGGCCTCGGGGCTTTGTGTCTCCAGGACAAGAGTGGAGGTCTCAGAGACATATGGATTTCCTTGATGAAAAGGCTCTGGGACAGTTTGTTGGGGGAGGGGAAGAGTAATGAGCATATGGCTTATTTACTATGAATCTAGGATAGAAAGAAATAACAGGAGCAGGGCCAGCCCAGGGCAGCAAGTGGGTTTAGAGTCCTCTCACTTTACTTAGAGCCCCCTTCCCCCATCCCAACACCACACTCTGGAACTTAGAATACTAAAGGATGCCCTCCCCATAAACATGGCCCACACCCTCAATCTACCTCTCCATATATCAAAACTGAGCTGTCTAGTGTTCTGTTGTCTAGTAGGTATTGATATGTACATGAAGTTACTCTGATCAACTATTTCCCTGTAAGGTATCAATGTATTAATGACTAATAATGGCTTAATACTCTGCCTCTCCAGATAGTTTAAACCCTGAAGGAATGAATCACTTATGGGGGACTAATGGTCAGCAATATTTGAAAGGAGGACTGTGGGGCCTTTCAAGGATATCTCTCAAAATTTAAACAACATATGATTGAATTTTAACTTGTTTTCTTCACCTAATTTCGTGAGTCTTATTCTCTTAGAGGAGATGGAGGTAATAGAAAATGGCAGAAAGAGAGAGAGAGAGAGAGAGAGAGAGAGAGAGAGAGAGAGAGAGAGAGAGAGAGAGAGGGTGGGGGGGAGGAAAGGAACAAAAAAAGCTGAACTCCGACAGTATACAAGTAAGAGAAACATTTCCCTTTGGGGTCAGTAATGAAAGCCCAGATTTAGCAAATGAGATTCAGGGAAAACAAAATGGTAAAAATGTTCACCGGCTAAGTAGGTGAAATATATGAACAGGATCTGTGAGTATGTAGAACTCTCAGTATAGGAACTCACTATGATTTAGTTAAAAAATAAATCCTAGGTACCTGCCTGAGGCAGATGTTTAGCAAAGGTGAAATGACTTGCCCAGGATCACTCATCTAGTAAGTATCAGAAATAGGATGTCTGAGTTCTAACCTTAGTTCTCTTACTAACTAGATGTGTGACCTTGAGAAAGATGTATCAACCTAGGTTTCAGGTTCTGGTTCTGCCACTTTAAAAGGAAAGGGTTAGATTAGATCATCTCCAAGGTCATTCCCAGCTCTAACATTCTATGATACTATGAATCTAAATTAGTTTCTGTCCTGGAGAGTCATTGGCAACAGACTTGGGACCAGCACGGGGACTTCTGGAGGAGACACAGCCCCAGTGACTCAAAGACTTTGGGAAATAGGCCAAAATGAAGAGAGAATCATCAATAAAGCAGTGTCAAACAGGGTAGGACAGGCAGTCAGATGGCAGGGAGCATGGACAGAAGAGGTTTGGGAAAGAATGTACTAATTTTTATATATCATTTTCTGTACAAGAGGATTTATTTCATTGTTCATGGAAAATGGGGAATAGGTGGGGGAAGCTAGTGTGATAGCAATAGAAGGAAGGAAAGAAAGAAAAAGAAAGAAAGAAAAAAAGAAAGAAAGAAAGAAGGAAGGAAGGAAGGAAGAGAGAGAGAGAGAGGGAGGGAGGAACAAAGGGAGGAAGGAAGGGAGGAAGAATGGAAGGAAGGAATGAGGGAGGGAAGAAAGGAAAAGAGGGAGGGAGGGAGGGAAGGAAGGAAGGAAAGGGGAAGGGATGGGATGGAGAAAGGAAGGAAAGAGGGATAGAAGTAAGGGAGGGAGGAAGGGAAGAATGAAAAAAGAAAGAATGAATGAAAGGTGGAGAGGGAGGAAAGAGAAAAGGAAGGAAAGAAGGATGGAATGAAGGGAAGGAAGGGATGAAGGGAAGGAGGGAGAAAGGAAGAAGGAAGGAAGGAAGGAAGGAAGGAAAAGAGGGAGGGAGGGGGAAAAGAATCAATAAAAATTAAAATATTTAGGAGAAAAATTGAGAAGGGAACATTAAAGAGGGCAATTTTGTTACTACTTTGTTAAATTTAATGTACAGTAAAAACTGTACATGACAAAAATTTATGCATTCATTGATAGCTCTCTTTTTTTTTTGAATATGAAAATGTTTGTGCTTGTTGATGATTGTTAAACTCATCATAAAAAAGAAAATAAAGGAGTCACCTTATTCCTGCACAGTAAGGGGTTGAGGAATGGGAAAGTGACTGAGATTTGCCAAAGACCTAAATTATAATGATCAGAGTCCCTCTCAACCAGGTCAATTACCCAGACCTCCCTTTGGCTGGAGCAAGGCGCCCAAGTCTGTCATTTCCTATTATTAGTTATAATAACAGTGATTAAAATTTTCTCTTTTGTCACCACTTCTTTCCCCCCTGAAGGATCTTGAGCACAGTTTGCAAATCATGGAGGTATATTTGATAAGTGTATTGTCATCCCTAAGAGAAAGTTGGGGGGAGGGGGGGCAGGGTCAGAAGAATAGATGAAATAACTATTGCAGCCAAGACGCATGTACCCTCATCCCCTACATGATCATTTCTATTCCTGATGTTTCTTACTTAGGTTAAGTCAATGAATTTTGGGCTTTGAGTCAGGAAGACCTGAGTTCAAACCCAACGTCAGAAACTTACTAGCCGTGTGACCTTGGACAAGTAATTTAGTCTATTTTCTTCCTTTTCCCTATCTGTAAAATGCAAATAGCAGTAGCACCTACCTTCCGAAGTTGTGAAGATAAAACGAGGTTTTTGTTTTTTTTGCAAAGTACTTTCCAAGTCTTAAAATGCTTTAGAAATGTTAGTTATTGTTATTATCATTATTAATGTATTTAAATCTTTTCCCAGGAGCTGGTACGTTCACACACACACACACACACACACACACACACACACACACACACACCAAAAACATAATATTGTTTTCTCTCTGGGACCACAGAGAGAACTTCTCAGGTAGGGGAGAGAAGGCCAGCATCAGGGCAGGGGAAACCAAGCAGATACCTATTTTTTTTTTAAATCTAACGTTAATATTGATGATGAGATGAGTCATGACAGAGAGCTTGCATTTCCCCTGGGGGAGAGTCAAACATCATTCTGCCTCTGACCCAATGGAGGATGCAGGAAAACCACATTCCTGTCTCTCCAGACCCATCTATGTTCAAAGACCATACCTCTCTCCTCCTGAATCCCCATTGTCAGCTGGGATTCTTGCTGAGTTCTTGGTGAGTTCTGACAATTGCTCCCTGCAGTTTCCATTTTCAACTGACTCCCACAGACCATTGGAAGGTTCGCTAACTTTGGCGCCAGAAAATCTGGTTTCAAATCCCGATTCTATCAAGTCACTTCTCCTAATGTGTAAATGAGGTGGGGTGGAAGAGATGACCCCTAGAAGACATCTTCTAGCTCCAGATCTATGACCCTATGATCCCACATCTGAAAAGTTGGGTGGTGAATGAAGCAAGAAGTTTCTATCCATTAGCTATTAGAATATCTATGGGTACTAAAGTGGGTTCTCCAGATAACCCTGATGTGGATGTGGAAATACCACTCCCAGCAAAAGAAAGGAAACAGATGGTCTCCTCTGCCTTCTTCCAGTTCTGAGGGGCTGAAGGAAAGAAACCAATTCATGATGACAGAAACCTTCAAGAAGGCCAACTGGAAATTGGGGTTTGGGGCTTTGTTTGTGTTTTGTTTTCTGGGTTGGGAGGTACCAGTGCCTGGTAGCTAGTCCCCTCACTGCTGCCGCTGACAGTATCTCAGACACACATCCTGAACATAGGCTGTCCCCAGAGAAACGTCAGCTTTTAATCCTGTCACGGTGAAGCATCCATGCACAGCCTGGTTACAGGCAGACCTGATGTTCTGGGGGAATGGCTGTCAGTCAGTGGAAATCCAACAGCCTGCAGGGTTATACATACGTTGACCCAGGCCTGCAAGCAGGCAGGAAAGGCTTGGAGGAGGCAGAGGACATAGGCCAGGCAGAATGCAGGTGGCTTGGGACCCCCATCCCTGTCATACACACATTTCTGAGAGTTTCAGATGGAAACTGTTTAATGGATAATTGTTTTCTAAGATCTGCTTGCTACCTTTGTTTCTCCAGCAGCATTACCTCTAGTGTTGATGGGTCAGATCCAAACTCAGCAGATCTCTGTTACTCTTGAAATAAAAAGCTTCTGGAGACCTATAAAGGGACAAGGAACTTTTAAGTCTTTATTCATATCTGGCTTGAGAGTCTAGGCTGCCAAGGGAAAGGAATGATTGCTCAGGCTATGGGGTTCCAGTTCTGAAGCCCTCTCCTTGCTCTTGAATTTCTCAGCATCTTTCACCCCTCCCTGGCCTTCTGTTCAATGCAGAATGCTGTTCTCTCTGGAAAACGAAGAACCCCTTCCAGGCACTCTGTGAGTCTTTGGGACCACCTGCCTCTCTCTTCCAAAGGCCTCTCTGCCTTGCCAACTGGTGGCTTGTCCTTGAACAGAATTGGAGCAGGGGGCCTGAGGCCTGTGGAAGGCACACCATCCCCCCTCCACCCCCTTCCTTTCCCCCTTCCCTAAATGATGGGCTAATGAAATGTTGTGTTGTAAATGTCAAACACCCCATGAGGTGGAGCACGAATCAAAGGCTGCTTGCCATGTGTTCCCTTGCAGGGAATTGTCTTTCAGCAACAGCATCTCTGTGAACTTATCAGAAGGTGATGGGAGGGGAATCACCAACTGACTCTGAATTACTCACATTGAACACATATCCTGAAAGCTGTTGAGCAGTTATAATATCTCAAGGTCATCATGTCTATCCTTTCTTCTCTCTGCCACCTTAGAGTGGAGCGGCTAGGCTACAATAGGATGCATGGAGAGGAAAGGGGATTCTTCGGAGCCTAACCTTTTCATTTTCTGGGAATGATGTCTGACATTTCACATAGAGGAAAGGGGAGATTGGATTCATCTGGCCCCATGGAGAGGAGGGGTTGGTGGGGTGGGGGGCTGGTCTGGAAGAGAGAGAGCCAGCTTTAGAGTCAGGAAAATCAGGGTTCAAATCCTGCCTCTCTAATACATTCTAACTACATCACTATGTAAATTAGCTCCTCAGCGTCCCAGACAACTCTTTAGACCAGTAAATTTCACATGAGTCATTAACCTGCATCAGTGGAACAAGTTTCTATAACTGGGAATTCTCTATACTACTGAACACATGGGAAGAAAATGAACATTAAGTACCTAACACCATGCTACACACTTTCCAAATATTATCTTATTTGACCCTTACAACAACCCTAAGAGGTAGGTGACATTATAATCTCTATTTTGGGGATGATGTAACTAAGGCAGAGGTTAAGTGACTTGCCCATGGTCACAGAGCTAACAAGTATCTGAGGATGGATTTGTGCTCAAGTCTTCCTGACTCTAAGCCCAGTATTCTTGTACTACCTAGTTGCCATGGTCTGGACAAGACCCCTATCTTGGCTACTTCCTCAAAATATATCACTTTGAAACTTCAGAGATTCTTCCCTTTGAAGATGATCCCCTAACAAAATTATGAAGTTGACTGATTTTGCCCCGTTGGGTAAGTCATGTCTCAGTTGTTCTAAAAGAACTTAAAGCAACAGTGACCACAACATGTGGATTTTATGTAAAAGAGGTTTTCTGGTCAAGGGAAGATTGAATATGGCAAGAATTACTAGAGAGGGGTGCCCCCCATTACTGATGTCACTGTTCAATAATTCCATTAATGTATCATGACCAAACCAGCTCCAGAGCAAATTTTGATTACTTCTGCTGGTGACAGCACCCTAATTGGTCCCCATTGGCCCAGGTTCTCCTCTTTCCAATCTATTCTTCACACTGTAGTCACATTGATATTCCTAAAACACAGATTTGACCACATAAGTCTCCACCTTCAATTCTCTGTCCCTTCCATCTTTAATGGCTTCTTATTGTAAGGATTTAATTGTAATTTGGGGTTTCCATGACCACATCTTTGCTTCATTATGGTCAGACTGAAAAGATGTAATCTTGAAAAGCCTAAGAGAAGATGGGTGTGTACTTGAAGAGATTATAGAAAAGAACAACTAAATATCTAAGCCTCCTCTAGTAGTTCCCCTATGCCCACATGGGCCTGGCCAAATTATAATGGGGACAGCCCAGGGAGTATGTTGAACCAACTGGAGACTCAGCAGGGCTAAGAACCTCCCCTTCCTGTGGGAAAGGAAAAAAGGGGGGAGAGAGGAGCTGTGTGGTGGAGCTTCTGCCAGAACCAGGGAGAGACTGCACAACTGACTTTCATTGAAACTATGGACCCCAGGTAGTGGTGAGTTTGTGGAAGTGAGGCCAGCTCTTTGAGCTAGCTGAGCTGGAAGCAAGTTTGGGTTTTGAGTCAGTCTTTGCTAGAGCCAGGGAGCTTATTTGTTTTCTCTTCCCCTATTCCCTTTCTCATTGTCCTTGGCTTTATTAACTTAACCTGTCTTGTAAATTTTGTTCCCTTTAATAAAACCTGGTTTGTTTGTAGAAAAGAGGCTGTTAATCTCCTTTCTTATTAGTCTGGGAGAAATAACTATAAAAGGCAGATTGGAAGGGAAGAAACTTTGGACCTAGAGGTCTCTCATTATTTTCTGAACCCCAATATTACGATGAGCCACCCAATTATCTATCCCCATATTAAATTTGGCCCTTTCATTATTAACTCTATAAATGCAAACCCTCAGCTTGAAATTTAAAACTCTCCACAATCTGGCTTCCCCAGTCTGACTTCTAACTAGCTTTCCATATTATTCCATATTCTTTGTTTCATAAAATCTTTTATAGGCAAATGGCTTTGGTTTATCATACATGACATTAAATCTTCAGCATCCATATCTTTGTACAGGTGGTCAGCCATGGGGGAAATAGACTCTTTCCTCACTTTTACCTTGAAAAAATCCTAAACCTGAGATCCTTTCAGAGTCTCCCAGTTATTAACACATTCTTCCCCTTCAAATAACTTCTATATTTACTTATTTTTATGTCCTACCCCTTCCCTACAAAAAAGTAAGATCCTTGAGGGCAGGAGCTGCTTGTTTTTATTTTTCCCTGGAATTAGCATAATGATACCTTAAAAAGTTTAAATGGTTCCAAAAAATGCTTGTCAAATTGAACTAAATCCAAGGGATCTCCTATATGCACAACTGATTCTTTTACTAGTCCCCCAAACTGGACTGGGGCTAATTTGAGTCTTTACTTTGGTGGCCCAGAGGCCAAATTTGTCTAGCCTCAGGTTTTTATCAAAGTGTTTAAAAAACAACAACAAATTAGCTAGCCTCCTGTCCACTGTGACTACTGTGTAATTGACTTCTGCTAGATATCATGATAACTGGCTTGGATCAATGAATAATTGTAATTGCAAAAAAATATTGAGCAGTCCATGCAATATAATTTTCTGATCAGGGGACTCCTATTGCAAAACTTGGACATGTTCACCCAGGGGATTCCTAAAAAGGCAAGAACTATCCCCTTTTGCCATCCCCTGTTAAGGGATATGCTGTTGGGTTTTTTTTTTTTTTTTTTAGTTCATTAGATCCATTCTCTGCTGATGTCTCATAAAGGCCTCACTCATCCCTGCTTCTCATACTTGCACCAACTATCACCTTCCCCCTAACATGGCCCCCAATTTCTGCTTTGAAATTCACAGTTGTCTGCCCACCAGTTTCCAAATTCAAGGAACCCACTGATGGCCTGGGACTGGGACTTGTCAAACTTTAGTACTGTTTGCATATTCCAGCAGTCCAAGGCAGTCCTGACTGCTCCTCATGATTTCTTTACAAAGTCTTTGTTTTCAGTAAAAAAAACTAATTTCAAGCTTTTATTTTCTTAATTTCAGATGCTGAGGAACATCTCCCATTTACAGTGCTTCAAAGGCTTCTGATTTCATCCTAGTAGATGGTCTTTGTAAATTGCAATATTATTTTAAGAATAACTTTGAGTAAATAAGTCATATTGACTGTTATAAATACTCAAATTAACTATAAGGACATAGGAAGAAAGATGCTATCTTCATCCAGAGAAAGAACTGGTAAATAGAAGTATGTATAGAATTATATATATATCTCCATATTTGTGTCTAATGGTATCCATCTCTAAGGCAGGGGTTGAAGAGGGAAGAAAAAAGAGGAAAAAGAAAAAAAAGAAATCTACATGTAACTGTTGTGTATTTAGAGGGAATAGCCAGTTGTACATCATGAATTTGGAGTTTCCTGTGCAATCATCTTTTTAAATTATACTCCATTATGGAAATGCTTGTTTTATTCCATAATTTAAAAATAAAAAAAATTAAAAAAACCACAAACAAAATATTCACCCACAATAAAAAAATCCTCAAAAACAAGAACTCCAAACAATGCAAACAACCAAAACATTGCCACCCACTTGTTTAATTTTTACTGAGGAGTTTCTCACAACTTGTGTAGGCTTGTCTCATAATAATAGAAAGAGTTTATGTAGTTATAAAGCATCTCAGTTAAGCCTCACAGCAACCATATGAAATAGTTGCTATTACTATTCCCATTTTGCAGATAAGGAAGATTAATCTGAGTGAGGCTAAATGACTTGTCTGGGATCACACAACCAGTAAGAGCTTGAAGCAGGACTAGAATGTAGGTCTATCTTAACTCTGGGTCTATTGCTCAATCTATTGTGCCACCTAGCTGCCTCTAAAGTTTATTGCCATTTCAGCTTGGTAGACTCTGCCAGAGCTGGTGCCCTGTGAACATGGCCTTTGAGAATCCAGGGCAGGGGCACTTAGGTAAATATTTAACAACTAGCTCTCTGAAAAATAAAATGTTCAGGACACAATTTAGTTTAATATGCATTATTAACTATTGGGGGGGGCAATGAGGGTTAAGTTACTTTCCCAGGGTCACACAGCTAGTAAGTGTCAAGTGTCTGAGGCCAGATTTGAATTTGGGTCCTGCTGAATCCAGGGCTGGTGCTTTATCCACTGTGCCACCTAACTGCCCCCTTAATATGCATTATTTGTGCTTTCTCCATCACCTTCTCAAGTCCAGACAACCAACAGAACAATCAAGTTTCAGATTTCTGAGGTATAACTGCTAACATTAACATTTTAATAATAATATCTCCAGCATACCCTTAATCCAGAGTAACGTCCAAACCATGAAAAGGTATCAGAAGAAGACTTTAGTGGAAATATCTGCTCTTCAATATATAACAATATCTGCCCCCTAAAAACATTCTACCTGAAGTCTCATCTTGGGAAACTGATAAATGTAACTGGAGCCATATCTATGAACTCTGCTTTCAATTTGTTTTGGTTTTCCTTGACTTCCTCGATCCTTTTCTTGCCTTAATGCTTATTGTTAAATCATTCCTGGTCTTTGTTATCATTTCTTGAATATCTACTTGACTGTATTCTCCTGATATTCTCCCATCTTGTTTTTAACTTGGTGGGATGCTTCTTTGGGCCTCCTTAGCCCATATTCTAACCATGCCTCTGCCTCTTCTGATCCCTATGATTGGTTCTCTCTCCCTATGCAATGGAGAATCTCAGATTTTCAGATTTAGAAAGGACCTCAGTGGTTATGTAGATTAACCCACAGGGGAAATAAAAAAAAGTTTACTATCACATCCCCAACAACTGGTAATCCAACCTCTGCTTGAGGACCTCCAAGGAGGGAAAATAAATCATCTTTTAAAGGAGCTCATTCCATTCATGAACAGTTGTGACATCAAGCCTGAATTTGCCTCTTTGTGATTTATACCCATTGTTCCTGATTCTGACTTTTGGAGTAGAACAGAAGAATCAGAATCCTTCTTCAATACCCTATTGCCCTAACTGTTAACTCTTGTTCATCTGGTACATACAGAACTTAAGACGCTGATAGCCACCTCCTCCCTTTGCTGTCTTAATAAACCAGTCCTCACCAAGGATAAGTCACAAATTATATTTGCTAATGTATGGAGAATTTTTGATCTCTGATTTCGGAGGACTCATACTGATGAAATCCTTGAAATGAAGTAAATGGGAGCTATCTTCCTGGGCATCTAAAATTCAGCCTATAAAAATGCAAAAAATCTGTCTTTATTGGAGATCTTAATCTTTTTTGCCTCATAGACCTCTTAGTACAATATTTGTAGCCTATATTCTTAATTTAAGGAAATGATAAATTTCAGCTACAGGTTAGTGAAATGAGATGTGACTGTGATTGTTTTCCTATCCAAATTATATGGATATTCTGTGGAGTTCAGGTTAAAAATCCCTGTTTTGTGGAGATCTGAGACTAAGTTAGGGACATTATAATTTACCCCAAGCAAGACTATTTGCATATTAAAAGAGTCAGGGGAGGATAATGCCTTGGGAATGAATATTTAATATTGCTATATTGTTACTGTAGCATTTAAGCAGAGAAGGCATTTTGTCATAGACTTTCTTTTCCATTACTCCTAAAACCACACCATAACATGCATGTAAAGCTGGTCATTTTCTTTCACACTAAGAACAGGATTAAAATAACTGTTGGTCTACTTTCCTAGAGGATGAAAAGTCCAAAACTATGTTGGGATGACACAATGAGCTCCTATGACCAGTTGTCAGTTACTTGTCCCATGGCTTGTAGGGAAGTTTTGTGGTATCCTCCATAACCAACAGGCTTTTTTTTTTTTTTCATTTTATATCTCACTGGCTGACTGATTTCCAGACCCGACTACTTCAGAGGGACTGGGAGAACCATTCAGGGGACAGAAAGACATGGAGGTAATGAAAGGATTAGATAGTAAAACCTATGAGGAAAGGTTGAAAGTTGAAGAGTTCACCACTAAAAAGCAAGGGAGGGGTGTTTAATGAGATCCTTCAGATATATGAAGGGTTATTATGTTGGGCACAGTGACTAGCTGTTTGCCAGCTCTCCTCCTGAACTCCTTTTGTCTGGGCCATTCATTGGGCAATTAATCATGTGATGAAGCCTTGTTATTTCTCTTCTACTGTTATCTTCAATTTCTTTAAAAATAATTTTTTATTTTAACTTAACTTTTCACATGCTTAAGTCTTGCTTCCTTAGTGAGATTCTAAGCTTTTGCACATGAAAGAACAGGAACGATGCTTTATCTTTCTCTGTACACTCTATGGTACCTAAGAGAGTGCCCTCAACCTGATAGGTGCTCAGTAAACATTTGTTTAGTGAATGAATGAGTGAAAGAATGAATAAACAAATGGATGAATGAATTCATTGTCGTGACAGTGTAAATATATCTATTAGAAGAAAGAAAGAGAACCGATACAAAGGGAGAAGACAAAGAAAGGGGACAAAGAAAATGAGAAAGACAGAAGGAGTGTAGTTGAGATTGAGAAGGAAGGAGGGAAAGGAAGCAGAGGAGGGAGAGAAACAGAGAAAGAACTATAGAAAGAGGCAGAATAAGACATAGTGAAGCAATTTCCAGTGTTTGTGGATAGGGAATCTTTTTCTGAGGGGTAAATACTCCCTCCTAGAAGCCTCATTTATGTTCTTTTCTCATCAGTGAAATGTTCCCAAACAATATCTCAACCATGTGCTGACACCGACATATCACCTGCCCATGACCTTCAGAGAGAGTAAATGGGAGCTAGCTGGTTGCTTTAGAGTATTTGCTGAAGCCCATTAGAGCTGTAATTACACTGTAATCTTTGCCAAAGATGCAGTATGCCATTGTGTGGGCCTGCAAGGTCACAGGCCTCACCGTAAACAAATCTGTTTATGACAATTGTGTAAAATGCACTCTCTCCCATTGCTTCATTAATGAACCCACGATCCCAAACATACCTCTTTGCCTGATTTATAGATGTCTCTATCACTTTTAAGAGTCCATATATCCTCACTCTATTCTGGAGAGCCTTTCTGTCTCCTTCCAATGGCTGGCAGGAGTGAGGTAGAGGGTGCCTCCTTATCCTCACTTCACTTCCTTCTTCCCATAGTAAACTCACATGCTATTCTCTTATTTGCACGACATTTCCAAAATATGATGCAACACATTCAATGAGCAGCAACCAAAATTGCTTCCAGAGGGCGAGTAGTACTGAAAACAGCAAGGTGAGATTAAATATGGTTGGAGGCCTTGAATGAATGAATAAAGTAGTTGCTCTAGTGACCATATAAGGAAAGGTGAGAGCAAAGATTGAACCAGGTGCCATTTTTCTTTCTATATGGTTTAGGTGGGGCAGTCTAAATGAATAGTTTGGCTACCAGACTGATTTATTTTGGATGCTTCTACATAGGTTGGCCCAAAGTGTGATTTGCCTTCATCAGGCTATCTTATGTCAAAAAAGACTAATTTTCCCCAAAACAATATGTGTCTATAAATTAAAAGACATCAGGAGAGTGTAAAAGAAATCAGACAGGAGGACCTATAAGAAATTGAATCCATGTTGTTGTTTTTTTTTCTTTGTGTTGCATTTTAAATTGTCTTCTTATCTGGAAATAGATTGAGAGTAATCTCAGATGTTTTAAAGTAACTACTTTATTCAGTCAATTCAATTAGATGGAAACTAATACATCTCTACATCTTCCTTTTTCTCAACATGA